>NC_086448.1:337449124-337757533 GCF_028390025.1 Pseudophryne corroboree | reverse complement strand
CTTCAAAGTGGCCGTTCCTAAAACGGTAGTGCCACCTATTTTGACAACCGTGTGAGCGCCTTATCCACCCTAGGGGATATCTCCCAGCGTAACTTATCCTCTGGCGGGAAAAGGTACGCCATCAGTAACTTTTTTGAAATTACCAGTTTCTTATCAGGGGGAACCCACGCTTCTCACACACTTCATTCATTCATCTGATGGGGGAACAAAACACTGCCTGCTTTTTCTCCCCAAACATAAAAACCCATTTTTAGAGGTTAATGTCAGAAATGTGTAACACATTTTTTATTGCCGGGATCAAGTCACGGATGTTCCTAGTGGATTGTGTATATGTCTCAACCTTGACGACACTGGAGTCAGACTCCGTGTCGACATCTGTGTCTGCCATCTGAATGAGCGGGCGTTTTTGAGCCCCTGATGGCCTTTGAGACGCCTGGGCAGGCGCGGGCTGAGAAGCCGGCTGTCCCACAGCTGTTACGTCATCCACCCTTTATGTAAGGAGTTGACACTGTCGGTTAATATCTTTCACCTAACCATCCACTCTGGTGTCGGCCCCACAGGGGGCGACATCACATTTATCGGCATCTGCTCCGTCACTATATAAGCCTCCTCCTCAAACATGTCGACACAGCTGTACCGACACACCGCACACACACAGGGAATGCTCTGACTGAGGACAGGACCCCACAAAGCCCTTTGGGGAGACAGAGAGAGAGTATGCCAGCACACACCAGAGCGCTATATAATGTGGGGATTAACACTATAACTGAGTGAATTTTCCCCAATAGCTGCTTGTATATACAATATTGCGCCTAAATTTAGTGCCCCCCCTCTCTTTTTAACCCTTTGAGCCTGAAAACTACAGGGGAGAGCCTGGGGAGCTTTCTTCCAGCTACACTGTGAAGAGAAAATGGCGCCAGTGTGTCTGAGGGAGATAGCTCCGCCCCTTTTCCGCGGCCTATTCTCCCGCTTTTTTATGGATTCTGGCAGGGGTATTTATCACATATATAGCCTCTGGGGCTATATATTGTGATTGTTTTGCCAGCCAAGGTGTTTTTATTGCTGCTCAGGGCGCCCCCCCTCCAGCGCCCTGCACCCTCAGTGACCGGAGTGTGAAGTGTGCATGAGGAGCAATGGCGCACAGCTGCAGTGCTGTGCGCTACCTTGGTGAAGACTGATGTCTTCTGCCGCCGATTTTCCGGACCTCTTCTTGCTTCTGGCTCTGTAAGGGGGACGGCGGCGCGGCTCCGGGACCGAACACCAAGGACTGGGCCTGCGGTCGATCCCTCTGGAGCTAATGGTGTCCAGCAGCCTAAGAAGCCCAATCCGGCTGCAAGCAGGCGAGTTCGCTTCTTCTCCCCTTAGTCCCTCGCTGCAGTGAGCCTGTTGCCAGCAGGTCTCACTGAAAATAAAAAACCTAATTCTATACTTTCTTTCTAGAGGCTCAGGAGAGCCCCTAGTGTGCATCCAACCTCGGCCGGGCACAAGATCTAACTGAGGCTTGGAGGAGGGTCATAGTGGGAGGAGCCAGTGCACACCAGGTGGTCATAAATCTTTCTAGAGTGCCCAGCCTCCTTCGGAGCCCGCTATTCCCCATGGTCCTTTCGGAGTTCCCAGCATCCACTAGGACGTTAGAGAAAAAATCACATGAAATACAAACCTACTGAATAGAGGCTAGTGCCCTGCCAATAACACAAGCCCTGTGACACTTGTATATAATGTATAATAGTGAGACAGTAATGTGCAATATAAATGTCTTCAAAGTTCAAAGTGGTCACACAAAAACTCAGCTGACCATGAAGAGAATGTCAAGTGGTTCTTTCACTCTTATCACACATTCCAGGATACCATGTGGCATTCTTTCTAAATGGCAGAATTAAATGCTGTCATAAGCTACGCATTTAATTATAATTAATATAAAATATGCACAAAAAACTATTTATTAACATTTGTTTATATATTGCCGGTACATTATGTTGCACTTTACGTTTACAATTCTGGACACAGTAATAAACCAAGACTGGGTAATAATAACAGACAGACATTGAGGTAAAAGGGCCCTGCACGCAAGCTTATAATACATAGAGAAATACAGTAGGTGTTTGATATATGATGTGCTTATATATTCCATACTGGTCCAGCCAGACTGAAGGTGTAATATGTGCTTTGCTTGTAGGCTATAGGGGGTTGTTTGAGTACGGAAATAGAAAACATTAAATTCTGTATGAAATGTATAGAGGTGAAAATCGGGTACAATTAATTATGGAGGTTATGTGTGTGATATGTGCATACATATGTGCTCTCATCACCAAGCCTTAATATGCCATGTGGCGCCAGATGCCCGGCATCTTGCGATCTGTTCCAAGTGGTGGAGTACAGCAACTTTTCTGTACATTTGCATCTTATTCTCACCACAGACGCAGCGAAACACCACTCAATCAGCCCAGAGATGCAGGGCTGCGACTTTAACCACACAGGAATTAGTTTTATAGATGTACAAAAAGCTGCGGCCACTGCATCATAACACTTGGTATACTTATTCAGACTCATTCACAGACAGATGTACAAGTGTTGCATATCAAAATAATCAGAGCAGTCTTGTTAAGTGGTTTTGTCACATCAGATTGTTTCATTTGTACAACTAATGGGCCCTACACACTGGCAGATCCGCCGCTGAACTGCCCGAAGGCGGATATGGCTGACGGGCGACCTGGCGGCGGGGGGGAGGTGACGGGGGGAGTGAAGTTTCTTCACTTTCCCCGTCACCCGGCTCCATAGCAATGCATGCTAATATAGACAATCTCATCCATATTGGCCTGCATGTATAAGCGACGGGGCACCAACGATTAACGAGCACGGGGCTGCGCATCGTTAATCGTTGGTGCCTACACACTGCACGATATGAACGAGTTCTTGTTCATTAATGAACGAGAACGTTCATATCGTGCATTTTATCTGCCAGTGTGTAGGGCCCTTAAGATGCACATTCAAACAAAAAAAGACTCTTTGCAAAAGCTGAATTGCACAAGAGCTTGCATACCAAGAAGGGCTGTATGGCGCAACTGTCAATGGCTATAACGGGGCATATTTATAATGCAGATTTAAGGGGCCCATACATCAACAATCACAAGAAAACATTTCACTGATTCTGTTCCCCCCCCCCCCCCATTTAACAATTCTCCAATACACTAATATACGCTCACTCATTGCCAGTATTTTACAGTGCTTCGCAGATCGTTTTCATCCAAAGATCAGATCTGCAAATAATGAAAGTGACAATTTTACTAGTACAATCCTAGTAACGGTCTGCAAATTGACTGATCGTTACCATACACTAGACATGTACAGCCCTGATTGGTCAATGATATTCAACATTTTGGAAAACCTGATTCGCTAATGCCGATCACATTTTGGTCGGTGAATGGTGAACCCATGGCCGGCTCTACCATTAGGCAGCTTTAGGCAGATGCCTAAGGCACCAGGATCTGGGGGGGGGGTGCACCACTGAGTCTGCCTATCACAAAACTAAGAATGAAAAATTCTTGTTGTACTCAGTGCCAGATTAATGTCCACAAGGGCCTGGGGCTGACAATTCTGGAAGGCCTATTGTGTTACGCCGCAGGGGGTGTGACCAATGTCGGAGGTGTGTGGCTGGCGATATGTATTGTGGTGACCATGTGAGGCTGTGGTCTGTACAGGGATTGTGGGGTGAGGCTAGCACCATGGAGAGCATAATTAGCTCCTACCCTCTACCCACTTAATCTTTCCCCTCTTCACACATATCAATAGTGTAATGTGAGAGCCTACTAATGAATAAAAAGAAACACCCCTTCTTGACGTGAACCTAATTTTGCAACAACAAAAAAGAAAAATGACACTTAGGGGCATATTTATCAATTATGGGGTTTTAGACTGAATAATTGTAATTTCTCATTACCACTATTCGCGGCAATGAGAAATTATACACCGCCCTAACGTACAGTGTATCCGGAGAGTATTCACAACGCTTCACTTTTCCCACATTTTGTTATGTTACAGTCTTTTTCCAAACTGGAATAAATTCTACACAAAATGGGGGTAATTCCAAGTTGATCGCAGCAGGAAATTTTTTAGCAGTTGGTCAAAACCATGTGCACTGCAGGGGGGGCAGATATAACATTTGCAGAGAGAGTTAGATTTGGGTGTGGTGAGTTCAATCTGCAATCTAAATTGCAGTGTAAAAAGAAAGCAGTCAGTATTTACCCTGCACAGAAACAAAATAACCCACCCAAATCTAACTCTCTCTGCAAATGTTATATCTGCCCCCCCTGCAGTGCACATGGTTTTGCCCAACTGCTAAAAAATTTCCTGCTGCGATCAACTTGGAATTACCCCCCATGTGCGCTGCAGGGGAGGCAGATATAACATGTGCAGAGAGAGTTAGATTTGGGTGGGTTATTTTGTTTCTGTGCAGGGTAAATACTGGCTGCTTTATTTTTACACTGCAATTTAGATTGCAGATTGAACACACCACACCCAAATCTAACTCTCTCTGCACATGTTATATCTGCCTCTCCTGCAGTGCACATGGTTTTGCCCAATTGCTAACAAAGGGGGTAATTCCAAGTTGATCGCAGCAGGAATTTTTTTAGCAGTTGGGCAAAACCATGTGCACTGCAGGGGGGGCAGATATAACATGTGCAGAGAGAGAGAGATTTGGGTGTGGTGAGTTCAATCTGCAATCTAAAATGCAGTGTAAAAATAAAGCAGCTAGTATTTACCCTGCACAGAAACAAAATAACCCACCCAAATCTAACTCTCTCTGCAAATGTTATATCTGCCCCCATCCCCCCCCTGCAGTGCACATGGTTTTGCCCAACTGCTAAAAAAAATTCCTGCTGCGATCAACTTGGAATTACCCCCAAAGTTCCTGCTGTGATCAACTCAGAATTACCCCCAATACCCCATAATGACAATGTGAAACATTTTTTTTTTTAGATTAATGCAAAGTTATTAAAAATAAAAAACTAAGAAATCACATGTACGTAAGTATTCACAGCCTTTGCTCAGTACTTTGTTGATGCACCTTTGGCAGCAATTACAGCCTCAAGTCTTTTTGAATATGATGCCACAAGCTTGGCATACCTATCTTTGGGCAGTTTCACCCATTCCACTTTGAAGCACCTCTCAAGCTCCATCAGGTTGGATGGGAAGTGTTGGTGCACAGCCATTTTCAGATCTTTCTAGAGATGTTCAATCTGATTCAAGTCTGGGCTCTGGCTGGGTCACTCAAGGACATTTACAGAGTTGTCCTGAAGCCACTTCCTTGATATCTTGGCTATGTCATTGTTCTGCTGAAAGATTAACCATTGCCCCAGTCTGAGGTCAAGAGCGCTCTGGAGTAGGCTTTCATCCAGGATGTCTCTGTACATTGCTACATTCATCTTTCCCTCTATCCTGACTAGTCTCCCAGTTCCTGCCGCTGAAAAACATCCCCATAGCATTATGCTGCCACCACCACCATGCTTCACTGTAGGGATGGTATTGGCCTGGTGATGAGCGGTGCCTGGTTTCCTCCAAACATGATGCCTGCCAATCACACCAAAGAGTTCAATCTTTGTCTCATCAGACCAGATAATTTTGTTTCTCATGGTCTGAGAGTCCTTCAGGTGCATTTTGGCAAACACCAGGTGGACTGCCATGTACTTTTTACTAAGGAGAGGCTTCTGTTTGGCCACACTACCATACAGGCCTGATTGGTGGATTGCTGCAGAGATGGTTGTCCTTCTGGAAGGTTGTCCTCTCTCCACAGAGGAATGCTGTAGCTCTGACAGAGTGATCACCATCGGGATCTTGCTCACCTCCCTGACTAGGGCCCTTCTACCCCGATCGCTCAGTTTAGACTACCGGCCAGCTCTAGGAAGAGTCCTAGTGGTTCCGAACTTCTTCCATTTATGGATGATGGAGGCCACTGTGCTCATTGTGACCTTCAAAGCAGCAGATATTTTTCTGTACCCTTCCCAAGATTTGTGCCTCGAGAAGTGGTCACTTCACTCCTATTGGGAACCGCGAGTGCTACTGCGCCTGTGCGGCAGTCATAGCCAATGAGATGGCATTAGCTAACAGAGCCAAGCTTTGTGAATCTGTTAGCTTGCAAATGCATAGGGGGCTGCAGCTGCTGTCAGAAAAGGGGGTGTGGTTCATCAAATCGACAGTATCTAGGTCGACAATGTTTAGGTCGACCACTATAGGTCGACAGTCACTAGGTCGACATGGATGGAAGGTCGACAGGGTTTCTAGGTCGACATGTGCTAGGTCGACAGGTCTAAAGGTCGACATGAGGTTTTTTTTTTTTTTTTGTCGTTTTCTTCGTAGAGTGACCGGGATCCCAAATTAGTGCACCGCGTCCCCTCGCATGGCTCGCTTCGCTCGCCATGCTTCGGGCATGGTGCCTTCGCTCCACTACTGCTTCGCTCGGCACACTTTACCGTTCCAATCATAGTCCACGTGGATCGTTAAGTATGAAAAAATTCAAAAAAAGAAAAAAATGTGAAAAACTCATGTCGACCTTTAGACCTGTCGACCTAGCACATGTCGACCTAGAAACCCTGTTGACCTTCCATCCATGTCGACCTAGTGACTGTCGACCTAAACATTGTCGACCTAGATACTGTCGATCTTCAGACCGGATCCCCAGAAAAGGAGGGTCCATGGCAGTTATAGAGATACTGTATCTTCTGCAGTCCCTCCATTCTACATAACCTCCCCCTATTTGTTTTATATTGTGCTACCCTTCATCTGTATATACTCTACTTTGCCTTTCATCTTCTTCATCGTTATGTCCTGTATTGTGAGGCCTGCCCTGCTATATGTCCTACATTGCGCTGTCCAACCCATCTATATGAGTTGTATTATGTACTACATACCCCCTCCAATCTGTATGTACAGTGCACTCCCTGTATGTAGTGTGCACTCCCTATTTTGTGTTTTTCTATATTGTGCCCATCACCCCTATATGTAAGTTTTACATCAACTCCACATGTCTAGTATTGTTCTTGACCACCCCCTACTCTCTTGTGTATTGCCCGCTCCCCCCATCCTTATGTCTTGTATTGTCCTCTCCCCCTCTGTCCTCTGTATTATATTATCCCCTGCCTTCTATGTCCTGTCATATTTCCTCACCCTGCGATAAGTTACTGCCGTCTTTACTTGTGGTAATAAAAACTGCCAGCGGTCAGTAAAAAGTGAAGCAAAAACACCACTGTAGACAGATAAAGCATATTACCAGCTGCTGAATGACCGGACCTCTGCGAAGGACTCTATTTCCACAAGGAGAAACAAAAACTGTATATAGTAGTACAAGGGTGAGTAAACCAAGCATGTCCCCTTTTAGGAGGGAAAGCCATTCCCCACATACTGCTTGTATGTTTGTATGTTCAATGGGCCTAATTCAGACCTAATCATAGGAGCAACTTTGTTAGCAGATGGGCAAAACCATGGTGGTCATTCCGAGTTGTTCGCTCGGTAATTTTCTTTGCATCGCAGCGATTTTCCGCTAATTGAGCATGCGCAATGTTCGCACTGCGACTGCGCCAAGTAAATTTGCTATGAAGATTGGTATTTTACTCACGGCATTACGAGGTTTTTTCTTCGTTCTGGTGATCGTAATGTGATTGACAGGAAGTGGGTGTTTCTGGGCGGAAACTGGTCGTTTTATGGGAATGTGTGAAAAAACGCTACCGTTTCTGGGAAAAACGCGGGAGTGGCTGGAGAAACGGAGGAGTGTCTGGGCGAACGCTGGGTGTGTTTGTGACGTCAAACCAGGAACGACAAGCACTGAACTGATCGCACTGGAAGAGTAAGTCTCGAGCTACTCAGAAACTGCACAGAGAAGTCTTTTCGCAATATTGCGAATCTTTCGTACGCAATTTTGATAAGCTAAGATTCACTCCCAGTAGGCGGTGGCTTAGCGTGTGCAATGCTGCTAAAAGCAGCTTGCGAGCGAACAACTCGGAATGAGGGCCCATGTGCACTGCAGGTAACATAGTAACATAGTAACATAGTATCTAAGGTTGAAAAAAGACAATTGTCCATCGAGTTCAACATATTTGTGGTCTCCTATGCACGATTATTTTGTACAGATGGGTCCACGGTTATCTTGGCTAGTTTGCTGCGCCTAGGCACAACATGGTTTACTAACATAAACCCTTCATCTATTGTTCTCAGCTGCAATACAATACAGAGAACAATACAGCAGGGGATTAAGTCATTACAGCAGGGGATTAAGTCCGATTGGCCAGTCTCAGTTAATCCTATTAAAGGTCAAGATAAACATGGACCCATCTGTATAAAATTTTGACTGAAGTTGATGACTGCCGTTACGTTTTACCCCTCTTTTTTATAATAACCATAGTGCGTGACTATGCCCCGTAACCCTGGATATCCTTATCCATTAGGAATGGTGGGGCAGACATAACATGTGCAGAGAGAGTTAGATTTGGGTGGGTTATTTTGTTTCTGTGCAGGGTAAATACTGGCTGCTTTATTTTTACACTGCAATTTAGATTTCAGTTAGAACACACCCCACCCAAATGTAACTCTCTCTGCACAAGTTATATCTGCCCCTCCCCCCCTCCCCCCGCAGTGGACATGGTTTTGCCCATCTGCTAACAAAGGGGGTAATTCCGACCCAATCGCACGCTGCAGTTTTTCGCTGCCATGCGATTAGGTCCGGAATGCGCTGCGGCCGCAATGCGCCCGGTGACGGGGAATGCCAGGCAGCAATTGTTCTAACGAAGATTTCGATCGCAGCGGTGATCGCAAGGTGACCGACAGCAGGAAGGCGTTCCGGGGTGTCAATTGATTGTTTTCTGGGAGTGCCGTGGAAAATGCAGGCGTTTCCAGGTGTTTGCAGGGCGGGTGTCTGACGTCAATTCATGGACCGGACAGGCTGAAGTGATCGCAGTAGCTGAGTACGTTCAGAGCTACTCAGAAACTGCACAAAATGTTTTTGTACAGCTCCCCTGCACAAGCATTCGCACACTTGCACAGCTAAAATACACTCCCCCAAAAGGTGGCGACTATTCGATGGCACGGGCTGCAAAAAGTTGCAGCGTGCGATCAACTCGGAATGATCCCCAAAGTTGCTGGTACGATCAGGTCTGAATGAGGCCCTATGTAATTTATCTTCGTGTGTCTTTTTGTTTGTGTTTTCGTTGTTTATTGCTATTTTGTCCAGTCACCCCAGCGCTGTAAAATCACTACACTAAGGGGTAAATTTACTTAGATGGGAGTTCTATTTAAGATGGGATGTTGCCTATAGCAACCAATCAGATTATACTTCTCATTTATTTGGCGCCTTCTATGAGATAATACCTGGAATATGATTTGTTGCTATGGGCAACATCCCAACTTAAATAGAACTCACATCTTAGTAAATTGCCCCTAAATTGCAGCTACTACAAGATCTTAATATTTATGTTATATTTAATAAAATACATTTCTTAATTTTTATAAAAACTACTTGTACAGTGCATTTCTTGGAAAGATACAATTAACACATTTTAAATAGTTTTTTTATTTGAGTAAACTGTATATCATACACATACTATAAATTGATTTATACCAAAATAAATTTATATAAACCATTGTATACAACACACCTATGTTATAACTAGAAGAAGTGAGCGCTAACCGACACCATTTATACCTCAGTCTTCCCCTGTCCTCTCCAGCTCCTCTGCGCCACAACAGCATCACCTGATGTCTGCTTTGCACCGCTGCCGGGAGATTGCATTGACGATGCCAATGAGTAGGGTCAGTATCCATGGTGGGCGCCTGGCTGTGGGCGGCACTGTGGAAGGAGGAGGGGTCGGAGATCAATTCCATGGCTCAGCACCTAGTGCTAGATGGTGCGGCCCGCAGGATTCAATGTCACTCACAGTCAGTGACACTTGTATAGGGGGCAGCAGACACATGAATGGGTTGTTAGTAAGGTGGAACGGCTGTCGCCCTATACCACCTTACTTGCATCAATGATCTCTGCATGGTCCTGCTGTGGGCCTATCTGTGGGCCTATCTTTTATGAAGGGCCTGGAGCTGCAGCTCCATCCGCCCCATTGTTAATCTGGCCCGGTTGTACTTAATGCAAGTGGTGGCTGTGGAACTTATAAGTCACACATTCATCTGAAGGGCTGGGAAATGAGTATTGGCGGTGGTTGGGGGTAGTTGGCTGAAGTTTTGTCTAGGGTGCCGAGAAACCTTGCACCGGCCCTCGGTGAACGTCATACATTGCCTGTATTATTTTTTTATTTAACCCCTACCAATCGACAAGGTACTGGATGCGACCATAACGTCTTCGAGAAATCAAGGATCTTGTGAATCTCAAATTCGTCTCCATGTGCTGATTGGATTTTGGGTGATTTAGGCAGAGCGGCTCTGAACCGATTAAGTACCAATGGTTTTAAGAGAGAAATATGAAATGCATTAGGAATTCTTAACTGCGGAGGTAATTTCACTTTGTAAGCCACAGGATTCAACACTTTTTCGATTGGGTAAGGCCCAATAAAAACTTTTTTGTAGGGACCTTTACTCTTAGGTTACGTGTGGAAACCCAAACACGATCTCCTACCTTAAGGCTTGGTACAGCTTTTCGTTTCAGATCTGCACAGGTCTTATATCTCTTGGAAGTCTTGAGCAAAGTCTTGTGAACTTGTTTCCAGGCTTTAGTAAGTTGTCGAAGTGTTGACTCTGCGACAGGAACCTCAAGCGTAGGCAGAAGTTGGAAGTCAGGAACTCTTGGATGGTAACCACAATTAATGAAGAATGGAGAAGATTTTGTGGCAGAGTGATAAAGATTATTATGGGCAAATTCTGCGAATGGGAGGAAGTCCAGCCAGTTGTCCTGTGAGGAGGACATGAATAAACGCAGAAAAGTCTCCAGATCCTGGTTCACTCTCTCTGTTTGACCATCCGTTTGGGGCTGATAGCCTGAGGAGAAGTTTAATTTCACGCCAAGAGCAGAACATAGGGATCTCCAAAACTTGGCCACAAATTGAGGACCTCTATCAGACACGATTTCCTGTGGTAGACCATGGAGTCGAAAGATCTCTGCTATAAACAATTTTGCCAACTGGGATGCAGATGGAAGGTTAGCCAGAGGAACAAAGTGTGCCATTTTAGAGAATCGGTCAACTATGACCCATACGGTGTTCTGCCCACCATACATAGGTAAATCTGTAATAAAGTCCATAGAAATATGCGTCCATGGTCTTAGTGGTACCGGTAAAGGATGGAGTAACCCGGCTGGTGGACCTTTGGGACTTTTATGCTGAGCACATTTTGGACAGGCAGCCACGAATTCCTGAACGTCAGTCCTGAGATGAGGCCACCAGTAGGAGCGCTGAATGAATTTAAGTGTCTTATGTCCACCCGCATGGCCCATGAAGGAGGAGGAGTGAGCCCATGTGAGAAGTTTTTTGCGCAGATTTGGTGCAACGAAGATCTTCCCTGGAGGAGGAAGTGGAGAGGTATTAGTTGCAGAAACAGAGGTGGATTCCAGGATAAATTGCTCTTTTGAACGGTCAGAGGGTTCTTCTGAACTTAGGGAGCGAGATAAGGCATCTGCCTTTTTGTTGAGGGAACCTGGTCGGTAACTGAGTTTAAAATTAAAACGGGTAAAGAAGAGTGCCCATCTTGCTTGGCGTGGGTTCAGACATCGGGCTGACTGTAGATACAGGAGGTTCTTGTGATCTGTGGTTACCAAAATTGGATGCTGAGCTCCCTCCAACAAATACCTCCACTCCCCAAAGGCCAACTTAATTGCCAGTAATTCCTGTTCCCCAATAGCATAATTCTGTTCAGCGGGGGAGAATCTTCGTGAGAAGAACGCACAGGGATGGACCTTCTTGTCCTCGAAAAGCTGGGATAATACTGCTCCCACTCCCACAGTAGAGGCATCAACCTCCACCAAGAACGGACGGCTGAGATCGGGTTGTCGAAGAACTGGAGCAGTCGTGAAGGCCTCCTTTAATGATGAAAAAGCTTCCAAAGCCTCAGGAGACCACTTGGCAGGATCGTCTCCCTTCCTAGTTAATGCAGTTATAGGAGCTATGACAGAAGAATCATTTTGAATGAATCTTCGGTAGAAGTTAGCAAACCACAGGAAACGTTGAATTCCTTTAAGGGTAGCTGGAAGTGCCCAATCCAGAATCGCCTGGACTTTAGCGGGGTCCATCTGTAACTTCTGCCCTGAAAGAATGTAACCTTGCTTACTGAAAACATCTTGAAAAGCTTGGTACTCCACAGGAAGGGTGGAAGGGCTGGAAGAACAGAGAGGTCTAACTGAAGGTAAACAGTTCTGAAAACAGTCTTGTCCCCAAGAGAGAACATCCATAGTTTGCCAATCTATGTGGGGATTGTGTCTGATTAACCATGGAAACCCTAGGATTAGTTCATGAGAGGCTTTAGGAATTACAAGGAAAGAGATTTCTTCTGAATGGAGAACTCCGACCTTCATCTTGAGAGGAATAGTACGAATGGATATAATACCCTCAGGGATATAACTTCCATCCACTGCAGTAACAGAAATGGTACGATCCAAAGGAACCGTTTGTATTCCAGATCGTTTGACCAGAGCTGACGTAAATAAGAATTTACTTACCGATAATTCTATTTCTCGTAGTCCGTAGTGGATGCTGGGACTCCGTCAGGACCATGGGGAATAGCGGCTCCGCAGGAGACAGGGCACAAAAGTAAAAGCTTTAGGATCAGGTGGTGTGCACTGGCTCCTTCCCCTATGACCCTCCTCCAAGCCTCAGTTAGGATACTGTGCCCGGACGAGCGTACACAATAAGGAAGGATTTTGAATCCCGGGTAAGACTCATACCAGCCACACCAATCACACTGTACAACCTGTGATCTGAACCCAGTTAACAGCATGATAACAGCGGAGCCTCTGAAAAGATGGCTCACAACAATAATAACCCGATTTTTGTAACAATAACTATGTACAAGTATTGCAGACAATCCGCACTTGGGATGGGCGCCCAGCATCCACTACGGACTACGAGAAATAGAATTATCGGTAAGTAAATTCTTATTTTCTCTGACGTCCTAGTGGATGCTGGGACTCCGTCAGGACCATGGGGATTATACCAAAGCTCCCAAACGGGCGGGAGAGTGCGGATGACTCTGCAGCACCGAATGAGAGAACTCCAGGTCCTCCTCAGCCAGGGTATCAAATTTGTAGAATTTTGCAAACGTGTTTGCTCCTGACCAAGTAGCAGCTCGGCAAAGTTGTAAAGCCGAGACCCCTCGGGCAGCCGCCCAAGATGAGCCCACCTTCCTTGTGAAATGGGCATTTACATATTTTGGCTGTGGCAGGCCTGCCACAGAATGTGCAAGCTGAATTGTACTACACATCCAACTAGCAATCGTCTGCTTAGAAGCAAGAGCACCCAGTTTGTTGGGTGCATACAGGATAACAGCAAGTCAGTTTTCCTGACTCCAGCCGTCCTGGAAACCTATATTTTCAGGGCCCTGACAACATCTAGCAACTTGGAGTCCTCCAAGTCCCTAATAGCCGCAGGTACCACAATAAACTGGTTCAGGTGAAACGCTGACACCACCTTAGGGAGAAACTGGGGACGAGTCCGCAGCTCTGCCCTGTCCGAATGGACAATCAGATATGGGCTTTTGTGAGACAAAGCCACCAATTCTGACACTCGCCTGGCCGAGGCCAGGGCCAACCGCATGGTCACTTTTCATGTGAGATATTTCAAATCCACAGATTTGAGCGGTTTAAAATGTGATTTGAGGAATCCCAGAACTACGTTGAGATCCCACAGTGCCACTGGAGGCACAAAAGGGGTTGTATATGTAGTACTCCCTTGACAAACTTCTGGACTTCAGGAAGTGAAGCCAATTCTTTCTGGAAGAAAATTGACAGGGCCGAAATTTGAACCTTAATGGACCCCAATTTGAGGCCCATAGACACTCCTGTTTGCAGGAAATGCAGGAATCGACCGAGTTGAAATTTCTTCGTGGGGACTTCCTGGCCTCACACCACGCAACATATTTTCGCCACATGTGGTGATAATGTTGTGCGGTCACCTCCTTCCTGGCTTTGACAAGGGTAGGAATGACCTCTTCCGGAATGCCTTTTTTCCTTAGGATCCGGCGTTCCACCGCCATGCCGTCAAACGCAGCCGCGGTAAGTCTTGGAACAGACATGGTACTTGCTGAAGCAAGTCCCTTCTTAGCGGCAGAGGCCATGAGTCCTCTGTGAGCATTTCTTGAAGTTCCGGGTACCAAGTCCTTCTTGGCCAATCCGGAGCCACGAGTATAGTTCTTACTCCTCTACGTCTTATAATTCTCAGTACCTTGGGTATGAGAAGCAGAGGAGGGAACACATACACCGACTGGTACACCCACTGTGTTACCAGAACGTCCACAGCTATTGCCTGAGGGTCTCTTGACCTGGCGCAATACCTGTCCAGTTTTTTGTTCAGGCGGGACGCCGTCATGTCCACCTTTGGTCTTTCCCAACGGTTCACAATCATGTGGAAGACTTCCCGATGAAGTCCCCACTCTCCCGGGTGGAGGTCGTGCCTGCTGAGGAAGTCTGCTTCCCAGTTGTCCACTCCCGGAATGAACACTGCTGACAGTGCTATCCCATGATTTTCCGCCCAGCGAAGAATCTTTGCAGTTTCTGCCAATTCCCTCCTGCTTCTTGTGCCGCCCTGTCTGTTTACGTGGGCGACTGCCGTGATGTTGTCCCACTGGATCAATACCGGCTGACCTTGAAGCAGAGGTCTTGCTAAGCTTAGAGCATTGTTTTATGTGGAGAGAAGTCTCCAGACTTGATCACACTCCCTGGAAATTTTTTCCCTGTGTGACTGCTCCCCAGCCTCTCCGGCTGGCATCCGTGGTCACCAGGACCCAGTCCTGAATGCCGAATCTGCGGCCCTTTAGTAGATGAGCACTCTGCAGCCACCGCAGAAGAAACACCCTTGTCCTTGGAGACAGGGTTATCCGCTGATGCATATGAAGATGCGATCCGGACCATTTTTCCAGCAGATCCCACTGAAATTTTTTTGCGTGAAATCTGCCGAATGGAATCGCTTCGTAAGAAGCCACCATTTTTCCCAGGACCCTTGTGCAATGATGCACTGACACTTTTCCTGGTTTTAGGAGGTTCCTGACTAGCTCGGATAACTCCCTTGCTTTCTTCTCCGGGAGAAACACCCTTTTCTGGACTGTGTCCAGAATCATCCCTAGGAACAGCAAATTGTCGTCGGAAACAGCTGCGGTTTTGGAATATTTAGAATCCACCCATGCTGTCGTAGAACTACTTGAGATAGTGCTACTCCGACCTCCAACTGTTCTCTGGACCTTGCCCTTATCAGGATATCGTCCATTTTCTTTGAAGAAGAATCATCATTTCGGCCATTACCTTGGTAAAGACCCGGGGTGCCGTGGACAATCCAACCGGCATCGTCTGAAACTGATAGTGACAGTTCTGTACCACGAACCTGAGGTACCCTTGGTGAGAAGGGCAAATTGGGACATGGAGGAAGCATCCCTGATGTCCCGGGACACCATATAGTCCCCTTCTTCCTGGTTCGCTATCACTGCTCTGAGTGACTCCATCTTGATTTGAACCTTTGTATGTAAGTGTTCAAATATTTCAGATTTAGAATAGGTCTCACCGAGCCGTCTGGCTTCAGTACCACAATATAGTGTGGAATAATACCCCTTTCCTTGTTGTAGGAGGAGTACTTTGATTATCACCTGCTGGGAATACAGCTTGTGAATTGTTTCCAATACTGCCTCCCTGTCGGAGGGAGACGTTGGTAAAGCAGACTTCAGGAACCTGCGAGGGGGAGACGTCTCGAATTTCCAATCTGTACCCCTGGGATACTACTTGTAGGATCCAGGGGTCCTGTACGGCCCCAGCGTCATGCTGAGGACTTGGCAGAAGCGGTGGAGGGCTTCTGTTCCTGGGAATGGGCTGCCTGCTGCAGTCTTCTTCCCTTTCCTCTATCCCTGGGCAGATATGACTGGCCTTTTGCCCGCTTGCCCTTATGGGGACGAAAGGACTGAGGCTGAAAAGACGGTGTCTTTTTCTGCTGAGATGTGACTTAGGGTAAAAAAGGTGGATTTTCCAGCTGTTGCCGTGGCCACCAGGTCCGATGGACCGACCCCAAATAACTCCTCCCCTTTATACGGCAATACTTCCATGTGCCGTTTGGAATCTGCATCACCTGACCACTGTCGTGTCCATAAACATCTTCTGACTGATATGGACATCGCACTTACTCTTGATGCCAGAGTGCAAATATCTCTCTGTGCTCTATAGTCAATAAAATACTGTCCCTGTCAAGGGTATCAATATTTTCAGTCAGGGAATCCGACCAAGCCACCCCAGCGCTGCACATCCAGGCTGAGGCGATAGCTGGTCGCAGTATAACACCAGTATGTGTGTATATACTTTTTAGGATATTTTCCAGCCTCCTATCAGCTGGCTCCTTGAGGGCGACCGTATCTGTAGACGGTAACGCCACTTGTTTTGATAAGCGTGTGAGCGCCTTATCCACCCTAAGGGGTGTTTCCCAACGCGCCCTAACTTCTGGCGGGAAAGGGTATACCGCCAATAATTTTCTATCGGGGGAAACCCACGCATCATCACACACTTCATTTAATTTATCTGATTCAGGAAAAACTACATGTAGTTTTTTCACACCCACATAATACCCTTTTTTGTGGTACTTGTAGTATCAGAAATATGTAACACCTCCTTCATTGCCCTTAACATGGAACGTGTGGCCCTAAAGGAAAATACGTTTGTTTCTTCACCGTCGACACTGGAGTCAGTGTCCGTGTCTGTGTCTATGTCTATGTCGACCGACTGAGGTAAATGGGCGTTTTAAAGCCCCTGACGGTGTTTGAGACGCCTGGACAGGTACTAATTTGTTTGCCGGCCGTCTCATGTCGTCAACCGACCTTGAAGCGTGTTGACATTATCACGTAATTCCTTAAATAAGCCATCCATTCCGGTGTCGACTCCCTAGAGAGTGACATCACCATTACAGGCAATTGCTCCGCCTCCTCACCAACATCATCCTCATACATGTCGACACACACGTACCGACACACAGCACACACACAGGGAATGCTCTGATAGAGGACAGGACCCCACTAGCCCTTTGGGGAGACAGAGGGAGAGTTTGCCAGCACACACCAAAACGCTATAATTATACAGGGACAACCTTTATATAATAAGAATTTACTTACCGATAATTCTATTTCTCGGAGTCCGTAGTGGATGCTGGGGTTCCTGAAAGGACCATGGGGAATAGCGGCTCCGCAGGAGACAGGGCACAAAAAAGTAAAGCTTTACTAGGTCAGGTGGTGTGCACTGGCTCCTCCCCCTATGACCCTCCTCCAGACTCCAGTTAGGTACTGTGCCCGGACGAGCATACACAATAAGGGAGGCATTTTGAATCCCGGGTAAGACTCATACCAGCCACACCAATCACACCGTACAACTTGTGATCTAAACCCAGTTAACAGTATGACAACAGAAAGGGCCTCTTAAAGATGGCTCCTTAACAATAACCCGAATTAGTTAACAATAACTATGTACAAGTATTGCAGATAATCCGCACTTGGGATGGGCGCCCAGCATCCACTACGGACTCCGAGAAATAGAATTATCGGTAAGTAAATTCTTATTTTCTCTATCGTCCTAAGTGGATGCTGGGGTTCCTGAAAGGACCATGGGGATTATACCAAAGCTCCCAAACGGGCGGGAGAGTGCGGATGACTCTGCAGCACCGAATGAGAGAACTCCAGGTCCTCCTTTGCCAGGGTATCAAATTTGTAAAATTTTACAAACGTGTTCTCCCCCGACCACGTAGCTGCTCGGCAGAGTTGTAATGCCGAGACCCCTCGGGCAGCCGCCCAAGATGAGCCCACCTTCCTTGTGGAGTGGGCTTTTACAGTTTTAGGCTGTGGCAGGCCTGCCACAGAATGTGCAAGTTGAATTGTGTTACAAATCCAACGAGCAATCGACTGCTTAGAAGCAGGTGCGCCCAACTTGTTGGGTGCATACAATATAAACAGCGAGTCAGATTTTCTGACTCCAGCCGTCCTTGCAATGTATATTTTTAAGGCTCTGACAACGTCCAACAACTTGGAGTCCTCCAAGTCGCTAGTGGCCGCAGGCACCACAATAGGTTGGTTCAGATGAAATGCTGATACCACTTTAGGGAGAAAATGCGGACGAGTCCGCAGTTCTGCCCTATCCGAATGGAAGATTAGATAAGGACTTTTATAAGATAAAGCCGCCAATTCAGATACTCTCCTGGCAGAGGCCAGGGCTAGTAACATAGTCACTTTCAATGTGAGATATTTCAAATCCACCTTTTTCAATGGTTCAAACCAATGGGATTTGAGGAAATCTAAAACTACATTTAGATCCCACGGTGCCACCGGAGGCACCACAGGAGGCTGTATATGCAGTACTCCCTTGACAAAAGTCTGGACCTCAGGGACAGAGGCCAATTCTTTTTGGAAGAATATTGACAGGGCCGAAATTTGAACCTTAATGGATCCCAATTTGAGACCCATAGATAATCCTGATTGCAGGAAATGTAGGAAACGACCCAGTTGGAATTCCTCCGTCGGAACCCTCCGATCCTCGCACCACGCTACATATTTTCGCCAAATGCGGTGATAATGTTTCACGGTGACTTCCTTCCGTGCCTTAATCAAGGTAGGAATGACTTCTTCTGGAATGCCTTTCCCTTTTAGGATCTGGCGTTCAACCGCCATGCCGTCAAACGCAGCCGCGGTAAGTCTTGAAAAAGACAGGGACCCTGCTGTAGCAGGTCCCTTCTCAGAGGTAGAGGCCACGGTTCGTCCGTGAGCATCTCTTGAAGTTCCGGATACCAAGTCCTTCTCGGCCAATCCGGAACCACTAGTATTGTTCTTACTCTTCTTTGCCGTATGATCTTCAATACCTTTGGTATGAGCGGCAGAGGAGGAAACACATACACTGACTGGTACACCCAAGGAGTTACCAGTGCGTCCACAGCTATTGCCTGTGGATCTCTTGACCTGGCGCAATATTTGTCCAGTTTCTTGTTGAGGCGAGACGCCATCATGTCTACAATTGGTCTTTCCCAACGGTCTATTAACATGTTGAAGACTTCTGGATGTAGACCCCACTCTCCCGGATGAAGATCGTGTCTGCTGAGGAAGTCTGCTTCCCAGTTGTCCACGCCCGGGATGAACACTGCTGACAGTGCTATCACGTGATTCTCCGCCCAGCGAAGAATCTTGGCAGCTTCTGCCATTGCACTCCTGCTTCTTGTGCCGCCCTGCCTGTTTACATGGGCGACCGCCGTGATGTTGTCCGACTGAATCAACACCGGCTTTCCTTGCAGGAGAAGTTCCGCCTGGCTTAGAGCATTGTAGATTGCTCTTAGTTCCAGAATGTTTATGTGAAGAGACTTTTCCAGACTCGTCCATACTCCCTGGAAGTTTCTTCCTTGTGTGACTGCTCCCCAGCCTCTCAGGCTGGCGTCCGTGGTCACCAGGATCCAATCCTGAATGCCGAATCTGCGGCCTTCTAATAGGTGAGCCTTCTGCAACCACCACAGAAGTGACACCCTTGTCTTTGGTGACAGGGTTATTCGCAGGTGCATCTGCAGATGCGACCCTGACCATTTGTCCAACAGATCCCTTTGGAATATTCTTGCATGGAATCTGCCGAATGGAATTGCTTCGTAAGAAGCCACCATTTTTCCCAGGACTCTTGTGCATTGATGTACTGACACTTTTCCTGGTTTTAGGAGGTTCCTGACCAGATCGGATAACTCCTTGGCTTTTTCCTCTGGAAGGAAAACCTTTTTCTGAACCGTGTCCAGAATCATTCCTAGGAACAGCAAACGAGTTGTCGGGATTAAATGGGATTTTGGAATATTCAGAATCCACCCGTGTTGTCTTAGCACCTCTTGAGATAGTGCTAAAGCTGTCTCCAGCTGTTCTCTGGACCTTGCCCTTATTAGGAGATCGTCCAAGTATGGTATAACTAATACGCCTTTTCTTCGAAGAAGAATCATCATCTCGGCCATTACCTTGGTAAAGACCCGAGGCGCCGTGGACAATCCGAACGGCAGCGTCTGAAACTGATAGTGACAGTTTTGAACAATGAACCTGAGGTACCCCTGGTGTGCGGGGTAAATCGGAACGTGTAGATACGCATCCTTGATGTCCAAGGATACCATAAAGTCCCCTTCTTCCAGGTTCGCTATCACTGCTCTGAGTGACTCCATCTTGAACTTGAACTTTTTTATGTAGAGGTTCAAGGACTTCAGATTTAGAATAGGCCTTACCGAGCCATCCGGCTTCGGTACCACAAATAGAGTGGAATAATACCCCTTTCCTTGTTGTAATAGGGGTACTTTGACTATCACCTGCTGAGCGTACAGCTTGTGAATGGCTTCCAACACCCTCTCCCTTTCGGAAGAGACGGTTGGTAAGGCAGACTTCAGGAAACGATGAGGAGGATCCGTCTCTAATTCCAACCTGTACCCCTGAGATATTATCTGCAGGATCCAGGGGTCTACCTGCGAGTGAGCCCACTGCGCGCTGTAATTTTTGAGACGGCCCCCCACTGTCCCCGAGTCCGCTTGAGAGGCCCCAGCGTCATGCTGAGGTTTTTGCAGGAGCCGGGGAGGGCTTCTGTTCCTGGGAAGGAGCTGCCTGTTGGTGTCTCTTCCCTCTTCCTCTGCCTCGTGGCAGGTACGACAAGCCCTTTGCTCTCTTATTTTTGTAGGAGCGAAAAGGCTGCGGTTGAAAGGTCGGTGCCTTTCTCTGTTGGGGAGTGACTTGAGGTAAAAAAGTGGATTTCCCGGCAGTAGCCGTGGCCACCAAGTCTGATAGACCAACTCCAAATAACTCCTCCCCTTTATACGGCAAAACCTCCATGTGACGTTTTGAATCCGCATCGCCTGTCCACTGTCGTGTCCATAAGGCTCTTCTGGCTGAAATGGACATAGCACTCACCCGAGATGCCAGTGTGCAAATATCCCTCTGTGCATCACGCATATAGATAAATGCATCCTTTATTTGTTCTAACGACAGTAAAACATTGTCCCTATCTAGGGTATCAATATTTTCAATCAGGGATTCTGACCAAACTACTCCAGCACTGCACATCCAGGCAGTTGCTATAGCTGGTCGTAGTATAACACCTGCATGTGTGTATATATTCTTTTGAATAACTTCCATCTTTCTATCTGATGGATCCTTAAGTGCGGCCGTCTCAGGAGAGGGTAACGCCACTTGTTTGGATAAGCGTGTGAGCGCCTTGTCCACCTTAGGGGGTGTTTCCCAGCGCGCCCTAACCTCTGGCGGGAAAGGGTATAATGCCAATAACTTTTTTGAAATTATCAACTTTTTATCAGGAGCAACCCACGCTTCATCACACACGTCATTTAATTCTTCTGATTCAGGAAAAACTGTTTGTAGTTTTTTCACACCATACATAATACCCTGTTTTACGGTATCTGTAGTATCAGCTAAATGTAACGTCTCCTTCATTGCCAAAATCATATAACGTGTGGCCCTACTGGAAAATACGTTTGAATTTCTACCGTCGTCACTGGAATCAGTGCCCGTGTCTGGGTCTGTGTCGACCGACTGAGGCAAAGGGCGTTTTACAGCCCCTGACGGTGTTTGAGGCGCCTGGACAGGCATTAATTGATTGTCCGGCCGCCTCATGTCCTCAACTGACTGTTTAAGGGAAGATAAACCATCACGTAATTCCACAAATAAAGGCATCCATTCTGGTGTCGACCCCCTGGGGGGTGACATCTGCATATTTGGCAATTGCTCCGCCTCCACACCAATATCGTCCTCATACATGTCGACACCACGTACCGACACACACCGCAAACTCACAGGGAATGCTCTAATGAAGACAGGACCCACTAGCCCTTTTGGGGAGACAGAGGGAGAGTCTGCCAGCACACACCACAAAGCGCTATATATACAAGGGATATCCTTATATTAAGTGCTCCCTTATAGCTGCTTTAATATATATATATATATAGCCATTAATGTGCCCCCCCTCTCTGTTTTACCCTGTTTCTGTAGTGCAGTGCAGGGGAGAGACCTGGGAGCCGTTCTGACCAGCGGAGCTGTGACAGAAAATGGCGCCGTGTGCTGAGGAGATAGGCCCCGCCCCTTTTTCGGCGGGTTCTTCTCCCGCTATTTTTCCAGTCAGGCAGGGGTTAAATATCTCCATATAGCCCCTATGGGCTATATGTGAGGTATTTTTAGCCTTGTATAAGGTTTATATTTGCCTCTCAGAGCGCCCCCCCCAGCGCTCTGCACCCTCAGTGACTGCCCAGTGAAGTGTGCTGAGAGGAAAATGGCGCACAGCTGCAGTGCTGTGCGCTACCTTATGAAGACTGAGGAGTCTTCAGCCGCCGGTTTCCGGACCTCTTCACGCTTCAGCATCTGCAAGGGGGTCGGCGGCGCGGCTCCGGGACCGGACTCCACGGCTGGGCCTGTGTTCGATCCCTCTGGAGCTAATGGTGTCCAGTAGCCAAGCAGCAAATCCACTCTGCATGCAGGTGAGTTTACTACTTTCCCCCTAAGTCCCACGTTGCAGTGATCCTGTTGCCAGCAGGACTCACTGTAAAGAAAAAAAAAACCTAAACTAAACTTTCTCTAAGCAGCTCTTTAGGAGAGCCACCTAGATTGCACCCTTCTCGTTCGGGCACAAAATCTAACTGGAGTCTGGAGGAGGGTCATAGGGGGAGGAGCCAGTGCACACCACCTGACCTAGTAAAGCTTTACTTTTTTGTGCCCTGTCTCCTGCGGAGCCGCTATTCCCCATGGTCCTTTCAGGAACCCCAGCATCCACTTAGGACGATAGAGAAAAGTGTTTTCCCTTATAGCATCTTAATATATAATCATATCGCCAAATAAGTGCCCCCCCTCTCTGTTTTAACCCTGTTTCTGTAGTGCAGTGCAGGGGAGAGCCTGGGAGCCTTCCCACCAGCAGTTCTGTGAGGGAAAATGGCGCTGTGTGCTGAGGAGATAGGCCCCGCCCCCTATTCCGGCGGGCTCTTCTCCCGGTTTTTCTGAGACCTGGCAGGGGTGAAATACATCCATATAGCCTCAGGGACTATATGTGATGTATTCTTTTTAGCCAGAAAAGGTATTAACATTGCTGCCCAGGGCGCCCCCCCCAGCGCCCTGCACCCTCAGTGACCGTTGGTGTGAAGTGTGCTGAGAGCAATGGCGCACAGCTGCAGTGCTGTGCGCTACCTCATGAAGACTGAAAAGCCTTCAGCCGCCGGTTTCTGGACCTCTTCTTACTTCGGCATCTGCAAGGGGGTCGGCGGCGCGGCTCCGGTGACCCATCCAGGCTGTACCTGTGATCGTCCCTCTGGAGCTAGTGTCCAGTAGCCTAAGAAGCAAATCCATCCTGCACGCAGGTGAGTTCACTTCTTCTCCCCTAAGTCCCTCGTTGCAGTGAGCCTGTTGCCAGCAGGACTCACTGAAAATAAGAAAACTATCAAAACTTTTACTCTAAGCAGCTCTTTATGAGAGCCACCTAGATTGCACCCTTCTCGGCCGGGCACAAAAACCTAACTGAGGCTTGGAGGAGGGTCATAGGGGGAGGAGCCAGTGCACACCACCTGATCCTAAAGCTTTTACTTTTGTGCCCTGTCTCCTGCGGAGCCGCTATTCCCCATGGTCCTGACGGAGTCCCAGCATCCACTAGGACGTCAGAGAAATGAAGTTTTCGGCGGCTCCGGAGTCGAGTAGTGCAGGGATGAGAAGAGAAGAAGAAGGGAGCTCCAATTGGGTTAACAGGACAGACTCTTTCTTGGTATGTAATTCTGAGAATTCTCCTAACCTCTTCAGCACAAACTAGGAGCGGGCGTTTCCCGGACGTAGATTGCAAGTTTTAACAAAGTGATCAGATGCACCACAATACAGGCAGAGGTTCCCTTGTCGCCGTCTCTGACGTTCTTCATTGGAGAGGCAGGAACGATTAATCTGCATGGGTTCTTCCGCAGTTGGTGATGATGGTGTTGGTGGAAGAACAACTCTAGGCTTAGGGCGATCTGGCCGCGACCTCTCCATACAGCGTCTAACTTATTGCATAAAGAAATTAGTGTATCCAACTTATCAGGTACGTCCTGAGTTGCGAGGTCATCTTTGATCTTTTCGGAGAGACCGCTCCAGAAAGCTGCAATGAGAGCCTCCTCGTTCCAGTTCAGTTCCGAGGAAAGGGTGCGAAACTGGATCACGTACTGACTGACCGTACGCGTGCCCTGACGCAGACGCAGGATCTCCAACGAGGCAGCTGACGTCCTGCCCGGTTCGTCGAAGATTTTTCGGAAGGTGGCCACGAATTCTGGATAGTTAGATAAGAAGGGATCCATCCTCTCCCACAAAGGTGAAGCCCATTCCAACACTTGCCCGGTAAGTAAAGAAATTATATAGGCTATTTTGGTTCATGCCGATGGGAAGTTGGCCGACTGTAGTTCGAACTGGATTTCGCACTGGTTAAGAAACCCGCGGCATTGTTTTGGATTCCCATCGAATTTATTGGGAGGTGGCAAATGCAACCGTGGAAGTGGTACTGGTACAGGAGGAAGCGGGACCGGAGGTGCTAATGTGGGAGCAGCTGTAGATACTTGAGAGGCCGTCATGGCAACACAGAGAGAATCGAGACGTTTGGACATACTCTGCATGAACTGCACGATTTGAGATTGTGTGGTCTCCTGCTTAGACCAGATATCTGTAGTTGAATCCCCTCCTGAGGCCTGATCACCCGTCGAATCCATTGGGCCAGTGCTTACTGTCACGTCTAGCAGAGTTTGAGGATCCGGCAGCTGAGATTTGCCCGAGAAGGTAGCAGGCTGTGAATGAACCAGATGAGGGGGCTGGATATAGTTCCTTCGCATGGGACACGGAGCAATGAAGAACGTAGGCGGGGTTTGAGAGTCAATGGAAAGTATTTATTATGTACAGGGCTGAGGTAGAGAACCGAGGCTGGAGCACGATGGTTAAGACATGGCTGGAGGCAAAGAACTGTGCCCGCACATCGCCAAGGAAGCCAGCCTCGCGGACCCAGCGGACCGGTAAGACTCCGGACGCTGACACATATGATACTGGGGGGGGGTATCCTATTAGCCCAAATGTGTTTTCGCCCCAAAATAAAACAACACGATATATGACCAATGGCCAGTATCGGGCTATCCAAATACTGCCTGTCTTTCTCAGGCAAAAAAAGGTCCCGTTTACGGACGATAAAAAATTGGATCCGGACCCATGTATTATTGCGAATCCATGGGCTGCTTATTGCAGATTATGCTTTGGGTGCCTAAGGCACCCGGAGCATAATCCCTGATAACTGCTGGCACCGGGGCTAATAGGAAAGCCCCAGGTGAACCTATTAGTGTTGGTAAATTACCAGTGCTTTTAGGATATCCCCCATGTATCTGGTATTGCAATAGAATTGTTTTGCACTGAATAAACAAAACTCTAACTGGCCCATAAAGTACATCATGTGTCATGCGCTGGCTTGGTGGATATATAAGGCCGTCTGCACACACATCACTTGTGGCAGTCATGGGTAAAAGGGGTGATTTATCAGAGTTGCAAAAACGGATGATTATCTGCTTTCGGGCCAAGAGTGGCAGCATTTCTGAAACAGCGCAGTTTGTGAACTGTTCACGTGCTGCTGTGATGAAGGTGTATTGTGACTGGACAAATGTCATCACTGAGAATAACCGACGTGGAAACTGTGGAGCAGAACGTGCCACTGATGTGAGAGGTGAACGTCGGCTACAAAGGTACGTGAAGGTCGACCAAGTATTTGTCTACTTCAACCTATTAATGCACCTTTTTAATTGCATCTTATATAAGTAAAATAAACATCTATTAAAGATGAACAATATAGATACCAAGAAGGCTGGTTAGCAGTGCCAGATACCTTTTTTTTTTTTTTATGACAGCAGTTGCAGCAAAACAACAATCAAAGTGTACTACAGATACTGGGCTGTGACCTTTACTGCACAGGAATTAGTTACAAAGCTGCAGATGAAGAACAAAGTAATTTGGTGCATCATAGCAATTCATATTCAGATTCAGGGGCAGATTTATTAAGCCTGGAGAAGTGATAAAGTGGAAGGTGATAACGCTCCAGCCAGTCAGCTCCTGTCATTTTTCAAACCCAGACTGTAACATAGAAGTTAGGAGCTGATTGGCTGGTGCTTTATCACCTTCCATTTTATCACTTCACCAGGCTTAATAAATCTGCCCCTCAGACTCATTTGCGAACAGACATCACACATCAAATTGATCAGTGTAATCTAGCAAAGCAGTTTTGCCATTTCCAGCTGTTTCATTTGTGCAAATAGGACATATATTTTGTGCAAAAAAGACACTTTGCCAGGACCTGACGCAATGACTGGGGTTGTTTGGAACGACTGAAGCCACAGTTTATGAGGACACATCTGTATATTAAAATACATACAGTAAGGCCTATTTATTATTATGTACTTATTGTGTCAGTGTTTTGTTTTTTTATTTAGGTGTGTTATTACTGTTAATTTCTAAATAACACTTATCACAAACATGATTTTAGCAAACTAAAGATCTACTTTCTAGACTTTCTCTGAAATTTCAGTAAGTAGTTTCTTAATAAAATGAGGAACAATAAAGATATAATTCTCAAAAGGTACAAATGCTCTAGAAAGAAACTATATTTTCAATCACTGGTAGTATACTGTGTAGGATGAAACATACAGTATTTTATTTGCATATTCCAACATATCTACACCAAACAAACTTATATATGTAATTAAAACAAAGCACTCACCATAGTCACATTTGCATACATTACAAGAGATATTTTGAGAAATATATATTCTGATCTAGATTTTGGCATATAAAGACTGAAATATGATGGCTTATAGACTGTACAGTAGCTGTAAATCTCAGTACAAGCCTCACAAGTTTACATTTATACATTTATCCCATGCCAGTGACATTAAAAGGATTAAAACAATTGCCACCAATGATAAATTACTCCAGTGATATATGAAAGTCCTTTAATTATTAGGAGAGAATGGCTGAAAATGTCTAGGGTACTTGCTTAGCTAAGTGTTTTCTTAAATCTGTACTGCTAATAGATGAACCTGCACTGAAACCTTAAGGGGAAATGGGAAAATAAACTACTATAAGATACATTATTTATTCATCATTGTACAAATAGAAAAATGTACAAAGTAAATATGACCATAAGCTACAATTTTAGAAAAAAGTGATGGGTGATTAGTCAAAAAGTATCACATAGAAAGAATGGAGCCCGTACCTGCTCTTCTCCCATTGCTATTATATTAGCTGAGAGCTGTCTAAACATGAGGCTATATGAGTTCTCTATATTTTGTGAGTGGCTGCTATATATTTAACTGGTTGCTAGGTAGATTAGCTTTGGTTATATTTTATGATTGGTTAATGTTAATCTATAGGAATTATTTGGGATGTTCCCCATTTAATGGTACTATTTAAAGTTGATTTAAATTTAGTTCTGCCTCTTTTCAGTTTCATAGTCTGTCCCTTCTGCCCAAAGCCTTGTTATTTTCTTGTTTTCATCATTGCTGATACATGGATAATACAAAATAAGGCAAAGGTAGGCAGGAAGGTGCAGCATCCGCATATGACGTAAGTGATCATGGCGGGTCACTTACCCTTTTGAAGGACAGCATGTCCTACCCATGTGGGGGGGACATTGGGTGCTTTTCTTTGCTGAGGCACCCATACTGTGCCATAGTGAAGGGTGGTGAGTCCTTCTCATCACAAATTGCATTTAGAAAGGGGGGGGGGGGGGTTAGTAGGATAATTTGGTTAGAGCTGAGGGTTTGGTAACATCTACTTTGCCACCTTTTAGTAATTAAAATCTGGTCATTCAATTATTGCGTGTGTCTTTAATTTTAGCATTGTAAGTTATGGTATGTTATTACTGTTAATTCTTACTGTGCTCTAATAGAGTGTTGTCTGAAGGACACGAGGTGTGCGTTCCACATGAACACGCACTGCTGTTTGGCATACCAGCTGCTGTGGTTGTACAAAAAGCAGTTGCGGATGTGTCCAACTGAGAATCAAGCCTATATGTCCAATACAAGATTATTGTCACATGGCCATTCACATCAGTACCTACCCCTGTGGAGTTTACAATCTATAGTCCCTATCACATGTACACACAGACACATTCACACTAGGGTTCATTTTTGTTTGAAGCCAATTAACCTACCAGTATATTTTTGGATTGTGGGAGGAAACCAGAGTACCCGGAGGAAAACCCACGCAAGTACGGGGAGAATATACAAACTCCACACAGTTAGCAAATGACTATGCTTTTCTGTCTTGATGCCCTTTTTCTTTGTGTTTTTTAAATAAATGTTATGTATTATATTTCAACTAAGAACCAATTAATTTTTACTACAGCTAAATATTTAAACATACATACATTCAAACTGAGGGGATTAATGATGATCACTGTCTACCCCTTCTGTGTCACCCCTGTCTGTTAGCCCTTCACCTTTTAGATTGTAAGCTTGCAAGAGCAGGGCCTTCTTTCCTCATGTGCGTT
Source organism: Pseudophryne corroboree (assembly GCF_028390025.1). Lineage (NCBI taxonomy): Eukaryota > Metazoa > Chordata > Amphibia > Anura > Myobatrachidae > Pseudophryne > Pseudophryne corroboree. The sequence continues at coordinate 337,728,861 of NC_086448.1, read as the reverse complement.
TTCTTACTTACACTATCTTATACTCCATACTCCCTCTGGTGGTACCTAACCCCTGGTTTTCTATGCCTGTCCTATTTTGTCTTGAACTGTAAGTCCTGTTTTCTTGTTTGCTCATTTGATTATGTACTACGTTATGGGCGCTGCGGATCCCTTGTGGTGCCATATAAATAAAGGATAATAATAATAATAATAATAATAAGAATAATAATAATGAGTGCTGTGCAGGTTTATTTAGTAACTGTCCACACTTTCAATGCTGCTCTGATATAGCAATAAGATCCCTGTGCTGTGATTGGTTACATGCTGACCAGGGGCATAACCAGAACTTTTGTGGGCCCCATAGCAACATATTAAAGGGGCGCCTGTCCCTATGCTTCTTGAGAGACACCTCTCTGTAGCAGTTATTAATGTTATGCCCTTAAAAGAGCCCTAGTTCATTTTCTGAACCATAGGAGTGTCCTAGTAAATATTATGTCTCATAGTAGTGCCCTAGTTTAGTTTGGGAACCATTATAGTTCCCTAGTTTACATGATGTCACATTGTAGGGCTGCCAGTACTCATTATGTCACACAGTATCCCCAATTCACATTATGACATACAGTGTCCCCAGTTCATATTATGCCACATTACAGTGCCCTCCAGTGCATACTGTGCCACATTACAGTGACCTGCAGTTCAAATTATGCAACATTACAATGTCCCCTTACCATTATAACGTCCACTACACGCACCTGACACTAAAAATGTAATGTCACACAATTGTCACAGGCTGGGCAGTGGATCAGACCCAATTGCTTAGCAGGCAAATCTGGGAAATTGGTATGCAACTCTATATTATATAACCTATATCCAGTACTATATATGTTATAATTTTGAGGGCCCCCCTCCCCTTCCCTTTCGTGCAGTTCACCACTCCCTCTTTTCATTTACAATGCTCATCTCTATAGACATTATTGTGCTTAATCCATGTTTTTTCAATATATTTTTTATGCTAATTATCTCCACCCCTTATATATATTTTGTGCCCATCACTTCCTAATGCCTTCTATAATATATTTTATGTTCATCACTCCCTTACCCCTTAAATAATATATTGTATGGACATCACTGCCCCACCCCTGATGACATAACAAGAGTCGACACTGATTAACAAAGTCATTAGCATATCAAAGGCACTAACCATCATAATAAAAAATGCCTAACTACCATTTTTGTGTATGACTCTTCATTTAACATCATCATATAATAATAATAATAATAATAATAATAATAATAATGTAGGGAGGTACAGGTTGGGAATGGGGGGGAGGTACCAGGCAAAAGTGCATCACAAGTGTTGTATGTATAGCATGAAGAACACAGCCTAGGATGCCATCTGCATGTATAGTGCAATGCTCAAGTCCTATTGTGAGGCTCAGCCCAGGCCTGGTAATGCTCGATTATAAAGAGAAAACCAGGTACACCCCTTATATATTTTATACTAATCACTACCCACCTGTTTGATAATATATTTTATGCCAATCACTCCCCTAATCCTTATATAATAAATGTTATGCCCATGTTCATCATAAACTGCTGCCATATCTGCCCTGGCGCCAGGACTCGATCAGAGACGTATCTCTCTGGGGATACATCTCTGCCACTGCTGACGTGGTTCTGCTGGAGCTGGGACCCCATATTCACTCCCAGCTCCAACAGCCAGTGCCTCTGTGTTCTAAGTAGAAAGCAGGAAGTGGCGGATTGTCATACTGCTGTTTACTGTCTCACTTCAAACACTGTATATAATAATAATAATAATAATAATAATATATTCAGTTTAGAATGTCACCTTGTGCCCACTATTATCTGTATTTGCTTGCCTCCCCTGCACATGCACTGCATCATTACAAAAGTCCCCGAGCTGTGACTCGTATTTGCCTACACTGACTCGGACACCAGGAATCTGGGAGACTGAGCTACAAATGAGTGGTTCACATCGCTAAGAGATAGGTGACATAAAGAACATACTACAGTACCAACTCACATCTAAACAAACAGGAGTTACAATGTCACTGAATCATACATTTTATCAAACATTGTTCAAACATCATAACTCATTATAAAAAGATATTATCATACTGTATTGATTGCAGCAGGAGAAAATAGCTCAGTAGTGCATTGAGTATTATGGCATTCAATCACAACACGCATGATGATGAATTGTACTCATTAAGCACTTTCTCTTTCTTTAATATGATTTATGAGCAATAGTTTTGCTTACTCAAGATTTGTTCGGAATCAATATTTCAGGACTTCCATCAAGGGCTGTAAAACAGGGGTCCTCGCTAATTTCTCTTCCTCTTCCAGACTAGTTTTTCATCACAAACTCTGATGCTAATGAATAGGCAACTCCCAGATCCTCATTTATTGCGAACCTACAGGAGTCAATGTGGCCTATCAGGGACGGAACAGTGCACATTGGTAGCTGCAATTACAGTCACAACAACTGTGTATCCACACGTCTATCTTTCATGCCTTCATTTTGTATCTTTCACCTTATGGACTTTATATTTGTGTCAAAATAAACCCACATTTGACAAGCCAAACCCCCACCCCATCCAACCAGAAATTCCCACTTTATGGCAAAACTCAGGCCCTTTTGAGGTGTGTGAATCAAGGCTGCCATGTGCAACAGTTGCATACTGCTAATTTGAACACAGAATATGACCACCTACAAACATACATACATGCATTACGTGTTAAGTGCTGTTTCTGTTTTCATACCCCTGTCAACAAAACTTCAAACTTCCTATCAGATGAAAGAAAACTGTTAGGTGTCAAAAAGTTAGCCTCTTTTTGTTGCTGTAAATATTGAATTTGGGTCCATCGTAGAAACAAATGTAATAAGAAAATATATAGCTATCTGTCCATCTGTGGGTGATGTTCTGCGTCCTAGTCAAGCCACCTACTGTTTTTTTGCATCCATGCTTCAGCCGTTATCATTAGTACCTGGACTTTCACCAGAGCCCTGCTGGGTGCAAGAGATCCATCTAATAAAGGTATCTCAACTGTGTATGAATACTTAACTGAAGTACTGTGGCTGGAATGCATGCCCACGACACCCCATCAGAAACAGCTGCTCTGTGCATCTTGATACTGGCTGCCCAGTCGCCGCCCAGAAAAGGCTGCTGCACCTTAGTCTCCATTTGCACAAGATGCAACACGGACGCTCCTATTTTGTACATTGGATTCGTGCGCACATCATATTTTCTGATTTACATGCATGTGCAGTTGGTTCGAAATTACCCCTGGGGCCATTTGTAATAGCCTGCAAGGTGCAGGCTGTTCATTCTGCGAGTCTGACCGTATTTTTAAAGCGGAAACCATTTACAAGGCTAAACTAACCTCGCAGGCTGTTACATATTGCCCCTGGTATGCAAATGGATGTCTTGTAGTTGTTTAACTAATAATATATTTTGCTTTGGTTAATAGCATTTAAAAAAAAATCTATAAGGGTGCAAAGGGTTACACTATAGTTGCTGAAGGCTAGGGTAAGAGGTATCAAAGTGCAGTCTATTATGAGGTTTCACAACAATCAGATACTGTAGATCATTCAGAAGTTGTAAATGTCGTAAGATTTACATATTTTTGCCATTATTATATAGCCACATTTTAGTGAATAACTGTACATTAGGTGCTCTCAATAGGTATTATACTCAAAATGCATGTGTGCAATGCTTATGACCAATCTCACCAATGAGAGCCACAGCTAATACATTGCATGTTTCTGCTGCAGGGTACACTGGGCTCCACAAGGATGGACAATGGGGTGTAGAGTAGGATCTTGATCCGAGGCACCAACAGGCTCAAAGCTTTGACTGTTCCCAGAATGCACAGCGCTGCCTCCTCTATAACCCCGCCTCCCTGCACAGGAGCTCAGTTTTGTAGTTGGTGCTGCAGTAAGCAGGCACATAACAGAGGGGCTGCTCCAGGCAGCCCTAAGAAGAGCTTTTTTTTAAAGAAAAAAGTGAAGACTTCAAGGGCAGCAGCGGTGGTAAATATCAGAAGGCATTCACTGCTGCAGCTCCAGCTCTCCCCAGCGGCGCTGTACACTCCCGAGCCCTGGTTGCCGGGTAACTACAGCAGGAGGCTCCAGTTTTCTCTTACGTCAGGCACACACGACGGGGGCTCTCTGGGATCGCGTGGCCGCGCTTCGGGAGGTGGTGAGTGGGTCCCACTTGTGGGATCCGGTCTTTATCGCGATCCGGCGCGGTCAGTGGGAGGCGGGCCGCGCGCGCTGGCGGTGGACACTGTGGCAGTACAGGCGATCCCACTAGATCACCAGGGCATGGGTGCAGGTCAGGTTTTCTCTCTAAACCATTTTCAGTAGCCCACAGTACCCGGTGGTTTTGCCAGCAGGGGGATCAGGCTTAGACCTGAAGCCCCTCCCTCAGCCCCAGGGATCTATTTCCCGCAAATGTTCCCGCCCTGGGGCTGCATATCTGTCTCTTCCTCACTCCCTGTCAGTGTCTGGGCGCCATTATCTCTCAGCTTCACTGTTCCTGGGACTGCTTGGGCAAATCCTCCTGTGTAAAGCCGCCTGGTTGTCAGTGCTGTGACTTTACATGACACTTAAGTATTCTACCTGCCTTTTTAGACAGTGCTAGTTAAGAAAGAGTGCATTTAGTTAGGGTTTTCTAGTACAATTACCCTGTGATATACATCCAGTTCTTACTGTGCAGTGTTATATCTATTGACTATATAGCTATATATATATAAGCTAGTCCAGTGCAGTATTATTGCAATAACCTCTGCAATAACCTCTGCATTCTACAAACTGTGACCATCTGTGTGTGCATTAGATAGCTGAGTGGTGTCCATTTCGTGTCTTTCACTCAACTTGCTATCCCTATATTCTATAACCTGAGGGGGCTTGGTGCGTCAGGTTTTATATTGATATAGGATTTTCACAAAGATATACTTTAATACGTATTTTTCTCTGTGATTTAGTCACCATATCTCTCCTTTATCTCTGCTAGTGCTGACTACACTGCGCAGGGGTTTGGGTAAGAGGTATTGTGCTGCTGCCAATTGTACTGTGTTACCTGATACTGCAAGTTATATCATGTCTGCTTCTGAGGGTAACGGTTCTGGGGCTGAACACACTGCCGGTGTTGCTGAAGCCACAGATCCCTATGAGGGAAATATAGCAGCTGTGGGTTCTGGTTCTGGGGGCTCCTTGCCCCCCAGTGGGACGGTGGCAACAGAGGTACATAATGACCCACCGTGGGCCGCTTTTTCCACGCTTCTGCATATGCTAGGTCATAAACTAACACCCCCTATGGGACCCCCAATGCCGGTACAACCGTATGTGGTCCCTGCAGCTAACCCGCCGTGGGCGGACGATTTATCTGCTCAATTAAAGAAGTTGAACCAGTCCCTGACTACTAAAAAGTCTGACCATCGCTCGCCTAAGTCTAAGGGGTCCTCTAAGCGAGCGCTTGTCTCCTCACAATCCACTGCTGTCACTGACACCTCGACTGATGAAGACGGCACTTACACTGATCCCACAGGTTCTGACTCAGATACTGCTGATGGGGAGGGTAGTTCACATGTGGATGTTCCTGATCCTTTGGAGGCTATTAAGTTAATTCTACAGATTACGGATGATCCCGAGCCATCCGTCCCTCCTAAGAAACCAGATAGGTTCAAGCGCCAGAAGGTGGTTAAACAAGTTTTACCTCACTCTGATCACCTAGTGGATATACGTCAGGAACCCTGGGAAAACCCGGGTACGAAGTTCGTGCCTCAAAAGAAGATGCTGGCTCGCTATCCCCTCGCGCCAGAGCTGTCTAAGAATTGGGAAACGCCTCCTCCAGTAGACTCACATGTGGCTAGGATGGTGGTTTCCTCAACTCTGCCTGTCACTACCGTCACGTCTCTAAAGGAGCCTACGGATAAACGTGTGGAGGGTTGTCTTAAAGCGATTTACACCCTCACGGGTGCTGCACAAAGGCCCACTATTGCAGCAACATGGGCTGCAGAGGCTATTGAAGCATGGGCCTTGGAGTTAGAAGCTGAAATCGCTTCTGACCATGCTAGACAATGCTTGTCATATATTGTCACAGCTTCTCGCTATATTAAAGAGGCGGCTTCTGATGCCGGTATCCTAGCAGCCAAGGCCTCTACTACGTCAGTCCTGGCTCGCCGGATATTGTGGCTGAGATCCTGGTCTGTGGATCTGGACTCTAGAAAAACCCTGGAGCTACTCCCTTTCAAGGGAGATATTCTGTTTGGGGAGGACTTAAATAAGATAGTGACTGACTTGGCTACTGCCAAAACTGCCAGTCTGCCAAGTACCGCTCCTTCTGTGTCGAAGGCTAAAGGTACTTCCTTTCGCCCTTTTCGTCCTTCAGGTAAAGCAAAAGGTCAGGTGTACAACAAGCAGGCCCGCACTTCCAAACCTGGTAAGCCAAAGCCAAAAAGCCTCGGCGGCCCGTCAGCCAGCTTCCAAGACCGATAATCCTACCGGATGAGGGATGGGCCTCCCCCTGGGGGGATTCCAGGGTGGGGGGCCGGCTTCTAGGGTATACCCAGGAATGGTTGAAAACCACTTCAGATGCCTGGGTACGGGAAGTCGTCACTCGAAGTTACGCCATAGCCTTCAAAAACCGACCCCCTCATCGATTTTGCCAGACAGACGTCCCGTCGGACCAGACAAAGGCAAACACTCTGCATTCGGTGGTACAGACCCTCCTGGATACAGGAGTCGTAGTACAGGTGCCTCTTGCGCAGAGGGGCCGGGGGTACTATTCTCCGCTGTTTCTAGTCCCGAAACCGAATGGGTCCTCCCAGCCCATTCTCAACCTCAAGGCATTGAACAAGTTTGTGAAAGTTTCCAAGTTCCGTATGGAAACCCTTCGCTCTATAGTTCTGGCTTTGGAACCTGGGGACTACATGGTCTCCCTGGACATACAGGATGCTTACCTGCATATTCCTATAGCAGCGTCACATCAGCAATACCTGAGGTTTGCTATTGGCAACCTCCATTACCAGTTTCGGGCATTACCTTTTGGTTTAACAACGGCTCCGCGCGTCTTCACCAAAGTAATGGCAGTGATGACGGTGGTGCTCTGCCATCAAGGGGTCAGGATACTGCCGTATCTGGATGACTTGTTAATCCTGGCAAATTCCCCAGAACTTCTCTTACGTCATCTAGATATGACAGTCCGGTTTCTACAAGCCCACGGGTGGCTCATCAACTGGAAGAAATCCTCCCTGATCCCTGCTCAGAGCATGGTGCATCTGGGAGCACTATTGGACACTCACAACCAGAGGTTGTTCTTGTGTCAGGAGAAAGTCCTGAAGCTTCAGGACATGATTCGTTGCTTCCTTTCTCGTCCGCAAGTGTCGATACATTCGGCGATGCAGGTGCTGGGCCTCATGGTATCAGCATTCAACATGGTGGAGTATGCTCAATTCCATTCTCGCCCCCTCCAGAGGCTGATTCTAGCCAAGTGGGATGGCCTGCCTCGCCGAATCAGGTCTTAAATGATCTAATTGACTCCAGAGGTCCGTCTGTCGCTGCTCTGGTGGCTCCAGGACCAACAATTGAGCAGGGCCCGTCCCTTCTGGATATCCAACTGGGTCCTGTTGACGACAGATGCCAGTCTAAGAGGTTGGGGCGCGGTGCTGGAGCAACACTCCCTTCAGGGTCGGTGGACCAAGGAAGAGTCCCTCCTCTCAATCAACAATCTGGAATTGCGGGCGGTCTTCAATGCATTGAACCTAGCCCAGCATTTAATTCACACCCGTACTGTCCAAGTGCAGTTGGACAACGCCACCACAGTGGCTTACATAAATCATCAAGGCGGCACTCGAAGCCGTCTGGCAATGAAGGAAGTCTCACGGATTCTACATTGGGCGGAACGTCAACTACCGGCCATATCGGCAGTTTTCATTCCGGGAGTCCTGAATTGGGAAGCGGACTTTCTCAGTCGTCAGGACGTGCATGCCGGCGAGTGGGGCCTCCATCCAGAAGTGTTTCAACTCCTAGTGGAAAGGTGGGGTCTTCCAGACGTAGATCTGATGGCGTCTCGACACAATCACAAGGTACCGGTCTTCGGAACAAGGACAAGGAATCCTTAAGCAGCATTCGTGGATGCGATGGCGGTGCCGTGGAGGTTTCGGCTGCCGTACGTGTTCCCTCCGGTGTCACTCCTGCCCAGGGTAATTCGGAAGTTCAAGCAAGAAAAAGGAATTCTGCTTCTCATAGCTCCAGCGTGGCCCAGACGGCACTGGTTCTCAGACCTGCAGGGCCTATTGTCAGAGCGTCCAATTCTACTTCCGCAACGCCCAGACCTCCTCGTTCAGGGCCCCTGTGTCTACCAGGACCTAGCCCGGCTGCCTTTGACGGCGTGGCTCTTGAAGCTTCCGTCTTGAGGGCTAAGGGTTTTTCTGAGGAGGTCATTAAAACTATGTTGCGGGCCCGGAAACCGGCTTCTGCCCGGATTTACCATAGGGTCTGGCATTCCTATTTGTTTGGTGCGCATCTAACAATTATGACGCTTCCAAGTTTAGTACAGCCAAACTTTTGGCTTTTCTGCAGCAGGGCCTGGATTTAGGCCTGCGTCTGGCCTCCCTCAAGGTTCATATTTCTGCCTTGCGACTTTACCTGATGTTCATACTTTCACTCAGGGTGTGTTGCGTATCCAACCTCCCTATGTCCCGCCTGTGGCTCCTTGGGACTTGTCGGTGGTTTTGGAGGCGTTGCAGAAGCCTCCGTTTGAACCCCTTGGTTCAGCTGATCTTAAGTGGCTTTCCCTTAAGGTGGTGTTCTTGCTGGCTATTGCCTCCGCTAGAAGAGTGTCGGATTTGGGTGCCTTGTCCTATAGTTCCCCATATCTGATTTTTCACCGTAACCAGGCGGTACTTCGGACTCGTCCCGGTTATTTACCTAAGGTGGTTTAATCGTTCCACCTTAATCAGGAGATTGTGGTTTCGGCCTTTGTCTCTCCTGACTTGTCTTCCAAAGAGCGGTCTTTGGATGTGGTACGGGCTCTCCGTATCTATGTGAAGAGAACTGCTTCTATTCAAAAATCTGATTCTTTGTTTTGTTTGGATTTTACAAACGTGGCTGGCCTGCTCACAAGCAGACCCTGGCAAGATGGATTAGAATGGTGATTGCACATGCTTATGTGAAGGCTGGTCTGTCAGCTCCTGCTCACATTACGTCCCATTCTACTCGGTCTGTTGGACCTTCTTGGGCAGCCCAACGTGGTGCGACCCTTGACCAATTGTGCAAGGCGGCTACGTGGTCCTCCGCGAACACGTTCATAAGGTTTTATGCCTTCGATACTGCCGCTTCCCAGAATGCTTTCTTTGGACGCCAGGTTCTTGTGCCCGCTACAGTGCGTCCCCTCCCATAAGGAACTGCTTTAGGACATCCCCATTGTCCATCCTTGTGGAGCCCAGTGTACCCCGCAGCAGTAAACGAGTTTTATGGTAAGAACTTACCGTTAAAACTCTTTCTGTGAGGTACACTGGGCTCCACAAGGCGCTCACCCTGACGCACTTAGCTTCTTTGGGTTGGTATGGCATTAGCCGCTGACACTTCTCCTGTCGTGAGTGTGTGGTGTATGTGGCTACTAACCGTTGTCGTCTCTTTTCCTGCTACTGCATTGGGCTGGTAAACTAAAAACTGAGCTCCTGGGCAGGGAGGCGGGGTTATAGAGGAGGCGGCGCTGTGCATTCTGGGAACAGTCAAAGCTTTGAGTCTGTTGGTGCCTCGGGTCAAGATCCTACTCTACACCCCATTGTCCATCCTTGTGGAGCCCAGTGTACCTCGCAGAAAGAGTTTTAACAACGGTAAGTTCTTACCATAAAACTCGTTTTTTTGCTCAATTTGTAAATTACCACTCGAAATATTGAACCGTTTGTACAGTCACAAGTCTGGCAGCATAGTCAAACAGTGGTTAGCATTGTTGCCCTTGGGTCTTTGGTTTGATTCCGACAAGATCTTTTCAGTAAGTGTTTCTATGGTCTCCCTTTTTTGCGTGATTTTCCAACCACATTCCAAAACAAATAGTAATTTAACTGGCTTCTCTGAAAATGTCCCTGTGTATAGTATGCAGTCACTAAGCTGACAATCTCTATATTCAGTGGCGTAGCCAGAACTTTGTGGGCCCCACAGCAACATATTGATGGGACACCTCTTTGCAGCAGTTATTCATGTATACCCCATAATAGTGTCCTAGTTAATTTACTGAACTATAGTCAGGGGCGCCGGCAGCTCTGTCGGGCCCCGCTACTGAGATGGTGCATGGCCAATGCAGAAGATGTGGCCACATCCCATTGTTTGAAAACAGTTAAATGTGTAAAATATGTGCGACCGTTAAGCCGGTGGGCAGCGGTGAGAGGAACAAGAGTCGGAGTGTGAAAGGGGTATAAGATACCCTATCAATACACTGCATAGTATCTCAGTCCCCGGCTGGTACCTTAGGGCAGTTGAGGCCATAGCCATGGGTCCGCATATTGGTTTGGGCAACAGTCATCATCCAGTCCTCCCCATTACATTCCACCACTGCCTCAAGTCACAATCTGTGAAGATACAGTATGTTGCGCTACTGTACATCACCTTTAGTCATTAGGGTGTAAAAGATATCCAGTCACTTAGGGGTTAATGCGAAATTCATATTTTGCTGGCTCAAAGAGAAAAAAGCTAGAAATCAATAGCACTTACCTTAATGAAACATATTTGGTTAATTAAAGGCGTATTAAATTCAGACCAGCAATGAAAATTCCCTGGAGCAACAAAACATGATGCAATTGAAGTGCAGAAACGTAAACCCTATTTGCATTATTAAAGTGATGTGCATATAAAGCACAGTGATTAATGAAATGGTGCCTGCTAAGTTTTGCTTCCAAATAACCACTTGAAGTGATTATGGCAGGCATTTCCAAATGCGGTCCTCCAGGCACACCAACAGTGCAGGTTTTAGTGATATCCAGGCTTCAGCACAGATGGTTAAAGCAAAAGAACTGAGGTACTAATTAAGTCACCTGTGTTCAAGCCTGGATATCACTAAAACCAGGACTGTTAGTGTTAGTGTGCCTTGAGGACAGAGGTTGGGAAACACTGGACTATGGAATGAGATAATTAATATAACCGTGGCTTAGGAACGGACACTCAGTAGCATAAAGAATAAAACTTTTTTAGATTGTTTACAAAAAATTATTACTTAGGGGGCTATTTACTAAGCTTTGTATGGAGGTAAAGTTGACGAGATAAAGTACCAGCCAATCAGCTACTAACTGTCATTTTTCAAACCCAGCCTGTGACATGGCAGTTATGAGCTGATTGGCAGGGACTTTATCTCTGTCAACTTTACCTCCATCCAAGGCTTAGTAAATAGACCCCTTATTACTGTATTAACTATTTCTGTAAGACATACAGAGAGGTACATTTACTAAGGTGGGAGGTTTTTTTTAGAACTGGTGATGTTGCTCATAGCAACCAATCAGATTCTACTTAATATTTTTCTAGCTGCTTCTATAAGATAATAAATAGAATCTGATTGGTTGCTATGGGCAACATTACCAGTTTTAAAAAATCTTCTGCCTTAGTAAATTTACCCCAACATGTCTACAAATGCAATAAGTAAAGGTGAAGAAATTCTTCCATGTCTGTTTGTGGTCAAACGAATGGTCAAGCACATGTGTCACCGTCCTCATAATATTGTGTTCATTTAAGTGTCGCAGTGTGAGATTTGCTTTGCCCTGATCAATATAATTAGCCTGTTTGTGCCGTTATGATTATCACTGACTGATGAGATTTGTCCTGTCAACGTACTTCCCTCTTCATTAGAATCTTTGCAATTACAATCTTAATTTCTATCTGAAATGCTCCATTGTGTTAACACATATCAACCTAAGAAATAGTTCAAATTATACTCGTCATAAAAGAATTGCTTACAAAGACATACTGTAAAAATATTGTAGCAATAATTTCATATAAAGAAAGATGCCATAAATAGGGATACAGATTACGAAATTTTGTAGAACAAAGTCCTTTTGTGCCTCTAATTTATTATTGGGTACTGTAATTCTTTATTCTGTAAATGGAAATATAAATCTATTCCTACTTTAAACATAAAAAAGTGATTTAAAAAGATTTAGGATAAGAAATATTTTTGTTCAATCTGTAATTATCGTTTCGCCTAGTTACATTTAAATTACATCACAGTTTATTAAATAATCTGCTATGAGCAATATTTCTCAATTTCTGTTTAATTTGGAAAACCCAAAATACTAAGGGGCCTATTTATCACCATCCGCGTCCAGGATGCGGAGGACAGGTGATAAAGTCGCCCAAACTCGCACTGCAATAATTGATTACATCACAGGGATGTATCAATTATCGCATGCAGGGACAGAGTTTGCGGTCAAGCTCTGTCCCTGCGATGACACTCTGAAGCATCATCGGGGTATTTTTCGTAAAATATACCCCGATGTCCTGCAGCGCATGCGCCGCCGACATCACCGATACCGCCGCTGCCTTGTCGACCCCCCCTGTCGAGACTACCCCCGTGCGAGGCGGATCCCCCCAGCAGATCAATATACTTACCAGTCCATGGAGCCGGTCCGCGCTTCTCCTGCTGGGCTGCCAGGCGCCAGATCCTATGTGCTGCGGTGACCTCTGGTGCTGTAAAGTGTGCTGCTGCTTTGCAGCGTCACTTTACTGCACCGGGGTCACATTGCAACATATGGGGGACCCGGCGCTCGGCAGCGCTCACCTGAGCAGCGGACAACGGCTACCCGTACAGGCGAGTATGTTTGTGTTTTTCTTTTTAAACTCTAATCAGCTTGTGTGTCCATCGGACACACATAGCTGATCTCTGGTGCCGGGTCCCGCTCAGCATTCTCTGCCAGGGGCAGAGAAAGCTGGGCAAATGCCTGCCTATCGTAGTGCTGCCCTGTGATCTCGCCAGACTGAGCTGGCAAGATTATCACAGGGCACACTGCGGTATTTTTTCACATTTTTTGGGGAGGAAATTTGGCCACATCACATTTCCCATTATAAGTATGGGGAATGCGATGTGGGGTACTAAAAAATAAGTGAATTAAAGGGTTTGGAGTCAAATACCCTTTAATACATTCAGGTGATACTAAAATAATGTGAAAAGGGTGTGAAAACATCCTTTTTCACATTATTTTAGTAAAAATAATGTTAATAAATAGACCTCTAAATCTGAAAAGTCAAATTACATCATGGACCTGCCATGAATCTATCTGTAATATTTAGCATTAAGATGTTAGTGTAGAAAATAGCCAAAAATGCAGCGCCTCGACATTGGGTTGTGCGATGAGTAGACCACCACCCTATCCATCAATCTATCTATCTATCTATCTACATACTGTACAACACAAACATACACACTGGCTAGGACAATTGCACAGTTCTTGCTTGCTAATGGGTGATTTTATGCTCAAATTAATTTTTCTAATACATATGGCACTGTGAGGCAAAAAAAAGAAAAATGGAATAAATCCCCTCATTTGCATACTGCTGCAGCACATTTCTTTGTTAGAAATAACAGGACTGAGCATCCGCATGCACTTGATTGCAAAATGCTAACACTAGAATGCAGCATGGTGAGGGGCCCTTGCAGTTATTTAACTATTTGCTCCAAATAACTCTTCTCTTTCTCTATAACTGAATTAGACTACATTTTTACTTACCTACTTTACTGCAGTCGTCTGTCATCTGCTACATACACACACAAGCTGGCCACACACACAGTCATACAGTTGGCAATATTTGTGTGTGGCTGAAAAATTGCAATCAAAATTGGTTGGCTCATTTTCTGGCACATCTCTGAATCCAGTCTGCAAACAGTATACGGTGGGATCTTTGCTGCCTGGCTCACTTCCTGTATTTCCTGTACTTTAACCTGACTACTCTCATACTAGGACATTTCAGAATTTCAAGTAAAAACTCCACTGCCTCTGCTATCACAAAACTTTCTTTTACTTATTCCTTTGGTTTCTTATGCGTTACTTCTTCTCCAGACCACCGCGAAGGACATTCTCTCGACCTTGTCTCCCAAACACTCTCCTCTTGTTTCCATTCCAGTTAGAATGTAAGACCTCTCATGAGCAGGGCCCTTCCTACCATTGTTTTCATGTCTACATTATTGTGTATATCTCATATGTCTCTGTTTTATGTACAGTATGTCCCTGTTTTATGTAAGACATGTTTCTCCCACTGTCAAGTCCTATGGAGCAGGGTGGTGCCTTACAAATCAATGATAATACTAATAATCTACAACCTCACCTGGTTGCTTGGCATGAATTTAGAGATTGATGAAAGACCTACAGTATGTGCAATCAGCTCTCATCAGAGTGATTTGGAGGGTTATATTAATTTAGTTTACGCTACATATATAATAGATTATTATCATATATAATTGATTTAAAAGAATAGGAAAAATTGTATTTCTTTAGGTGTATAAAGTATTTTCAAATAACATACATATGCACTATAGCCTACAGAAATATCAGTAGGCTATAGTGCAGGTCTTATTCCTTTTACTGAATCCAAGGTCACTTTGGTAAAAGAAACATCTTAGGTGACATTTGTTTTCATTCATTTAAAAAGGAAATAACTAATCTACTGACATGAAAATCAACTATCAGTATATTGATTCTTTGAAAGGGTGATGAAGAATAAATTGCTTTCTATTCATATTGACCTATTTTCTGTATCAGATGCCTTGAATGTCATTAGTGTTATTAGAGAGTAATAACAGGCTGTAATGTGACAGATTACCAACGTTAATGTTATCTTTACTGGGCGGAACAAAGATTCTAAGATCCTGCTAAGTAATAACCCCTTATTACATATGGCAGGGATTCTCATCTATGTTCATTCACTAACAATGTAGGAGTTATCAAGATTGTAGGTTGTATTGTGTGTCTGCATAGTGCTGTGTCTGACATGAATCTGGCCTACTGTGAGCATCTAGATAGCAAGTACACACCTATATAAGATGTCATTGACATTGCCTTGCCTCTTTGCAGGCCACAAGCACCTACGAGGGCTCCGCACCATATAAGTCAGTCAGTCTTTCCCAGAAACTGTTAGTAAAGGGGGGTACTCACGGAGCGATATTCTAAGCAATCTGACTAGATTGCTTAGAATTTGAGCATTATCGCTCCCTGTCCAGGGATCTGGTCAGGGTCCCGACAGTGGGGATCTCAGCAGTCAAATTTCTGACATCAGAATCCTGACACTACTCGTAATGTTGGCATTGGCACCTTGATTACGGTCACATTCTCAGTGCCGGGATCCTGACTGAGAGTGTGCTGGTCCATCTGACTAGTAATCCGTGGGTGGTTTGAGGTGGGGGGGGGGGGCACAGGGTGGTTTGAAGTTTAGGTTTAGGCTGCGGATGGAGGGTTAGGCTGAGGAGAGGGGGGGGGTAGATTTAAGCACCACCAGGGAGGTTTAGGGTTAGGCTGTGGTGGGGGAAGTGGGGGAATTTTAGGTTTAGGCTGCAGGAAGGGAGGGTTGAGGGTTAAGGAGCAATTGGGGGAAGGCAAGCATAACTTGCCTTCCCCCGTCGGGATTCTTAACATTGGGATGCTGCAGTCGGTATCCTGAACCCCTGCATCCCAACCGCCAGCATATTAATCCCCTGTATACAGTACTGTACATGTAAATTATTGTAACTTAAAAATGTGATACATTGCACTACATACAGTACTTACTAGTTATTAAGCAGTGCAGGACAACAATTAATAGGGAGACCATACAACTTTGGGATATAAAACTTTTGTATAATTATTTTGATTATTTGTATATGCACAACAATTTAGCAGAAATCAGTATTAGATTAACATTATCCTGACAACGTGCATAGAATAAGCATTTGTGGTGTTTAATAGTGCCTTCCTAACTTTATGTCTGCCTGTCTGCCCAGTTTTGTTTTATAACTGTTGTTCTAATTGTAAAGCGCAACGCAATATCCTGCGCTATATAAGAAACTGCTAATAAATAATAAATAAAAATATGGGCCTGCTTCCAATATGATAGTTACTGCAGCTGCAGGGAAGCTGCTGTGCAATACTGTACAACTAAAATGCAAATGTATCCAGAGGCATTTGTAGGAAAAAAGATGCCTCCTGACAGCACCTCCGATCAGAGTGCCGTGTCCGAAGATGCAGCATCGGATCACCATTGCAGCCCTCGACCAGTCTGTGTAAGCCAAAGTTTACTCAGACTGGCCATTGGTACTGGTCAGCCAGGTCTAGGAAATCCAATGACACAGACCCTGGGCTTGACATGCCTACAGAACAGGAGGTCCCGTTTTGTAGAACAGTCCTATTAGTACATGTACTGTGATGTTAGTGTATTAGAATGCTTAATATTTGTAGACACTCCCTTACTAATCTGTGTAAGCCTGAATCTTCAGTGATGGTCCCTAGGACCAGGGGGATGCTGGGAAGTGGGTGGTCCAGTGTGCAGTGTGCTTGGAGTTGGTGATGGAATAAACAGCACAGCAGTGAACTCACATGTCTCTGTGTACTGATGACTGGATTTACAAACATATGAACAAAACATGGTGTCAGAAGAAGTTTAACTTGGACTGCTAGTGCTCTCAGAGTGTGAAAGAATCCTGCAGAAGTCTGTCAGGCTGTGATACTCAGTGTCTGGAAAGCCTGCCGTGTGCTCCTATCTTCAAACAGTGAGTAACCATGGATAAACTAGCTCCTCCAACCGGCATGCTGATGTCTGGTAACTTGTCTGAAAACTGGAAAAGATTTAAGCAAAGGTTTAATATATATCTTGCTGCATGTGGAGCTGATATAGAGGCTGACAAAACGAAGGCATCCATTTTCCTCCATGTGATAGGAGAGGATGTGCTGGGCATTTATAATAGTTTTCAGTTTGATGAGGGGCATAATATGGTGCTATCTTCTATAATGCAAAAGTTTGAAGATTACTTTGTGCCAAGGAAAAAAGGGGCAGATGTATTAACCTGGAGAAGGCATAAGGAAGTGATAAACCAGTGATATGTGCAAGGTGATAAAGGCACCAGCCAATCAGATACTAACTGTTAATTTACATATTGGAACTGATTGGCTGGTGCATTTATCACCTTGCACATATCACTGGTTTATCACTTCCTTATGCCTTCTACAGGTTAATACATCTGCCCCATTGTGACATATGAAAGATATAAGTTTTTCACATGTGATCAGAAGTCTGCAGATGGATTTGATCAGTATGTTACAGAGCTGCAATCACTCAGTAAAACCTGTGAGTTTGGTGATTTAAAGGATTCACTGATTAGAGATCGTATTGTCTGTGGAATACCTGATAATGGACTCAGAGAGAGATTGCTGAGAGAGCAAGACCTAACACTAGACAAGGCAGTGACTATTTGTAGATCTGCAGAAATAACTAGATTTCAAGCCAAAAAGTTACACAAGGAAGTTGATGCTGCTGTCCATGTAGTGCACAAAACAGAGCCAAGCAAACCTCCTTTCTCAAGAATGAAGCAGTCTAAGCCACAGTCTAATAAGGAAATGTGTAGTAGATGTGGAAATGCTCACAATCCTAAAATGTACCCTGCTTATGGTAAAACCTGCATGAAATGTGGTAGACTTAATCACTTTGCCAAATGCTGTAAAATGGAAAGTGAAACCAAAGTGCATGCTATTAAACAAACAGAGGAATTCTTTTTGGATTGCATTGAACTTTGCAGTGCAGATAAGAAAGAATGGATTGTCCCTTTAACTGTGAATGAGATTGTCATTCCCTTTAAGCTTGATACTGGCGCGCAGGTGAATTTAATATCGTTTCAAGACTATAAGACTTTTAGAGTAAAACCTAAAATTCATCCAGCCAAAGTGAAAGTTACAGGGTACACTGGGGATGAAATTCCTGTGAAAGGTACATGCATAGTGACACTGAAATATAAGGGACAACAGTTTAAAACATCTCTACTGATTGTGGATAAAAATGTGCAACCGATTCTAGGATTAAGTTCCTGTGAGAAACTAAGCTTGCTAAAGAAAGTTTTTATGGTGACATCACAAGTAGAAGATGACTGCAAATCGATGTTTACAGAATATAGAGACTTGTTTGAAGGTATAGGTTGTTTGCCTGAAGAGCATAAAATAAATATAGACACACAAGTTTCTTCAGTGATACACCCCTGTAGAAAAGTGCCGTTTGCGCTGAGAGAAAAACTGAAACAAGAGTTAAATAGCATGGAAGCCTTGGGTGTGATACAGAAAGTTGATGAGCCTACTGAATGAGTAAGCTCCTTAGTAATTGTTGAAAAGAAAAATGGACAACTCAGAATATGTCTAGACCCCAGAGATTTAAACAAAGCTATTAAAAGAGAACATTTCAAATTACCAACCAGAGATGAAATCATGTCGCAATTTGCGGGAGCAAAATGGTTCAGTAAATTGGACGCATCATCAGGATTCTGGCAAATGAAGCTAGATGAGGCCAGCTCAAAGCTTTGTACATTTAATACACCAGAAGGTAGATACAGATTTCTTCGACTACCATATGGAATATTGTCTGCTCCAGAAGTATATCACAAAAAGATACACATGATTTTTGAACATATTCCAGGTGTTGAAACAATGATGGATGACATTATTGTCTGGGGATCTACAAAGGAAGAACATGATTCTAGATTGAGACAAGTAATGGAACTTGTCAAGAAAGTGAATCTAAAGCTAAACAAGGACAAATGTGAATTTGGCATGAATACACTTACTTTTATGGGCGACGTGGTCTCGGATCAAGGTGTAAAGCCAGACCCAAGTAAAATATCAGCCATAGTGAACATGGAACGTCCTAACAACAAAGACGACGTCAGAAGATTCCTATGAATGATTACTTACTTAGGAAAGTTTATTTCTCAACTCTCTGAACGAACAGCCTCTCTTAGATGGTTGTTGGACAAAGATAACGAGTGGATGTGGTCACATGAACAAGAAGAAAGTTGGCAAAACTTGAAACAGATCATTACAGAGCAACCAGTGCTAAAAATCTTTGATCCCGCGAAAAGAATAAGAATTTCAGCAGATGCTTCGCAATTTGGCCTAGGCTTAGTGCTGTTACAAGAACGTGAGGATACATGGCAACCAGTAATCTATGCATCAAGAGCACTGACAAGTGCTGAAACAAGGTATGCTCAGATAGAAAAAGAACTTCTAGCGATCACATATGCATGTGAGCGATGTCATCAGTTTGTGTATGGTCAAACATTTACAGTGGAAACTGACCACAAGCCATTGGTAGCTATCATGACTAAATCATTACATGACTGTCCCATGAGAATTCAACGAATACTTATCAGACTACAGAAATATGATGTACACTTGCTGTACTGTCCCGGCAAATACATGTACATTGCTGATACACTTTCTCATGCTGTGGACAAAAGTGAAGGTTCCAAAAGTCTGATGGATGAAGAGATAGAAGCCTATGTTAATTTGATCGTAGCTTCTCTACCAGTGTCTCTTGCAAGACAAGAACAGATTAGGAAAGAAACTGAGACAGATGACACAATGAAAGTGTTGAAAGATATCATTCTGAAAGGTTGGCCAGCAGAAAAACATGCGTGCCCGCTGTCTATCCATGATTATTGGATGTACCGAAGTGACCTTACAGTTGTCGATGGTATTATTTACAAAGGCAATAGGTTTGTTATACCTGCACGACTAAGAAAAACTATGCTGTGCAAGATACATGAAGGCCACTTAGGATAAGAAAAATGTAAGCGGAAAGCGCGTGAAGTTATGTATTGGCCAAGAATGAACCAAGACATAGCACAGACTACAGCTACATGTGAATTATGTCTTATGTATAGACCAAAACAACAAGTCAAGCCACTGAGTCCTCACGCAGTGCCAGAGAGACGTACCAGAAAGTTGGCGCAGATTTGTTTGATTGTAATGGGAAAACGTACATTGTCGTGACTGATTATTACTCTAACTCCCCTGAGGTGAAGACACTACATACAACTACTAGTAAAGCCGTAATCAATTGCATGAAGTCAATCTTTGCAAGGCATGGTGTTCCTATGGAAGTGTTCACTGACAATGGACCTCAGTTTTCCAGTGCTGAATTTAGACAATTTGCTGATGAGTGGGAATTTGTCCATACTACGTCAAGTCCCCACTATCCACGCTCAAATGGGTTGGTGGAAAGTTCAGTAAAAACTGTAAAGAGTCTCATGAAAAAAGCTCAAGAAGGTAAAGAAGATTTCTACAAAAGTCTTTTAATCTACCGCAGTACACCTTTACAGAATGGACTTTCTCCTGCACAAACACTGATGGGAAGGAGGATTAGAGCAAATCTCCCGATACATGATGAACTGCTTAACACACAACTCAGCGTTGGTCAAACTGAGTAAGGAACGTCAACAGGCGAAACAGAAACTGTTCCATGACAGGCGAGCAAAAAGCTTATCGGATCTAAAATCAGGTGACCAAGTCCGTCTCAGAGATCATGAGAAAGGTATTTGGGTGCAGAAAGGTGCAGAAATAAGGTAAAAAATATCCAAAGGTGTTCGGGCGCTGTGAGGCGAGCTGATTAGCTAAGCAGCAGCCAGTGATACGGGAAAGTCACTCCCTGGAAGGAGATTACGAGAAAGAGGGAGGCTGCGCTGGCAGAGGAAAGAACAATATAGACCACTAAATGTGTAATTAAAAAAATGTATTAAAAGACACGAGAAAGAGGGAGGCTGCGCTGGCAGAGGAAAGAACAATATAGACCACTAAATGTGTAATTAATTTTTTTTATTAAAAGACAGAAAGGTATTGTGCAAGCACAAGTAGCACCAAGATCTTATACTATACGTACAGAGCGTGGAACGGAAGTAAGAAGAAATCGGGTGGATTTAAGATCTCAACCTAACCATAATGAAGACAACATGACTGAAGAATAGCCTTCATCTGACATGTATGATGATCCTGATAATGGTGAACCAACCACGATTCTAGAAAGGTCCAACATGGTCGATGAAACACAGACTGTGTATGAAAGACCCAAAAGGGAAATACGCAGACCTGAGAGACTCATTGAAACATGTTAGATGATGTTCTTAATATGATGTTGTTAATTGTTGCATTGAAGCGTATAGGGCTTATCTTTAAAGAAAAGAGGATGTGATGTTAGTGTATTAGAATGCTTAATATTTGTAGACACTCCCTTACTAATCTGTGTAAGCCTGAATCTTCAGTGATGGTCCCTAGGACCAGGGGGATGCTGGGAAATGGGTGGTCCAGTGTGCAGTGTGCTTGGAGTTGGTGATGGAATAAACAGCACAGCAGTGAACTCACATGTCTCTGTGTCCTGATGACTGGATTTACAAACATATGAACAAAACATGTACTACATCCTAACTGCATTATCCCAAGGTCCTTGTCCTTAACATGAAGCATGCTGGTCAGCAGTAGCGGTTCTTGCTACGGGGGGAAGCAGGCTTTTTGCTTGGGGCACCGCTGTCCCCAGGGCCCCGCAACCGCCATGGCAAGAGCCGCTACTGATCCCCACTCCCCTCTCCCTGGCAGCAGAAGGCGCCGTGGGCTGTGTGGGCGCCCGCTGCAGCTGGCTACACTGACAGACACTAGAAGTCATAATTGATCTCTAGTGTCAGTGCGGTGCTGCTATGGGAGAGACGTCATGACGTCTCTCCCATAGAGAGGAGCGGGTGGGCAGAGACGGAGGGCAGCACAGCAGCAGTCCGGAAGCAGGAGCGGGGCTGGTAAGTATTGTGTAGTTGTTGTTTTTTTAATTGTGTGTGTGTTTGTAAGCGGCGCTACTGGGGCACAGCTACAGGGTCACAACTACTGGGGGCAGAACTATTGGGGGCACAGCTACAGGGAGCACAACTACTGGGGGCAGAACTACTGGGAGCACAACTACTGGGGGCACTAATATTGGGGGCACAACTACAGGGGCACAACTACTGGGGCACAACTACTGGGGCACAACTACTGGAGGCAAAGCTACTTGGGACAAAGCTACTGGGGGCACTGCTTTTGGGGGCAAATCTACTGGGGGCACAGCTACAGGGGGGCACAACTACAGGGATCACAACTACAGGGGTCACAGCTACTGGGGGCACAGCTGCAGGGGGCACAGCTGCAGGGGGCACAAGTACAGGGGGATAACTGTGGCCACGCCTCTATTTTGGGGGGCACCACAGGAAACTTTCGCCCTGGGTGCCACAAGGTCTAGAACCGGCCCTGCTGGTCAGATCATAATGCTATGGTTATACTATGGAAGGAATGACAATATAGAAATCACAAATATTGGAGCAATCTATAGAGATACGTGTTGGAAGAAAAACTGCTGCAGTCTGCAAAGCATACAGCAAAAGTCAAATTGAAGTAGCTTAAATACTAAAAAAGTAATGTCCTGTGGTAGCCTTGCAAACTCTCATAGAGACACTGCGGAGTGTTTACGATTAGCAATTTAACTCTGCAATGTCACCTTATAAATATGACACGAAGAAAGGCATCACTTACAGTATCGATGAATATGCGCAATCCCTGACACAAAATGTGCCTTCAGAGTAAAAGAGATTAAATGCTTTATTGATTTTAAAGGCTTTGTTTATGTCTTTTATCCCCAATGGCCCTGACTTGTCCTCTTTTAGTGATGTATGTCTCAATATTAGTGAGTTTTCCTATAATCAAAATTCAGAGCAGCATATAATTATGTAGAACTGCGCATAGTGTTCTCTGTATTTACGAATCGGTTTATTTTTTTCTTTTGTGTTGTTCTAATTAGCTGTCTTTATTGCTAGATTTAAAATGATTTGATGCATTTTTTTTACCATGAGAAAAAATTGTTATGTTAATTTTATTAACAGTTTTATTTTATTTGTGGAGCACACAAGCATAAAATAGCAATAACAAAATCAGGCATGGATAAAGAAAACATGATAATCATTAATATAGAGATCCATTAATATTCACAAAAAATAAATAATTGGAGGGCAAACAAGACAAATCAAATTAAATGAAATCAATACTGCATGGTCGACCATAAAATCAACCACTAGGGTGACTGGAGGCAAAATTACTGTAATTGGAACATCACTCAGCAATTGCCTAATCTCGTACCATTGGACAGTACTCTAAGGTAATATGTGGAAATATCTGTAACCATGAGGACAGGCCCGTAGTGGATCCTAAGTGATCCCACAAGGTATGTAACAAGTAATAATGGCGGGAGATGGCTTTAGTATCAGCTAGTGGCCAGGAGAACACAGAGTCCATGATATTGGACCAATCTAAAGAAGAAAACGGTTTAATCACGGCACTCACGTAATGCTGAGCTTGGTAAAGCACCAGAGCCTGTGTCTGCGGGACAGAGTATGTTTCCGCAACAGACTTTATTTGAAGAGGTTGGTTGGAGGCAGGGCCGTAACTAGGTGGTTGCGGAGGGGGCACCGCACATAGCGCTGCAGGCTAGGGGGCGCTGTTGGCGGCACTTGTCAATTATCTGTTTTAATTACTTTCACTTGCAGCTTCCCCTCTTTTTGAAGCCCAGCATCTCCTGACTGCACTGTCTCCTATCCTGACCCCTTCTGTCACTAATACCTTTACAACATTCATGAACTCAACTTGAGATTTCTTTGTTATTCAGTCACACTGTCCTTTATTACATTTCAAAATGCTGACAAACCCGGAATTACCCATTACCTGTGGCATTGCAGTCAGACAGTCTATTCATTGACCTATCTGCCCTTGCATAGAAAGGTAGATAATTCTAAGTTAGAGAATTCTAGCTATTTGAACTTGAAGCTTACCTTGTACTTTGTGATAAAATGATCAGCATTGCGGCTGAGCAGATCTATGTAGTGTGTGGCTGCAAGAGATTGGATGTGTGGCTGCACACTACATAGATCTGCTCAATTGCAATGCTGATTATGTTTTTATAAACTACCAGTAGCTTCGTATAGTGTACACAGTTTTTATGCAGGATCAAATAGCTCAATGAGTATGGTGTTTGATTAGAATTCAACAGGTTATAGGTTTGAATCCTGGCTATGGCAGTATATTGAAATGTGTTAATTAATAAAGGGTATTGTAACTGAATACAAGCTTTCTCTCTCTATTATATATATATATATATATATATATATATATATATATATATATATATATATAAAATAATGTGGAAAGGATATCATAGCATTGTCATGCCCTTTTCCAACGAGACATGCGCCTTATGTCCCTATTGAAAAATGTAGGGGGGGCGGGGGGGGGGGGGGGCACTAATTTTCTCTCTGGCACAGGGCACCAAAAAGTCTAGTTACAGCTCTGGTTGGAGGTGGAATCAACTAGAGCCCAAATGATATACATACCCTTGGAGACCTATGTATCAAATGGAAATGTAGCTTGGCCCAATTTTAACTCTGGGTTCGCCAATGGAGACTGGTGACTACAGAAGTTCCATTTGTGTCTTGTAAAATGCCATCCCACCCTAGCCGACATCAAAAGAGGGTTATAAATAACCTCACCAGGCAGTTCCTGTTTGTGTAAAAGTACAAAGAAAAGGCAATGGAGTTGGGTAAGAAAAGACTTGTCAATGTGGAACTCAGTGTAATAATCACTTTGATGAATCCAATCGTGTATGTATATAAGTATATTAGCGTGACTATAGAGCTTCCAGTTTGGAAAGTTAATGTCCCCGTTGGCTGGGGTTTGTTGCAATTTTAAAAGACTAAATTGGGGTTTCTTATTTTGCCCGCTGAATGTACAAAAAACCCTTATAAATAAGCTTTTCGGAAGCTGCCATCATTAAGATAGGCAGCATCTGAAGGGGGTCGAGAAGCTTGGGGAACGTGATCATTTTTAATTAATTATGTTAATTTTATGTCCTGCTGTCTGTACCCTATATAGCTTAAAAAGATAAACCAAGTGCATTACCTTTAGATTCTAATTATTCCTTCAAATGTGAAACTTTACAGGACGATTCATCAAAATGTTTAAAGAATTCTCTGCTTAATAAATCAGCTCCATGAAAGCACATAACATTGAAAAAAAAGATTACCCCCTATTAGAGGACTAATGTATAATTTGTCTGGATCCTGACCATCAGAAGAGGTGACCGGCTCACAGGCAGTGGGGCCCACTAGGGTTTGCCCTTGTACCCCTGTGGGCCATTCTGACACTGTATATATAGCCAAATAATGTGGCTTATGTCAACTGGATATATTACAGTATGTCCAATATAGAGAAACATTTTCCCTCCAATGTCTTTGCATTAAACCTATATGATATAGATAGGAGTACTGGGATAGTAGTCCAGTAAATGTATTGCTGTATTGGAGTCTCTACCTTCCTTAAGACATAAAAGTCACTTTACATAGTTTCTAGTGAGATCTGTGACTTTCGGTCGGCTCCTCTTGCCCACCTAAACAGTGGTCCGGATTTTGTAGCTGCTGCCGTGTAATACCTTTTGCTTATAGCTCCTTTCTGGGTATGTAAGCTACCCTGTATTGAGGGCTGCACTTCGGTGCTGCATGCTTCTAAGATGTGGGTCTCAATGCCCTTTCCTGAGCAGCAGCAGCTCTGTCACATCTAGATGGGGGTCTTAGGGCTGCACCACTATTTTAGCCACTGGAGCAGCTTTCCCTGGTGCCCTTCTCCCAGCAGTAGCAGTGGTTCTTTGCTTCCAGGCTGGGCGGGATCTCAACGTCACTCTCCTCTACCCCTCATTTCTATACCAACCCATGTCTTAGTCTCAAATGAAAAAACTTGAGGTTCTAGGTCCTCAGAAACCCCCCTGCATGGGCCACTGGCGTGCTGAACCAAGAGTCTTCTGACGCAGTATACCTGGACTCTGCTACATGATTACACTGGACATCAGGAGTAACCTTGGGGATACTCAGATGTACAATGTTCTTACAGATGATCCGGAGTTGTGTCCTCAGATGCAGCAGTAGATCGGTGAAGCTGGTAATGAGCTGGCAAGTGGTGTCTTTCTACAAATGACGCCTCCTGCAGTATTAGTACGCAGTGGCGATGCCAATGTGTCCGGCCCTATGTGTACAATGAGTTTATCAAGGACCACTACACAAATTATTACACAGCTGCTTTCCATTTGACAAGATTATTGTGTAAAGTAAACTTTTGGCCACTAAACCATAAGGGTAGGATCTATTCAATAAAAATAAGATTTTACTCACCGGTAAACATATTTCTCGTAGTCCGTAGTGGATGCTGGGACTCCGTAAGGACCATGGGGAATAGCGGCTCCGCAGGAGACTGGGCACAACTAAAGAAAGCTTTAGGACTACCTGGTGTGCACTGGCTCCTCCCACTATGACCCTCCTCCAGACCTCAGTTAGGATACTGTGCCCGGAAGAGCTGACACAATAAGGAAGGATTTTGAATCCCGGGTAAGACTCATACCAGCCACACCAATCACACCGTATAATTCGTGATACTATACCCAGTTAACAGTATGAAATATGACTGAGCCTCTCAACAGATGGCTCAACAATAACCCTTTAGTTAAACAATAACTATATACAAGTATTGCAGACAATCCGCACTTGGGATGGGCGCCCAGCATCCACTACGGACTACGAGAAATAGATTTACCGGTGAGTAAAATCTTATTTTCTCTGACGTCCTAAGTGGATGCTGGGACTCCGTAAGGACCATGGGGATTATACCAAAGCTCCCAAACGGGCGGGAGAGTGCGGATGACTCTGCAGCACCGAATGAGCAAACTCAAGGTCCTCCTCAGCCAGGGTATCAAACTTTTGCAAAA
This sequence comes from Pseudophryne corroboree, assembly GCF_028390025.1. Taxonomy (NCBI): domain Eukaryota; kingdom Metazoa; phylum Chordata; class Amphibia; order Anura; family Myobatrachidae; genus Pseudophryne; species Pseudophryne corroboree. The sequence goes on along the minus strand of NC_086448.1, from coordinate 337,702,052 downwards.
ATGTTTGAACCCGACCAAGTAACAGCTCGGCAAAGTTGTAAAGCCGAGACCCCTCGGGCAGCCGCCCAAGAAGAGCCCACTTTCCTCGTAGAATGGGCTTTTACAGATTTAGGGTGCGGCAGTCCAGCCGCAGAATGTGCAAGTTAAATCGTGCTATAGATCCAGCGAGCAATAGTCTGCTTAGAAGCAGGAGCACCCAGCTTGTTGGGTGCATACAGGATAAATAGCGAGTCAGTTTTCCTGACTCCAGCCGTCCTGGAACATATATTTTCAGGGCCCTGACTACGTCCAGTAACTTGGAGTCCTCCAAGTCCCACGTAGCCGCAGGCACCACAATAGGTTGGTTCACATGAAAAGCTGATACCACCTTAGGAAGGAATTGGGAACGAGTCCTCAATTCCTCCCTATCCATATGAAAATCAGATAAGGGCTTTTGCATGACAAAACCTCCAATTCTGATACACGCCTGGCCGACGCCAAGGCCAACAGCATGACCACTTTCCACGTGAGGTATTTTAGCTCTACGGATTTAAGTGGCTCAACCCAATGCGACTTCAGGAAATCCAACACCACGTTGAGATCCCACGGAGCCACTAGAGGCACAAACGGGGCTGAATATGCAGCACTCCCTTAACAAAAGTCTGAACTTCAGGCAGTGAAGCCAGTTCTTTTTGGAAGAAAATGTACAGAGCCGAAATCTGGACCTTAATGGAACCCAATTTTAGGCCCGTAGTCACTCCTGACCGTAGGAATTGCAGAAATCGACCCAGTTGAAATTCCTCCGTTGGGGCCTTCCTGGCCGCACACCAAGCAACATATTTTTGCCATATGCGGTGTTTTTCGATCACAGCTTTCCTAGCCTCAATCAGCGTAGGAATGACTTCCTCCGGAATGCCTTTTTCCTTTAGGATCCGGTGTTCAACCGCCATGCCGTCAAACACAGCCGTGGTAAGTCTAGGAACAGGCAGGGCCCCTGCTGCAGCAGGTCCTGTCTGAACGGCAGAGGCCATGGGTCCTCTGAGATCATTTCTTGAAGTTCTGGGTACCAAGCTCTTCTTGGCCAATCCGGAACCACGAGTATAGTTCTCACTCCTCTCCGTCTTAGTATTCTCAGTACCTAGGGTATGAGAGGCAAAGGAAGGAACACATACACCGACTGGCACACCCGCGGTGTTACCAGAGCGTCCACAGCTATCGCCTGAGGGTCCCTTGACCTGGCGCAATATTTTTTTAGCTTTTTGTTGAGGCGGGACGCCATCATGTCCACCTGTGGCCTTTCCCAAAGGTGTACAATCATTTTGAAGACTTCTGGATGAAGTCCCCACTCTCCCGGGTGGAGGTCATGCCTGCTGAGAACGTCTGCTTCCCAGTTGTCCACTCCGGGAATGAACACTGCTGACAGTGCTAACCCATGATTTTCCGCCCATCGGAAAATCCTTGTGGCTTCTGCCATCACCATCCTGCTTCTTGTGCCGCCCTGCTGGTTTACATGGGCGACCGCCGTGATGTTGTCTGACTGGATCAGCACCGGCTGGTGTTGAAGCAGGGGTCTAGCCTGACTTAGGGCATTGTGAATGGCCCTTAGTCCCAGAATATTTATGTGTAGGGAAGTCTCCTGACTTGACCATAGTCCTTGGAAGTTTCTTCCCTGTGTGACTGCCCCCCCCAGCCTCGAAGGCTGGCATCCGTGGTCACCAGGACCCAGACCTGTATGCCGAATCTGCGGCCCTCTAGAAGATGAGCACTCTGCAGCCACCACAACAGCGACACCCTGGCCCTTGGGGACAGGGTTATCAGCCGATGCATCTGAAGATGCGACCCGGACCACTTGTCCAACAGATCCCACTGGAAGATCCTTGCATGGAACCTGCCGAATGGAATTCCTTCGTAAGAAGCTACCATCTTTCCCAGGACTTGTGTGCATTGATGCACCGACACCTGTATTTGTATTAGGAGGTCTCTGACTAGAGATGACAACTCCTTGGCCTTCTCCTCCGGGAGAAACCCTTTTTCCTGTTCTGTGTCCAGAACCATACCCAGGAACAGTAGACGCGTCGTAGGAACCAGCTGCGACTTTGGACTATTCAGAATCCAGCCGTGCTGTTGTAGCACTTCCCGAGATAGTGCTACCCCGAGTGCTACCCCGACGAACAACTGCTCCCTGGACCTCGCCTTTATAAGGAGATCGTCCAAGTACGGGATAATTAGAACTCCCTTTTTTTTTTTAAGGAGTATCATCCTTGGTAAATACCCTCGGTGCCGGGGACAGACCAATGGCAACGTCTAGAATTGGTAATGACAGTCCTGTACCACAATTTTGAGGTACTCCTGGTGAGGAGGGTAAATGGGGACATGCAGGTAAGCATCCTTGATGTCCAGTGATACCATGTAATCCCCTTCGTCCAGGCTTGCAATAACCGCCCTGAGCGATTCCATTTTGAACTTGAACCTTTGTATATAAGTGTTCAAGGATTTTAATTTTATAATGGGTCTCACCGAACCGTCTGGTTTCGGTACCACCAACATTGTGGAATTTTATTAACCCCGGCTTTGTTGAAGGAGGGGTACCTTGATTATCACCTGCTGGAAGTACAGCTTGTGAATTGCCGCCAGTACTACCTCTCCTCGAGGGCAGCAGGCAAGGCTGATTTGAGGTAACGGCCAGGGGGAGTCGCCTCGGACTCCAGCTTGTATCCTTGTGATACTACTTGCAGAACCCAGGGATCCACCTGTGAGCGAACCCACTGGTCGCTGAAGTTCCCGAGACGCACCCCCACCGCACCTGGCTCCACCTGTGGAGCCCCAGCGTCATGCGGTGGACTCAGAGGAAGCGGCGGAAGATTTTCGATCCTGGGAACTGGCTGTCTGGTGCAGCTTTTTCCCTCTTCCCTTGTCTCTGTGCAGAAAGGAAGCGCCTTTGACCCGCTTGCTTTTCTGAAGCCGAAAGGACTGTACCTTATAATACGGTGCTTTCTTAGGCTGTGAGGAAACTTGAGGTAAATTTTTTCCTTCCCAGCTGTTGCTGTGGATATGAGGTCTCAGAGACCATTCCCAAACAATTCCTCACCCTTATAAGGCAGAATCTTCATGTGACTTCTAAAGTCAGCATCGCCTGTCCACTGCCGGGTCCCTAATACCCTCCTGGCAGAATGGACATTGCATTAATTCTGGATGCCAGCCGGCAAATATCCCTCCCTCATATATAAGACGACGTCTTTAATATGCTCTATGGTTAGCAAATAGTATCCCTGTTCTAACAGGGTAATAGACCACGCTGCAGCAGCACTGTCCATGCTGAGGCAATTGCAGGTCTCAGTATAGTACCTGAGTGTGTATATACAGACTTCAGGATAGCCTCCTGCTTTTTATCAGCAGGCTCCTTCAAAGTGCCCGTATTCTAAGACGGCAGTGTCACCTTTTTTGACAAACGTGTGAGCGCCTTATTCACCCTAGGGGATATCTCCCAACGTGACCTATCCACTGGCGGGAAAGGGTTACGCCATCAGTAACTTTTTAGAAATTACTAGTTTCTTATCGGGGGAACCCACGCTTCTTCACACACTTCATTCACTCATCTGATGGGGGAACAAAACACTGTCTGCTTTTTCTCCCCAACATAAAACCCCTTTTGGTACCTGGGTTAATGTCAGAAATGTGTAACACATTTTTCATTGCCGAGATCATGCAACGGGTGTTCCTAGTGGATTGTGTATATGTCTCAACCTCGTCGACACTGGAGTCAGACTCTGTGTCGACATCTGTGTCAGCCATCTGAGGTAGCGGGCGTTTTTGAGCCCCTGATGGCCTTTGAGATGCCTGGGCAGGCGCGGGTTGAGAAGCCGGCTGTTCCACAGCTGTTACGTCATCCAGCCTTTTATGTAAGGAGTTGACACTGTCGGTTAATACCTTCCACCTATCCATCCACTCTGGTGTCGGCCCCACAGGGGGCGACATCACATTTATCGGCATCTGCTCCGCCTCCACATAAGCCTCCTCATCAACCATGTCGACACAGCCGTACCGACACACCGCACACACACAGGGAATGCTCTGACTGAGGACAGGACCCCACAAAGTCCTTTGGGGAGACAGAGAGAGAGTATGCCAGCACACACCAGAGCGCTATATAATGCAGGGATTCACACTACCCACAGTGATTTTTCCCTTATAGCTGCTATAATACACAGATTTGCGCCTAAATTTAGTGCCCCCCCTCTCTTTTTAACCCTTTGAGCCTGAACACTACAGGGGAGAGCCTGGGGAGCTGTCTTCCAGCTGCACTGTGAAGAGAAAATGGCGCCAGTGTGCTGAGGGAGATAGCCCCGCCCCTTTTTCGGCTGACTTTTCTCCCGCTTTTTTATGGATTCTGGCAGGGGTATTTATCACATATATAGCCTCTGGGACTATATATTGTGATTTTTTGCCAGCCAAGGTGTTAATATTGCTGCTCAGGGCGCCCCCCCCCCCCCCCCCCCCCCAGCGCCCTGCACCCATCAGTGACCGGAGTGTGAGGTGTGCATGAGGAGCAATGGCGCACAGCTGCAGTGCTGTGTGCTACCTTGTTGAAGACCGAAGTCTTCTGCCGCCGATTTCCAGGACCATCTTCATGCTTCTGGCTCTGTAAGGGGGACGGCGGCGCGGCTCCGGGACCGAACGATCGAGGTCGGGTCCTGTGTTCGATCCCTCTGGAGCTAATGGTGTCCAGTAGCCTAAGAAGCCCAAACTATCTCCAGTCAGGTAGGTTCACTTCTTCTCCCCTTAGTCCCTCGTAGCAGTGAGTCTGTTGCCAGCAGATCTCACTGAAAATAAAAAAACTAACATATACTTTCTTTTCTAGGAGCTCAGGAGAGCCCCTAGTGTGCATCCAGCTCAGCCGGGCACAAGATTCTAACTGAGGTCTGGAGGAGGGTCATAGTGGGAGGAGCCAGTGCACACCAGGTAGTCCTAAAGCTTTCTTTAGTTGTGCCCAGTCTCCTGCAGAGCCGCTATTCCCCATGGTCCTTATGGAGTCCCAGCATCCACTTAGGACGTCAGAGAAATAAAAATATTCTAAGAACACTAGAGTTTACTGTATATTTCTGATATAATTTAAGTGATATACTTTTTTTTTTTTATAAAGGAAATATTCAGATCACATCACACTCTGATCTTAATATCTTAGAATGATACTAAAACATTTTATGGCATTATAATGTATTTTTCCACTAACATCTATTATAGACATGACCATCACACTGACACCCGACAGGAAAATAACCATCACATTGACATCTAAACGGAAAATAACCATCACATTGACACCTGACAGGAAAATAGCCATCACATTGATACCCAACAGGAAAATAATCATCACACTGACACCTGACAGGAAAATAACCATCACACTGACACCTGACAGGAAAATAACCATCACATTGACATCCGACAGGAAAATAACCATCACACTGACACCCAACTGAAAAATAGCCATCAAACTGAAACCCAACAGGAAAATAGCCATCACAATGACACCCGACAGGAAATTAATCTTCACATTGACACCAGACAAGAAAATAACCATCACACTGACACACGACAACAAAATAACCATCACACTGCCACTTGACAGGAAAATAACCAACAGACTGACACTTGACAGGAAAATAGCCATCACATTGATACCCAACAGGAAAATAACCATCACACTGACACCCAACAAGAAAATAACCATCACATTGACACCTGACATGAAAATAACCATCACACTGACACCTGACAGGAAAATAGCCATCACATTGACACCCGACAGGAAAATAACCATCACATTGGCACTTGACAGGAAAATAACCATATAACAGGAAAATAACTGTGCCCAGTATGTGCCATGTAGTGGGATGGGGTGTGTGACTGCGCCCTATATGTGCCATGTAGTGGGATGGGAGGTGTGACTGCGCCATATATGTGCCATGTTGTGGGATGGAGGGTGTGACTGCACCATTTACGTGCCATGTAGTGGGATGGGAGGGTGACTGCGCCCTACATGTGCCATGTAGGGAGATGAACACACTCCTCTCAGGTGTGTGACTGCCCGGCTCCCAACCCTCCCTTGATGCCCAGAAAAAGAGGTAAAGCTGAGGAGGTGGAGCTGGTGTTGCCCTATGAAAGAGGTTAAAAGGTATGTGCCTCTGCAAGGCTGCCAGCTCTCCCTTTAGTGTGTGTGTGTCCCTATACAATATCCCTTGTTACTATCTGTCAACCCTGGCTCAGTCACCTACCATCTCCTTGTCACCCCTGCCTCAGTCACTCAACATCTCCCTGTCACCCCTGCCTCAGTCACCAATCCCTGTCACCCCTGCCTCAGTCACCCACCATCTCACTGTCACTCATACCTCAGTCACCCACCATCTCCCTGTCACCCCTGTGTTCCCAGTTACCTACTAATTCCCTGTCACTCACTATCACCCTGCACTAGGGTTGCCACCTCATCCCTTTTATTTCTGGAAACATATTAATTACAAAAGTTCTGTGGCTGGCTGACTTCAAGACTCCATTTCACCTGGTTTTAATCAGCCACAGAACCTGTGTAATTAATATGTGTCCAGAATTAAAGGGATGAGGTGGCAACCCTACCCTGTACCCTTGCAGGTAATTGTGTGACCACGCCCCTATCTTGTGAGATCACACCTCTTTTGTGGCGAGCGCGCAGTCCCTTTTAAAAGTGTATCCCATCAAGGAGCGCCACAATGTATTTTTGGCTACCCTAAAAAAAGGTTGGGCAGGCCCTGGCAGCAGCAGCAGGTTAGAAGCTGTACATTCTACCTTCCGTTTCACTTTCACTTTCCCCTGTGACAAACGGCTCCGTGCAGGCTGAGCAGTAGCTTCATGTCAGAGGCAGTATTCTCTCGCTCCGTGTCTGCCCAGTGACAGCTGACAGCACATATATGAGTCGGCCTGGCGGGGTGGAGGTGGCCGGCAGCAAACCTGTGGGCCAGTCCACCTCTGTATATAGCATAAAGCAATTCATTACTCTAAACAACTTTTTACCTTTTAACTGATACTTTTTGGTGCCATTGTTGCAATGATCTATGTCAAAAGAAAAGAGGGTGAAACATATTTTGTATCTCTTGATTTTTGTTCAGTTTTTAGACAAATATTTATGCGCCTGTAAAGCCAGAAACACAATGCTTGATGTGTTTATGATGAAGTCTATGCATTTCAATGAGGTATACAACAATAATTAATCAACTGCAACTGCTACAGGGTCCCAGTGTTAGCAACATTTTAGGCATGATTGATGATCCTAAATAATGAGTACAAATTGAGCAACAATTATATCTGACCTAAATCTATTTAGCTCCTCTAATTAAAATGATTTGCTGCAAAAGGAGTTATGAGCTAGAATAATTCACATATGCAGGTGCTGTCACCATTATCAATTGTGTCATTATCCTCTCACCAGTCCTATACTGGAGGGATGCTAAACAGTGAAACTTGTGCAAAGGCCTAGGGAAGCTACTGTACAGTATGGATGTATGGGACAACAAACTAATGCAGGATAGCACTCTGATAACTGGCTAATCTGGAACTATCCGAGAGCAATAATATTACAGGAACCAACATTTTAATTTAAAAAAAAAAATAGTGCTACTATTTTACCTATAAGCAAATACATTGGGCACTGATGTGGATTAGTTGAATTTGGCCTTTCAGTTGTTTTACATATGCACTCTGTTACACTACAAGAAGCAAATCATCATGGCATAAATCTAGGACCGCGTCGCCCTTGGCGCCCACTCTTTGTAGTGGCCCTTTACATATTGTGGAAAAAGGTGGGGTAGCATTTTGCATTCTTTGAGTGTGCTGCTGTGATACCCTACCCAATTACTGCATGTGCATTATTAACATGGAGAAGAACGCAGCAGCTTCAAGGCTAAGAAGTTGCTGTATATTCTCCTTTTACGTTAACGGCTGGAGCTTGGTGTGAGGGTGCTGAGATGACAGTTATGTCAATAAATAATTAGGGATGAGCGGGTTCGGTTTCCTGAGAACCGAACCCTACCGAGCATCACGTTCCGAGCCCGGCTCAGGTTTTCCTACAAGACTCAAAAACCAGAACGAAGTAAAACATTCATCATTCGGCTGTCGGATTCTCGCGGGCTTTGGATCCTATATAAATAGTCGTGTGTCGCCGCCATTTTCACTCCGGGCTTGGGAGAGTGAAGGAGACAGACCTCTGTCTCTCTATGGGTGGTGGCGTGGGGTTAGTGTGTGCTCTGTTGGGGTTGCTGCCGCAGTCACTGTGGTGTATCTGTACTGTGTTATGGGTGCTGTCCTGGCTGTCTCTGCTGTCCTGGCTGTCACTGGTGTTACTGCCGGGTGCTGCAGCTCTACATGTGTGTTGCTGTCCTGGCTGTCACTGTGTTGTACAGGGGGCAGGGGCACTGTGAAATAAAAGGGTGCTGATGTCTTAATAACATTACACTGGCCCTGTCTGCTATAAAAATGTGGGTGCAGTTCTTACAAATTAAAAGCACACTGCTCCTGTATGCTGTGAAATATAGGGGTGCTGATGTCTTACCATTACACTGGCCCTGTCTGCCATAAAAGTTTGGGTGCAGTTAAAAATTAAAAGCACACTGTTCTTGTATGCTGTGAAATATAGGGGTGCTGCTGATGTCTTAATAACATTACACTGGCCCTGTCTGCTATAAAAAATAAATTATCTGATGAGAAATTAAAATTGGCAATATGCCATTCACTACACGAAGTGACAAGGAAAGGTTAAGGCCTTGGCCTAGGTTTATGACTGGTGGCTCAGCTTCTCATGCTTAGTTTAGCCATCCAGCAACCTCGGTGCACATCTTTTTTTCTTGCATCATGTGCTGTTTGGTGCCTCTCTTTTAAATCTGCCATCCTGCCTGACACTGCCTCTCCTAGATGGGCCAGGTGTTTGTGCCGCACACTTGTGTCGCTTAGCTTAGCCATCCAGCAACCTCGGTGCACCTCTTTTTTTCTTTGCATCATGTGCTGTTTGGGGCCTAGTTTTTAAAATTGCCATCCTGTCTGACACAGCAGTGCCACTCCTAGAAGGGCCTGGTGTTTGTACTTGATGTTTAGGGTGTTGTATGAGTGGCCGGTGGCCGGGATCCCGGGGGCATACCGACAGCTGGGCAAGCGCTAATGAGCACCTTGCGGGCATGATGACGCGCTACGTACCCCACGCTATTTATTCTCCCTCCAGGGGGGTCATGGACCCCCAAGAGGGAGAATATGTGTCGGTATGCCGGCGGTCGGGATCCCGGCGCCAGTATGCTGGTCGCCGGGATCCCGGACGGCGGCATACTGAAGACCACCCAATGTTTTAAATCTAATCTGTATTCTGCCTATTACATAGTCCAAACTGTTGACATAATTAATACACTATTAGGGGGAGATTCAATTAGGCACAGGGCTTATTGAAGCTAATTGAACGCATTACCAATTCAACTAGCTGTCAGAACCTCACTCACTAATCCCCAGAGGCAGGATTTTTCTTCGCAGCACATTAAAAACTCCATGTTAAATGCTCCCCTTTGCCTTGATACACACGGGAACCCCTTAGATTCATTTTATGCAGAATCAGTTGGTTTCCACACATTACCAGAGGTTTTACCACACAAGGAAAAGTCTAAATAATTGAATAGGTCTGGGAGTGAAACCTGGAACTCTTTCCCATGCGGCAAACCCTGCACCGAACTGAGGGGTTAATTCAGACCTGATCGCTGCTGTGCGTTTTTTGCACAGCGGGCGATCACGTCTGAACTGCGCATGCACCACATTGCACATGTGCATGCCAGAGATGCAATCGGCATCTCAGCCCAGCGATCGCGTCTGCCTGATTGTCAGCCAGAGGAGTTCGCTGGGCGGGAGGGGGCGGTCCGGCGGCATTTGGGTGCTATTTTAGGGGCTTGGTCCGGTCAATGCAGGCGTGCCCGGACCATGCAGGGGGCGGGCCGCGGCGGCCCGGGACATGGTGAAAAGTCGCCTACCAGAACAGCAATGCTGTGCAGGTAGAGACTTACTCGTCGGGTGCAAAAGCATCGCCGCCGTGCGACGGGGGGAGGGCCAGACATGCGGGGTGGACTAGCCCTGTGCTGGGCGTACCCCCGCATGTCAGGGTGGCTGATCATAGCCATGCAAAATTTTGCACGGCTACGATCAGGTCTGAATTAGCCCCTGAATTCACTTGTGACTGCTTTGTCCTTACCATTGCTTTTATTTCAATGTAGTTACTTCAATAAACATACTAAGCACATTATATTATTTATCAGATACAGTATATGGTTTTCATTCTGTTCATTTACTCCGCTCCCTTACATAACAATAGTGGTGCCTGTGAGTTCAGGTAACCACTGTAGGATCAGGTTACACAAAAGGAGGACTATGTGAATGAAATACCTCCGGAATACGCTGGCAAATTGATTGCCTCCCCCCCCTAACATGCCTATTCACGAATACAGTACTGCATGTAAATTAGCTGTGACTTTGTGTACGTTAGTAACAGTACTCTTACTGTGTACAGATGACTGCTGCATTTTTGGCATATTTGAGCACAATGCCAACATTATGTACCATCTAGTCAGAAAGTTCTGGCATTTTCTTTTAGATTAAATGAAATGTGCTCTTTTTTGTTGATTTGTAGGTGCAAACCAAATGTATACACTGCATTGCCTGGGATTGTGGCACCTAAGATCCACAATGCAAGGGGGTTGGGTAACAGGCTCCTTACAAGTTAGGATGCCGGCGGTCAGAATACCGACAGCGGCATCCTGGCGGTCAGAATCCTGACACAGTTTAGTAACTATCGGTCTGCTAACTCTTCTCCTTACTATCCCCCTAACCATCCCTACCTGCAGTCTAACATTAACAGTAATCTAACAGTAACCCTCCCCTCCTGCAGCCTTATAATAACCCTCCCATCCCGCTGCCAGAGGCGTAGCATGGAGACATGACACCCGGAGCAGGGTCATGTCACGGCGCCCCCACCCACCACCACCCATACATACATACATAGATTCACACACATATACACAGATATACACACACAGACATACATACATAAACACACACATATACACACAGACATACATAAACACACACACATACAGTACACAGACATATACACACATACATAAATACACACACATATATATATATATATATATATATATATATATATATATATATATACACACGCACACACACATATATACACACACACATATAAACACACAAATATACACAGACATACATAAACACACACATACTGTATACAAAGATATATACACATAAACACACACACACACACACATATATACACAGACAGATACATGTATACAAATAAACACACACATATGCAGACATATACACAAACACTCACATTTACACACACATACATATATACACACAAACAAAACAATACACACATATACACACAGTATACACACCAAGAGTGCAGCAGCAGAGCAGCTCCTCGTTCTAGCCCGGAGGGGCGGAGTTTCTATGTGATTGACATCCGTGGGTAGGAGGAAAGGACTGAGGAAAGGGAAGGGATGGACACCACTCTGCCTGCATGTTCCATATCACTGAATGCAGATACCTGACAGCAGGAAGGTTCTTCTGACAAGCCTCCAAACCTGCCCTCTTCCTAAGAACACACCACACTGCACTGGACTCTTTGCACTGCAATAAATGACATGGAACATGCAGGCTGTGTGGTGGCCACCCCTTCCCTCTCTTCCAGTCATCTCCTCCTACCCCGAGTCCCGTCTCCCAGCTCTATTACAGAGAGCCCGCGCCTTCTGTCACCAGCGGCGCCTGGAGTTCAAGCTCCACTTGCTCCACCCTCGCTACGCCCCTGCCGGCAGCCTTACCCTAACCACCCCTCCCACAGCCTAACCCTAACATTTCCACCTGCAGCCTAACCCTCCAGTCTTGCAGCCTTACCATAACCCTCCCTTCCAGCAGCCTAACCCTCCCCTTGGTGCCTAACCCTGATCCTCCCCTAGTGACTTACCCCTAAACTCCGCCCCACCTGCAGCATAACCCTAACCCTCCCTTCAGGGGCGGATCCAGAAGAAAATGAAAGGGGGGGCACCATGATAGGATAACGGTAATAGTTATATTTACATGCACCTAAGGCACATGTGCTCCCAGATAAGGGGTGTGGTATCACAGGGGGCGTGGCCTCACAGAATACGCCATCAGGTAATGATTGGCTGTAGGAGCGCACCCTGGTTTATTGCCAATGTTTCACCCTGATGAAAAGGCTGATTGGGCCTTGAAATGCTGGCCACCTGTTCCATTAGGTATGGGAGCCTGGAAGGCACCCCAGCACAATATAATTATTAAAGTTTTTAGTTGGTAATGGCAGGTGCAGCATACCTAGTTTTTGGGACTGCACTGAGACTCAGACTGCAGGACACGAACTGCCCATCTTTGATTAGCAGATACAGCCAACTGGATCTCCAACAAGCAGCATAAAACATCTGCAGGACAGCCCTGTCACAATCACACGGGCCGCCTTCTCAAAGCTGAGGCTGAGTTTGACTGCACCTAACATGGTGGTAAAGGAAGTGGAGGAGGAAGCGCTGGGTAACTGTGCGGTGCAGTGAGGGCTAATGGAGCCTTCTGCGCCGTCATAAGTAACAGTCTTACTCCATGCTGGCATTTTAACCCTGTGCCTGGGCTGGACTCTGGCCGGCTGGCAGTGGGGGAGGTAGGTTGCGGTCCGAGCATGGGGAGGATGGAGCTGCAGCTCCAGCCTCCCCATTGGTTACCACATGGACTTGCTGTTAGAGCCGCGGCGGGTCCTAGTGCCTGCCAGCTCTTTTATCAAATCTGACTGACGGGCCCGAGTGCCGCCCCCCCCCCCCCCCCCGGATCCGCCTATGCCTCCCTTGCATACTTATGTTGGGGGTTCTGTTGGGATTCCATCACCAGGATTCAGACAGGTGTCAGAATTCCGCCTACGGTCTTCTGACCGCCGGCATCTTGACCGACAGGATGCACGCTACATACCAATGCAATAACTTGCAAGACACACTGTGGGAAAAGGCATCTGCGCTTTATACATGGCGTCCTATAGAAGCCATACATGCTTTCATACTGTACAATTATTTCATCCATTTACATCTACATTATAAGTAATTTACTAAAACCACAGAAACCACTGCAGTGAGCTTGAGAATATAAAGAAACATTGTTACAGCTCATCTTCCCACTATTTCCATTGATTACAATTATTTATTTAAACAATAAACATAAGAAAACTTATATTTTGTCAAATAGGTTCCTAGCACATCATGAACAGTCATAATTAAATGAATATTTGGATTTGAGGGATTGGTAAAACAGCTTGTTCTGATGCAGCCACTGTTGGATATTTTCTACAGTAGGAAACAGCTATGGGAGTTAAGTGGTTTTCTTTGTGCTGCAGACAATTACTTGCACATTTAACTGAGCAGAAAGTAATCTGTCATCATTGTTTAATGGACTTCACCAGTTCTTTGACAATTTTAGTAGCAATATGTTTGTTAAGTTGCTATGTTCTACTCAGAAAATCCCAGTGCAGTTTAATATAGACAGTGCATAATTACCTATTTCAATAGACAAGATGATGATTAGTAACAAACCAGGGGCACAGGTATGTGTGGCTACATCTCCATATCAGTACAACTCTGTATTCTGGTAAATATACTGTATATGCATTATTTCAGTTTAGCAAAATACCATACCTCCCAGCATGGCCCTCTCCAGGAAGGACACAATGCTCTGCTTCTGGACTTTCTCTTTCTCTATGATTGCAGGCACTTTTGTTGAACAGATTAATGGATAAGAAAGCTGTTTCAGCACAGGTGCTGGCAATCATACATTATGAGGAAGACCAGGAGCAGAGCATTCTGTCCCTCCTGGAGAGGGTCATGTTGGGAGGTATGAAATACACCCCATTTAGGAGCTGATTCAGAGATGACAGCAGGTCGCTGCATACAGATCTGCGTCCATCTCCTCACATGCTGGTGGCCACCCAGCAGAGGGCAATGCCACCCAGCATGTGTGACAGGCCGACTCCCTCACAATTAGATTGCAGCATACTTGCCTACCTGACCCTCTCCATGAGGGAGAAAATGCTCTGTTCCTGGACTTTCCTGGTAATGTATGATTGCCATCACCTGTGGTGAAACACCTTTCTTATCAATTAACTAGCTCACCACAGGTTATGGCAATCATACATTACCAGGAAAGTCCAGGAACAGAGCATTTTCTCCCCCATGGAGAGGGTCAGGTAGGCAAGTATGGATTGCAGATGCATCTAACTAAGGTTGACCCCTGACAACGCAACCTGGCTGCGCTGTCAGGCGGTCAGACTCTATTTTTTTTATTCGGAGTGGCTGCGTCCCATGAATGCCCGCTTCTGTCAATCACACTGCGGCCCTATCTTTCCTGGATGCAGTCACAATGTGTAAGGTTGGGCGCGCACTGCAGCCTGTGTACAGAAGCGTGGCTACGTTCGGGTCTGAATGACTTCCTCAGACCAAATCTATATCAGCCCCACTGCATCCTTTGTGCTCTATTAAGCACCATAGAATTAGAACTGGACAGTTCCTGACTAGTATTCAGATGGATTCTATATGTAGCTATACAATGTTTCATAAGGACATTGGGTCTGATTCTTTCTGAGGTGGACAGAAAGCAAAGAAGAGCAGCAACTGTACTTGGACAAACCGTGCTGCAATGCAAGGGTAGCAAATACATTTATTGTTCTTGCATCCAGGGTAAATACAGGCTGTGTTTGCATGTAATCCACAAATATGGGACAGCTTTATTTTAACACTGCAATTTTGATTTGAGCTAGGACATGCCCCTCTCACATCTAAATCTCTCTGCCTTTACATTTGCCCCACCTGCAGTGCAACAAGGTGCACAATTACTTGCTATGTTTTGCTTTACTCCCACCTCAGAATTTGGCCCATTGTGGTATTCTTCATCATCCATCAGCTCAGTTATACTATATTTATTTAATTTTAAACAGAGCCTCAGGGAGGCTGTGCGGTTGCCGGCAACAGCCTCCGAATCCTATTACACTGAGACACAGGGCAGGGCAGGCTAGCCACTGGCTGAACATAGGGGGAGGCGGCTGCCAAGGCAATGTGCAGCTCCTCTCAGACAGGTCTCCCATGTTGCTTTTGAACTTAGCTGGCTGGGTGAGGCAGTGAGTGATTGTCCTCTGCAGCTGAGCAGGTGTGTGCCATATGCTGGGGGCTTAGTTAATATACTGGCCGGGTGAGGCACTCACTGTTCTGATGTTTGTTTGAGGTGATGGGGGGTTGGTTGTGTGTATTTGCAGTGTGTGTATATGCTGTGTGTATGCTATGTGTGTTTGTACATGCTGTGTGTGTTTGTGTGTATATGCTACGTGTGTATATGCTGTGTGTTTGTGGGTATATGCCATGTTTGTGTTTATGTGTGTTTGTGTGTATATGTTGTGTTTGCCTCTGCTGTACATGTGTTTATATAACTGAGAATATCTACATGTATATTAGAATTAAGGTGGGTACACACTTAGCAATAAATTAAATGGCGTTGCTCATTTTGACCCTTTCTGATGTTGTTTATTTTATCGCTAAGTGTGTATTCCGCCGCTGCTGCCGAGTGATGTGCGGCCCAGCGGGTCATTAAAGACCCTTGGTGTCGGCCGTGCATGCAGCTCAATTTGGACTCATTGTGCAAAACTGCATGCTCCGATCATCTGCGGTATGACGTCACTGTGCGATATCATTAGTGATATTGCACAGTGGCCCTCATTCCGAGTTGTTCGCTCGCAAGCTGCTTTTAGCAGCTTTGCACACGCTAAGCCGCCGCCTACTGGGAGTGAATCTTAGCTTATCAAAATTGTGAACGAAAGATTCGCAATATTGCGAAAAGACTTCTCTGTGCAGTTTCTGAGTAGCTCGAGACTTACTCTTCCAGTGCGATCAGTTCAGTGCTTGTCGTTCCTGGTTTGACGTCACAAACACACCCAGCGTTCGCCCAGACACTCCTCCGTTTCTCCAGCCACTCCCGCGTTTTTCCCAGAAACGGTAGCGTTTTTTCACACACTCCCATAAAACGGCCTGTTTCTGCCCAGAAACACCCACTTCCTGTCAATCACATTACGATCACCAGAACGAAGAAAAAACCTTGTAATGCCGTGAGTAAAATTCCTAACTGCATAGCAAATTTACTTGGCGCAGTCGCACTGCGGACATTGCGCATGCGCATTAGCGACTAATCGCTCCGTTGCGAGAAAAATTAACGAGCGAACAACTCGGAATGACCCCCAGTGTGTATGGCCCGGCCTGGGAAACACTAGGCGACGTCGCTCATAGGGGCTAATTCAGACCTGATCGCTGATTGACAGGCAGAGGCATTCGCTGGGCGGGTGGGCGACGATGGGGCGCTGTTTTGGGGGCGCGGTCCGAGCAACGCAGGCGTGCCCGGACCGCGTGGATGGCGGGCCGCAGCGGGTGCTGCAACTCGGAGAGCAACGGGTGCGATGCTTTTGTACCTGTGCGGTAGGGGGCGTGCCAGACATGTGGGGCAGATTAGCGCTGTGCTGGGCGTCCCCCCGCATGTCAGGGTGGCTGATCGTAGCCGTGCAAAATTTTGCATGGCTACGATCATGTCTGAATTAGGCCCATAGAACACATCACCTAGTGTGTACCCACCCTTAGTCAGAATTATACAGTGTTTATCTTTTACAGCTTTTGTATTACAATATATCACAAAGCTGTACAATTATTTTAAGGTTTATCCGAGAGAGGTCTGTATAAAAACAGTGAGAAGATGATGAGCTGTAACAATTTATTTTTTCACATCCTCAAGCTGGCTACAATGGTTTCTGAGGTTTTAATAAATTACTGATAATGTACATTTAATGGATGCAGTACATAGTTACCAGGCTGTGGTGTTATTGCACAATTTGCATCTTTAGCCCCTCCCCCTTCACCCAGCTGCTGAGATTTTAGGGATTGTTTCAGCATCCTGCCCGTTTCACTAGGAAGCAGGCGGGATGGGGGAGAATCACATACCCTTCCATGGCTGCGGGTGACTACTCAAAAATTCGGGAGGCTTCTGGGATGGTAGGTAAGGATGATGCAGTATCAAACCATTTATGTCTTCTATAGGAAATCATCTAGCTGTCTAACACCAATATAATACTATTTGATTAGTTGTAGTGATGACTCTAATAATTCATAAAAAGGTTGAAAAGTGCTGTTCAAATGCTGTTTTTGTACACCATCGGTGGGATGTAATGGAGACCGAGATTGCCGGAGCTGCGGGATGCTGGCCGATCTCATACTTTTTATTAAAGGGGCAATCACTTACCATGCCTTGTAAGTGATTGCCCCTTTCAAAAAAAAAAAAAAAGTCTGAGATCGGCCAACATCCCGCACCTCCGGCAATCTCTGTCTCCATTACATCCCGCCCATGTGTTATTTTGCCAGTAATTCATCTTAAATGCACATATAGCTTATTCAGTTAGGCTGTGTTCAGTTAGTTGTGGCTGTATTTGCAAGTAGCCATGGTTACCTGATTTACTATCTTATGCTAATGCAAACCCCGTACAGCTGATGTGAGGAGCCATGTGTCTGCAAGTGGAAAGCCTTGATGCCCACTGATTTTACCCCAACCGCTACAATTGCCATCATTAATAACTGCACTTACCCAAGACCCATGCTGACTGCAAGAGAGCTGATAAAACAGACTTCCCCCTCCATGTATGCCACTCAGACTCTCAACAAACTTTAGCTACAGGCCAATGGTGATACCGCAAGTCAGGGTAGCTCCATGCAACTACATTGTCACTGCTCCGTTCCCTCCCCAAAATGCCCAATAACATGGAAAGACCTGTCCGAGATCCGTCCTACAGAGATACGCAAACATGCATAAATTCACACATCTATGCTAAAACTCCCTCTATGCATTTGTGCACAGAGAACTGTCCCACTCAGAAGCAGACCCCTTATGTCTATACGATTAATATTGGGAGTGATTTTCTCTGTGTTATGGGTTCTATTACAAGAATGAATATTAATGGGGGGAGGGAGCAGCCTTGTCAGGTTTATTTGATAAGTTTAAATTTATCTGTCAGACATCTGTGACTAAACACTCTGGCAGATGGGACCTTAACTAATATTAGGATTGCCAGTAGATTTTTTTTCTCTTGGATGCCAGATTTGATTAGTGTTTCTTACATCTAGCCCTGTGGTGAGCAACAAACGACCTGCAGGCAGGTATCAGTCAGGTGACACTTAATCAGTTGGTCCCGAGCTTTGTGATCTGTTCTGATATACCATATGCGTTCTTATAAAGCATAGACTAAAATTAAAGGGGGCAGCTGGCTTCCGTGTGATCCATGTGGCTGCGTAGTGCATCCAATCAGAAGACGAGATTTGGTGCATTCTGCACTGTATGTAGATGCACGAGGGGAGAGCAATAAGTTTCTGGATGCACAAAAAGTAACAAACAAAGTGAACATTACATTTTTTCAAACTAATCACCAGAGGAGTCTATGCAAAGTTGCATGTGCTCAAACCACTTGGTGAAGCAGCGGGACCAGTATGAAGAAGATATATCTTCTACATACTGGAAGAAGGTTTCCACTGCAGCTTACAGTGACTCCCACGTATATCTTGCACTTAATTTGTGGGAACATTCATGGGCAAGAAAATCCACCACTTTCCTGGACTTGTGGCAGGTGCGTTGTCATGAATGAGAAGGGCAACATGAGTGTGAGTCCTTGGATGTCATTCGGAAAGGGCTTTCAGCACCTATGGCAGGTACTGGTTAGAGTACTAGTCCCTAGTGATGATGCACTGCTGCAAAAGTAGTATGGTAGCTACATGACCGGTCTTTGGCACAATATCAGCCATCATCTTTTTGGCTATGCTGCACTCACGTCGGAACTTCTGTAACATTGCACCTCCAACTGGGGTTAACTGGGTCGACTGTTGTTTGGTCTCAGGGTTGAAACTGTAGATCCAGGATTCATTGCTACTGATGATCTCACTGACAGAGTTTGAGCGGCCACCATCAAACCTGGTCAGCATGTAGTGGCATGAAGTCACCCAAGCTTCTTTCTGCTCTCAAGTCAACTGACGGGGCACTCAACGTGCAGAAACCTTTCTCAGGACAAGTCTTTGGTGGAGTATCAAGTGGTTGTATCTCAATGAGATGCCTATCACCTTCTCTAACTGGGCCATGGTCACCCTGGCATTCACCTCAACTATGGCCTGCACAGCAGCAAGGTTGACCACGGAGATGGCAGACACAGGTTGGCTGTAGCAGTCCTAGTCTTTCAGGGAGCGCCTTCCGCACCAAAATTCTGCAAAACACTCAAGCACAGTGGTTCAGGACAGTGCTTCCTTCCCAAAAGCATAGAAGATCATGACTCTCCAGTGGCCTCTGTTGAGCTCCATTACGAGTTTGTGAAGGAAGTGAACATGCTAACTTCTTGGGTGTGCAGTGCTGCTTATACTGTATATGGGTGTCATTTTGAGTTGTTCGCTCGCTATCAGTTTTTAGCAGCCGTGCAAACGCTATGCCGCCTCCCACTGGGAGTGTATTTTAGCTTAGCAGAAGTGCGAACGAAAGGATCGCAGAGCGGCGGCAAACTTTTTTTGTGCAGTTTTAGAGTAGCTCAATACCTACTCAGCGCTTGCGATCACTTTAGACTATTCAGTTCCTGTTTTGACGCCACAAACACGCCCTGCGTTCGCCCAGCCACGCCTGCGTTTTTCCCTGGCATGCCTGCGCTTTTGCAAACACTCCCTGAAAACGGTCAGTTGACACCCAGAAACGCCCTCTTCATGTCAATCACTCTGCGGCCAGCAGTGCGACTGAAAAGCTTTGCTAGACCTTGTGTGAAACTACATAGTTCGTTGCATTAGTACGACGCACGTGCGCATTGCGCCGCATACACATGCGCAGAAGTGCCGTTTTTTTGCCTCATCGCTGCAGAGCGAACAAAAGCAGCAAGCGATCAACTCGGAATGGCCCCCATGGTTCTGTGCCTTGACATTTCACAAGAATTTTAGTAAAAGATTACAGTTCACACCCAGTCAGTCAAATTGTGTCTACTCTGCACTGCAAAACCGGAATATTGCACACCCCTCATACAAGAGTCATTTTTGTTCATTCCAACATTTATACATTTGGTACCTGCAATATAAAGTTCTTCCCTGACTTACAACCCTACAGCCACAAAAATAACATAGACACAGTGTAAAACTGACACACAGTGGGCCTAATTCAAGGTTGATTGCAAAAGCAAAATCTTCCTCTAATGGGCAAAACCATGTGCACTGCAGGTGGGGCAGATATAACATGCAGAGAGAGTTAGATTTGGGTGGGTTATATTGTTTCTGTGCAGGGTAAATACTGGCTGCTTTATGTTTACACTACAATTTAGATTTCAGTTTGAACACACCTCACCCAAATCTAACTCTCTCTGCACGTTATATCTGGCCCACCTGCAGTGCATATGGTTTTGCTCATTAGAGGAAGATTTTGATTTTGCGTTCAACCTTGAAGCAGGCCCAATGTTCTGTAACATCCATAAATGTGACATATTTCACTGTATTTCAAATAATTCCTGATTTTCTGGGGTCCAGTCCACCAAACATGTTTTAATAAGTTATATGACACTGTCAAAACACCTAAACTGAAATGAGCAAGGGAACGTTCAAAACTGTCAATAGGGTAACATTATGGATCCACTTCTAGAAACAAGCAGAGATGACATCCTGAGGGGACACATATGATATACCCGACAGCGGCATCCCATCTGCCGGAATCCGCTGCGCTCGCCATCCATCGGGCCTGGTGGCTCGCTTCACTCGCCACAGGTTATATTCCCATTCCGTTGGTGGCATGGACCCACTAACCAAGTGGGAATACCCAGCAGGTGTCTGAATTCTGGGCATCAGTCTCCTGAACACCGGGATCCTGACAGCCAGTATATTAACTGCATCCCCTCCTTAGGGCTCAACCAGACAGCATTTACTTGCCTCCAAGTCCTGTATACTACTGCTGTCTGTGTAGGATCAATTAGTGTTTACTATACTGTATATACAGGTAGGTATCAATATCCCGGATGCCAAGATCCCATGATCAGAATGCCGGAAGCAGTATCCTGATGTTCAAAATCAAGATGGATACTTGTATTTTAACTCTAAGCCTAACTCTAACCCACACCTCCCGCAGCCCAACCCTAACCCACCGCTCCCATAGTCTAACCCTAGAAGCCCAGGTCCACCCCACCCCCCTAACCCTCCCCCTTGTGCCTAACCCTAACCTCAATACTAACCATCGGGATCCGCCAGGGATGTTGTTGTCTGCATCCTGTACGTCGAGATCTCAACCGCCGGGATGTTAACTATATCCCATAAATACTGTACTGCATCCTTCATGAGCTAGCGACAATCACTCTAAAATCAAACATTTGGAAACACCCCGCCATAAATCATGTATAAACCATACAGCCCCTGCTGTATACAGTACTATATTACTTCAGCAGCGATTTTCTTCCTTTGGGGCTGATACTGAGTTGCCAGTATCATCTGGCGTATTTATAATGGGTGCAGTGTGTGAAGCTCATACAGGCCACCGGGGTCCAGGGGGGCATAAATTACATCCAATACACCTTCAGCTCAGCATTATATTGTTCCACTTTGAACAATATAGTGTGAGAAAACGTTCATCTGAACAAGTACTTATAAAACAGTATAAAAGTTACATATACCATTTTCAGACAGAAATGTATGAAAGTCCTGTCCTTGCTGACCCCCCTTTCACAGACAAGCAAATTACCGGGTCAAGAATTTCTACCTGGTAATTTGCGGATCACCACGGGTATTTCATCTGTGTGAAAGGGTCAACCTTGGTCAAAATTCCCGGGTCTCCGACCCTGGTAAATTTCTCGGTCGAAGTCCCGTGACTTTCAACCTGGGTTGACCCTTTCACACACACGAAAAAGGACCCACGTTAATTGGTAAATTACCAGATAGAACTTCTTCACCCGGTTATTTGGCTTTCTATGTGAAAGGGGTAATAGGAAATACAAAGATGTTAACATTCAGGAAGCTCCTTCTTAATGTACTTCTAGCCTGCAAGCAAAGGAAGTCTGTACACTGCGATTTCAGTCATTTTAGTACAAGAAATGTTCAAAAGAGCAGTATTTGCAGTTAAGTGTGAAATGATATTTGACATATGATGCAAATGTTCTTACTTCCCACTCAACTACAATGGTAGAGGTGTATGAACACGACAAGACCTCCCAAGTACCTCTTCGTCATGCTAGGATACTGCAGAATGCATTTTTGCCATAATATCTTTGTAGCCTGAATGTCACATAAAGCAAATGCAGGTGTTTGCCATAAAGCAGGAGTAGGTTGGACTTTGCATAGACCTTTTACTGTTTCCACCATGTGTATTCATGGCCTAATTCAGATAGGGACGTAAAGAGCAAAAATCGCTATTTGGTGATTACTGCACTTCTGCGCATGTATGAACGCCGCTGCGGGTCTGGACCATTTGTGGGGTGGGCCGCGGCGGCTGCGTGACGTCACTTGCAAGCCGCTGCCCCCAAAATATGGCGGCCTGGCAACTGCCTTCGCAGCTAGGCTGCGGAGGCAGAAGGCTACCCTTAAGATGTGCTCGCATTTCAGCAGGGGGGAGGGGACCTTGCCCTGTGCTGGGCGGCCCCCCGCATGCTAGAGATACAAGTTGTAGGTTTGCAATTTCTAGCAAAACTACAACTCATGCTGAATTAGGCCCTTAGTGCAGTATCTACAAAGCTACATATTCATTTTAAGAGATTTTCTGAGGGAAATTGAAGTGCATCTGGAGGGCAAATAGGTGCAAGTGTGAGAAAAGATGATAACTTCCAAGTAACACAATATTATATGCTTTTAATGTAACTGAGAGCTGCCAGTGTTCCAAAACACATTATTCAACTACAGAAATTAAAATTGCATTTGAAATACATATCTCAGTTCTGTACACTAATGTATATAAAGCTCCATTGGTCAGTTTTGGCTTAGAATGTTGTCATCATACAGTATGTAATATTTAAGTAATATACAGTATATACCAGTGTACCACAGATCCACTTAGTATGGTCTCTTTTATCTAGAGAGTTTTACTGCAGGGAATAGACAAGTTAGCTGCGCAACAAGTTACAAGTTGTACATGGTAGGTGAAGTGAACAACATTGATTATCTCATTACAATGGCACCTGTCAAGGGGCAATGCAATGGTTTTGCCCATTTGCTAACAAATTTGCTGCTGCGATCAGATCTGATTTAGGCCCTAAATACACAACTTCAAGGCAATGGCATTTCCTGATGGCCTACAAATTCCCCAGATATAAATCCAATCATGCTGGAAAAAGAAGTCAGAGGCCTCACCTCACAACATAAAGGATCTTAAAGGATCTGCTGATAACAGCTTTGTGACAGATATAACCCCTGGAGGTCTTGTGGAGTCCATTCCTCAATGTGTCACAGCTGTGTTGACGGCATGAGGGGACCTACACAGTATTAGGCTTGTGGCTTTAATATTATGGCTGATGTATATACTGTGTGTGTATATATATATATATATATATACACATACACATACACACACACACACACACACACACACACACACACACACAGTGAAGGGAAGGAAGAGCTGATAGACACAGAGTGAAGATGGGGAGGCTGAGAGACTAAAGGCCCGTACGCACTGGTCGATATATCGGCCGTTCTCTTGAACGGCCGATATATCGCTGGACCGTCGGCCAGTGTGTACGGCCGATACGTCTGTGAACTCCGTCGTTCACAGACGTATCGCGTCGGCCGCGCAGCACAGCCGACGGCCAATATATCTACCGATATATTGGCGCGTCGCTGTGTGTGTACGGGGCGGTCGGCCGACCGCCCGTACACATGCTGCGGCGGCCGGCGGTGATTGACAGTTGAACTGGGCGGGCGTGTGTACACGCCCGCCCAGTTCATGACGTCAGTCCCCGACGTATCGGGCAGTGTGTTTGCTCAACACACTGCTCGATCCGTCCATAGATATATCTGCAGATCAATTGATCTGCAGATATATCTATTAGTGTGTACCCAGCTTAAGGGGTCTATTTGCTGAGCCTTGGATGGAGATAAAGTCAGTGGAGATATAGTGCCAGCCAATAAGCTCCTAACTGTCATGCCACTGGCTCTGTTTGAAAAATGATAGTTAGGAGTCGATTGGCTGGTACTTTATCTCCATCCAAGGCTTAGTAAATAGACCCCATAGAATGATGGGTGGGAGGCTTAGAGATACAGAGTGAAAGGAGGAGAAAGCTGGGAGACACAGAGTGAAGTTGGGAAACTGAGAGATATAGAGAGAAGGGGGGTGGGCTGAGAGGCACTTAGTGAAGGTGGGGAGGCTGAGAGAGACAGAGTGACGTTGAGGAGGCTGAGAGACACAGTGAAGGGTGGAAGGCTGGTCTATACAGAGTGAAGAGGGGGGGGGGCGCTGAGAAATACAGAGTGAAGGGAGGGAGAAGCTGAGAGACATAGTGGTATATTTACTGAGGTGTGGGATTTTAGAAGTGCAGATGTTGCCATAGACTTTTGTGTGACATCAGTATTTCACTATATAGGGTGACAGCATAGCTGCACTGCCAGTGTACAAATATATACCGTATCTGGATACTGTATGTATGCACTGTACATTGGTGGTCATTCTGAGTTGTTCGCTCGCTAGCTGCTTTTAGCAGCAGTGCAAACGCTAGGCCGCCGCCCTCTGGGAGTGTATCTTAGCTTAGCAGAATAGCGAACGAAAGATTAGCAGAACTGCTACTAAATAATTCCTTGCAGTTTCTGAGTAGCTCCAGACCTACTCCTAGATTGCGATCACCTCGGTCCGTTTAGTTCCTGGTTTGACGTCACAAACACGCCCTGCGTCCGGCCAGCCACTCCCCCGTTTCTCCAGCCACTCCTGCGTTTTTACCTGGCACACCTGCGTTTTTTAGCACACTCCCTGAAAACGCCATGTTGCCGCCTAGAAACGCCCCTTTCCTGTCAATCACTCACCGATCAGCAGAGCGACTGAAAAGCCCCGCAGGATCCACAGCAAAACTGCTAAGTTTTTAGTTAAATAACTAAGCGCATGCGCCCTGCGTGCCTTGCACATGCGCATTTTGCAACAAATCGCAGCATAGTGAAAATCGTCAACGAGCGAACATCTCGGAATGACCCCCATAGTGTATGCATATGAACTGACTAGGTGAAATAGAAATACTTCCACTATCTGTCCACAATTACAGTATCTATAGGCCAAATGAGTCATCATGTCACATGCCCACACTTTAATTCCTTTCAGCTGTGATAGGTATCATCCACTGAGAAATTAGCATTAATCACAGCACTGATTCCAATGACATAAGCAAACAGAAACAGGCATTTCCAAAATTGAAATTAAGCAGTATTTAGGTATGAAATTATAGAAAAAAAATGTTACAATGTAAATGTGTGTCCTAAAGATTAGAGGAGGGGATAGCTGTCCAGTCAGTGCTAGCAATATCAACGCAGCTAAAATGATTGCAATCTGTTTTTTTTTTGTTTTTTTTAATCCGTGTCAAATTCCATCAAGACAAAAAGACATGGGAGGTGGCTTCATGTGTCTGTTGAGTTGGTAAACAGATGTGCGGGTTTTGATTCCCTCGTCTCGCCCCCCTAATCAGTGCGTGCGGCCATTTTGCACATGAAAAAATATTTTTAAGATTTCAGAAGGAGGGGGGCTGGCCACACCTCCCTGCATTGGCCATGTCCCCTCCCATTACCTGGGCCCGGCACAGCTGTCGGTGCCACTGTTGGCAAATACTAATGTATGAAACTTTACTTTTTTAGGAATACTGTACCAGCATGTCAAGTTAATATTAAACAATATTACCATAATGTTTCATATGTGAAAAATTCAATTTGGAGATTAAGCAGTGTAGTAAAAATGAAATTAAAGGAAACAAATAACATAACATTAATTTCTACCGTCAGAGTGCATAGCTAGATAACCTGAGGATTATAGTAATACAATGCGGAAATGATTTAGAGTTCAATATGAAATATACTGTACATAGTATACCAGTTGGTAATAAAATTAGGCCGGAGCTAGTAAAGTAACTTTTATTTTGACGGCGGAAAAAATGATACTGCCTATCTTATTTTTCCCATAAATTACATAAATGTATCATTCATGCATTTTCGGTGTACACGTCTCTGAGAATGACACTCACTTTATTCACTCTGAAATGATCAGCAATATATTTGTATTGTGTGTTGTATGATTTGTTGAAAACACTTTTTTTTTTTTTTTTTCCCATTTTACACATTCTTCTGATTCAGGTATACATAATACAGTCTTCTTTCTAGCAGTAATAACATGATAAATGTTTTGTTTGGCAGCATCATTGTTTTTTATGTAAATGTACAGACAATAAGCTAATACAAACTACACTAAGGTTATGAAGAAATGAGAGCAGGCGGCCTACTACTGTATATAATATCACCAATGACGTGGGTGGGTGTTCTATAGTATTTCATTCTTTCTTTTGTGTGTGACAGAAGCTTAATACAAATCTAATACAAAATATCTTACCAACTATACAAAGACAGTCATTATTTCCCAGAGAGCTTTTCATCATACCTAATAAGCACACTCCTATAGAGCATGGTGCATGATACAGAGCTGTATCGATGGCGCACTAGTCTAGCAAACACCTTGAGGGTTTAATAACAAGCTTGAACTCTCCAATAAGTATTTCTTTTCTGCACATTATTAGACATGATTTCTAGGTGAGCTAGGAACATCTAGATATTTTTTTCTGTGGTAACCTTCTCCAGTCAGGTTTGATATTTCTATTAATCATAAACGAATGTAAAAATAATTTTCTTGCCATAACTAAACAAAATATAATTGACCACAAATGATGTCAATACAAAAGCCATGTCTGCTCTATGTGTAATTCAGTATTAGGTTTCTGAATACTTACAGTTCTAGATCTCATAGTATTAACTGATTGATACAATTGGATTGATTGTAAAATATCTGGTTGCAGGGCCTTGGTGAGAGGTGTGTGAGCGATGCTGCCACCCAGGGTGTAAGGATAAGGGTCTCTGCCCCAGTGGAACCTGCAAATGCGTGGTGTCTAGACAGAAATGTTCAGGGTATTTTCATGCCCTTCAGGTGGCTGTTGTGTGATGTACTGGAGGTGGATTGCGCTAGCCAGGGGCATATTACCAGTGGAGGATGCCCCCTCCTCTGTAGCCAGCAGCCCAATAGCCTGAAACACTAGGGGCAAAACTGTATTGTGCATGTGCAAAACACTGGGAAAATCGTTGCCATGCAATTTTCCGAGTGATTTGTGAAGAGGTGCTGACACTAACGTGGGACTCCGGAAAGGTAAGTATTGAAAAATGGGGGCAGGGTGTGCGGTGTGAGCCCCCTGGACCCTGGGTGCCCGTATGCACTGCACACACTGCACCTATTATAGATAAACCAATGCCATAAGTAATGGCGGCTGCTGCCCTTGGGCTGCAGCGTAGACCACAAATAGATTGGGGCGGTGGCTATAATATCTAAACATAGCATGGGGTGGTGGTTAAAACATATAAACAATAAACATACCTTTGATGTTACATGTAATATGTGTGATGGCCGCCTGACCCTGGGGATCAGCAGTGCCATTGTGTTTCACGGCCGCAGCTGCATTCGGGGTGCAGACTCAGCTTCTCATTCCTGTATAAGTACGACCCCAAACCTACCCTAACAGAATGGCCGGGAGGCTTCCGAAAATCGGGTGCCCCTCCTGCCCCCCAGAAAGGTGGGCAAGTCTTCTGCAGCACCGCAGCTCCCCTGCACTCCGCTCAGCCGTCCACTTACAAAGAACAAGTGGGCAGTCCAAAGGGACCCGATGATGTGATTCGTGCTGAATCGCGTCATTGTAGCCCCGCCCCCCACTGTACAATGCCTGTAATAGCGGTACTGTATGCAGCCCTCTGCGTTTGTCTCTAAATAACCCACTTTATCTGGAGAAATCGCGCTTTCCATATTCTCTGTTGAAGGTTCCAGTAATCATTCTGTTAGAATCTGCAAATTTTTCAGTGGAATTAATACCTTGACAATTAAGATCAGCGCTCAGCTGTGTGTGTGTGTGTGTGTGTGTGTGTGTGTGTGTGTGTGTGTGTGTGTGTGTGTGTTTTTTTGTGCCATGAAAAAAATGCTGATACTCTAGAGCAGGCCTGGCCAACCTGTGGCTCTCCAGATGTTGTGAAACTACACATCCCAGCATGCCCTGCCACAGTTTTAGCCTTCCCTAATAGCAAAACTGTAGCAAAGCATGATGGGACTTGTAGTTTTACAACAGCTGGAGAGCCACGGGTTGGCCAGGCCTGCTCTAGAGCGCTGTGATTCA
Source organism: Pseudophryne corroboree (assembly GCF_028390025.1). Classification (NCBI taxonomy): domain Eukaryota; kingdom Metazoa; phylum Chordata; class Amphibia; order Anura; family Myobatrachidae; genus Pseudophryne; species Pseudophryne corroboree. The sequence goes on along the minus strand of NC_086448.1, from coordinate 337,673,545 downwards.
TGAAAGCTTGGGAACCACTACCCTAATAATTTACAGTCCAGGGGAATTATTATTCCAAACAAATTATAAAATGAAGCAAATAATGACTTTTTTTCATTAGTATAACAGTGTGTTCAATTTCTAGGTTATATTAAGCAGGATGAATGTAATACCCCTTTCACACCGCACAAATAACCTGTTATATTGCCGGGTCGAATTGCAGTGTGAAAGGAGTAAATCCCGAATTCCCATGACACCTGACCCGGTATTTCAGCCCGGGAATGAAGCAGGGTTATTCCCGGGTTATTGCCGGGTCACGTTGTCAGTCTGAAAGGGGTCTCATGCGGGTCGCACCCGGGATGGGTTGTAAAAGCAGTATAACTTAAAAGTTAACCAAAAGATTAGCTTGATGCATTGTGTTACTTCCCTAGTACATCATTATCATAATTTTGATAATTGGTCAAATACTAATTGCTATTACATTACCTACATTAACGAGTTCATTAAAAATATCTACATAGAGTTTTGCGAATAATTCAGTATGTAGTTTTCTTAAAAGGAGTGATGTCCATAAACCCTCCAATAAGTGATCAATTAATCCCTAATTTTGGGGATTGGAAGAGGCCATTGTGTTCAATATTGTGTGTGTAAGGGCATGTAATCATGTTACTGGCGTATACCGACCCCGGAATCCCGGCAGCTGGAAATCCCGACACTTGGCATGCCGACTAACACCCATACAGTGGGAATAGAAACTGTGGCGAGTACAGAGGGCCCGCAAGGGGCTTCGTTGAGCTCGCAAACCGCCCCGCGCCCGCCACCAATCTGACCGCCGTGATCCCGACTGCCGGTCACCCGATCCCAACCCCGTATAAGAACCTTCACTGCTTAAAACTGCAGATTATCCACAGGACCCTTTTCCACCAATCCACAACCCAAGTAAACACCAGTATCTGAAAGGTGCAGTGTTTTAGTGACCCCAGTATGCGAAAGGTGCAGTGTATTAGTGACCCCAGTATGTGAAAGGTGCAGTGTATTAGTGACCCCAGTATGTGAAAGGTGCAGTGTATTAGTGACCCCAGTATGTGAAAGGTGCAGTGTATTAGTGACCCCAGTATGTGAAAGATGCAGTGTTTTAGTGACCCCAGTATGTGAAAGGTGCAGTGTATTAGTGACCCCAGTATGTGAAAGGTGCAGTGTATTAGTGACCCCAGTATGTGAAAGGTGCAGTGTATTAGTGACCCCAGTATGTGAAAGATGCAGTGTTTTAGTGACCCCAGTATGTGAAAGGTGCAGTGTATTAGTGACCACAGTATGTGAAAGGTGCAGTATATTAGTGACCCCAGTATGTGTAAGGTGCAGTGTTTCAGTGACCCCAGTAGGTGAAAGGTGCAGTGTATTAGTGACCCCAGTATGTGAAAGGTGCAGTGTATTAGTGACCCCAGTATGTGAAAGGTGCAGTGTATTAGTGACTCAAGTCTGTGACCAGTTACCAGCATAGACAAGTGCTGTGTGTGACCAGTAAAGACACACATTATGTTACAGGTACACCTGTATCAGTCACTCGACTGGGAATACAGCTTAATGCAGCCCAGGTAACTACAATAGTTAATTTATACCCCTTTCACCCCAGAAGCTCGGGTCGCACCTGGGAACTGTACATGGTCCTTCCCGGGTGCGACCCGCCATGAGACCACTTTCAGACTGTCAAAGTGACCCAGCAATATGCTGGGTCAGGGTTGCCATCAGGGGTGGGGACGGAGGCGGTATTGGGGGTGAGTATGGAGTCGGTGCTGGGAGAGGAGATCATCCACGCCGCCTCCGCTATACAGTAAATACACTAAATGGGTCCCGGATAGCATCGACCTGGGTAACCCATTCACACCACACCTGACCTGGTAATAACCTTACTTTATTCCCGTGTTGAAATACCGGGTCACGTGACCCGGGAATTCAGGAATTACCCCTTTCACACTGCACATCGACCCGCGTCCACCTGGCAATATACTGGGTTATTTGTGCGGTGTAAAAGGGGTATTAGTAGGAAGTTCTAGATCAGAGAATTTTGTTTACAGTTCAATAGGTCATAGACACATGAAAGCTTCACCAGTAACAATGACCCAATACCACTTTGTTATCAAACATTTTCCAGAAAACACATCACATTCTGGTAACAATATCATAAAGGTCTTTTAAACATGATATAAAAATGATGGAGATGAAGGGTCTAATTATCAAGTAGAACTCATTGCATGGAATGGTGAAGCAAAAAACATTACTCAAAAAAACTGCTTTGCAAATACACCTTTGCAGATTAGTCTGATCTGCTGCAGAACTTAATATGAAATGCTTTTACTATTTCACTTATCTCTGTCTGCAGCTAATTATTTCAGTTCTTTAACATAATCTATCACTAAGAGACTATTTTGTAGTGAGCCTCATTGTTCCTTGCTAGCTTCAATAATAAATTAAAGTTAGCTATTGTAACTATTGTCAACGTATGTTCGGCTGTCCCATAGGGAAAAGGCTTAACCAAATATTTTCTATCCTTTGAGCATGACATATTTTAACGACATGTGTGTTCGTGTTGTAACAATTACTTATCAAATGACTATCCAAGACACAAATGAATGGAATAATGAATTTGTAAAAGAAAAGAAAAAGAAAACAAAAAACAGCTTCCTTCAATGGATATACTATGCAGCCAGTTACTGTACTTACTTTTGGAAAGAAGGCAAAATTATGAGTTTATTTTAATTATGAACGTGATCGTTTGAAATAAGGTACCTGTCTGCTGGCTATTTTGGCTTGGCACTGCATAATTGGCAAAAAATTGACAGTGTTGTTCTGATCAGATGACACATGAGCCTAACAGAACATGCATTTACTTAGTGCCAAGGCCTTACAAAACTACTCTTGGAACATAGTCACAACAGCCTTATTTGGCAGGAAAGGATTGTGATCTTACAGTCATTTCCAAACAGTGATTGGCATAAGCCGTAGTTCTGGGAACTAATGTCAGTTGGATGTCCTAAGTACAATGCAATATAATAGACTGTATAGAAATAGACAAAATGCACAGACCTTAAGTTGAGTAGTATCTAAATAAACCATTGCCTACTGTAAGTATAAACACACCCCATCAATTCAGGTTCCATATAAATATAAGACTGTTTACATTACAGTAATAAAAGTACAGTTACACCACATAAATTGGATAAAAATAAAACAACCAGTTACCAGACAAGTACTATTGGAGCAAATGCAGGAGTTGATCAATAGATCGCTAGAAGAGGTCCAGCACTGGATAAGTGCTGTACATACGTCAGGAAACCTATTTTACTATCCAATGCCTGATGTGTAGTGGGGGATCAGAAACGCTTGTATGTGTCAGATGTTGTAGGTAGGGAGCACTGCAAGTAGAAATGAGCAACAGCCTTTCACACAGATTGTATGTTGCAGTGGAATAGCAGTATTTACTATATCTATTTTTCTCCTACGTCCTAGAGGATGCTGGAGACTCCGTAAGGACCATGGGGTATAGACGGGATCCGCAGGAGACATGGGCACACTATAAGACCCCGAATGGGTGTGAACTGGCTCCTCCCTCTATGCCCCTCCTCCAAACCTCAGTTAGATTCTGTGCCCAGAAGAGACTGGACACAGACTAGGGGAGCTCTACTGAGTTTCTCTAAAATACTTTCTGTTAGGTTTTTTATTTTCAGGCAGACCTGCTGGCTACAGGCTCCCTGCATCGTGGGACTGAGGGGAGAGAAGTCAGACCTACTTCTTCTTAGTTCAAGGGCTCTGCTTCTTAGGCTACTGGACACCATTATCTCCAGAGGGTTTGATCACTTGGTTCGCCTAGCTGCTTGTTCCTGGAGCCACGCCGTCACCCCCCTCACAGAAGCCAGAAGAAAGAAGCCGGGTGAGTATAAGAAGAACAGAAGACTTCAGTGACGGCAGAAGACTTCAGTAACGGAGGTACAGCGCAGCGGTCGCGCTGCGCTCCATGCTCCCACACACCAACGGCACTCACAGGGTGCAGGGCGCTGGGGGGGAGCGCCCTGGGCAGCAAGTTACTGATGTTCTAAAAAAACTGGCATAAAAAGCATATTCGGTGCCCGGGCACCGTGTCCCATACCCCAGCCAGTATAAAGCAGCACGCTGTGCGCCATTGCTCCCGCGCTGCCGGCTTTGCAAGGGTGCAGGGCGCGGGGGGAAAGGGGGGCGCCCTGGGCAGCAGTATATACCTTTTTAAGGGTGCCTACGCATATATACAGTGTATAGACACTGTACAGTGACCACCGCTAACATAAAAAAACTCTATTTGAATAGCGGGCTGAAGCGCGCCGAGAAGTGGCGTGACTTAGCCCTCACAACACGTTTCAGCCCCATTTTTCTCCAGGTCCCCGCCATAACAATGAAAACAGTGCAAACATGGGGGGGCACAGTGGTTAGTGCTATATAAACGACAATATAACACTATTTTAGAAAAATGGACTTGTAATCTGTGTGTTGTGCATATGTCTCTGTGTGTTCCCTGGTCAGATATACCCACTATAGTTTTGTAGTCGACATACATCGACAGGCGTGTGTGCTCTGTCACAAACAGCTATGGGGATCACTTGTTGGTACTTGATTCAGTAGAGGCAGTGTCGGCAGGTCAGTAGTTGTTTGCTTGTCAATAGTAAACACTGTAGGGGAGACACAGTGGTAGGTGGGTGACCCTGTCGGCACCAACTGTTATTACTGAGTGTAAATTAACATGCTGTAACTGCCTTATAGCTGTTATATATATTTATATGTATATGTATGGTACGGTTCCTTGGGCCTGTAACTCGAGCTCAGGTATGGTAGTTGTGTGGGGGAGTGTATTAAGATTATATAGGTATACTTCCCTCTGACCTCTCGGGGTCGCCAGATGGTTATTTTGCCTGGTTACTACTCCCTGTTGTCGACGAATACTAGGTTTTCTGTCGACCATAAGGTTTCCTGTTAGATCCACAACTGGGGTTTTCAGTATATGGTCATACACATTCAGAACACATTATGTCACTAGGGACCCTACGGTTCCCGACAATACGCTTATATGTCGGTTTTATATATATATATATATATATATATATATGTATATATATATATATATATATGATATATGTGTATTTGTGCATTACATTGTGATTTATAATGAATGCTGAAGTAAAAGTATTCTTTCTCATGTGCTGGTCGCTCTGTTGATAAAGCTCTAGGTTGGCCGTGACGAGCAGATCCTCACAAGGAGTCCGAATGTTTATTCTTTTCCTGCTGCGAATAGAATACTGTGAAAATCAACTCCTGGTCGACACGGAGCCCTGTCTCAAAGGATCGTACACAGGAAGCTAAGTGATATTTTATTTCTATGCTTTGGAGTTATTTGCATTACATGCACATGGGGTAGTGTTTATATTCGGAAAGGTATTCCTTAGTATTGCCATAAAGAGAGTGGGGCTGTTTCTTATGTTGAGTGTTCTCTATAACATAGCAATAAATGCTGAGGCTGACTCCGAGAGATACTCGAGTGTTTCCCTGGGACGGTGTACCGCTGTTTGGGGATGCCTCAGTTCAGTTAATCTCGGCGGATACCACTGGTAAGCCTAACTTAGTGAGTTAGATTCCCTCACGACGGTTGGTGACGCATTCTGTTGTGGGATGCAGTCATTTTAACCGGTTCGATACCGTTCTTTTTTCCCTTTCGGTGCAGATAGTGGAAGGTGGAAAGGTAAGAGTTCTGCAGCCTTGTTAGGTTCGCGGAAGTGGATGTCGGTTCTGTTTCTAACACATCCACCGCATGTCGCTGGGTCTATCTGGCTGGAGTCCTCTCCGGGGGGAACTCGTCTACTACTTTTCAGTCAGTCCGGGAATGGACTTGGACCTGTAAGTAAATTATAGAATCAAAAGGGGGACATTCTGGCATTTACAGATGTCTCCCCTCACTGATGTTTTAAAATAGATCTTGCCGTTTCCCCTCTGGAAGGGGAGGTAGTACGCCACGCCAAACCAGAGTGGCGTCCGCTTCAGGGCATTGTACTGCTGTCCCTGTTTAAAAAAAAAATAACAAAGATTTCTCCTTACGAAGTTGATCTACTGGAGGGAATCTCTGAGACAGGGAGCTCCAGCACGTAAGGGTACAAAGGGGTTTAAATGCGGTTTTTCTCCGCAATCAACTTACCTGGGTTGTTGTCCAGGATTGTCTTTGCCATTTTACCGGAGTGATGACAGTAGGATGGTATTCTTCAAAGAGTAAGAGCCATTGTTATTCTGTACTGGGACACTCTCATGATTAAGGCGAGGTCAAGACACAAGTGGTGCAAATCGTTGTTTTCTATCTGACTGTTCTTCAACACAGAGGAAGGCTGTTGTTCCCAACGACGCAGACGTCGGAGGGGGGTATCACAGTAGATCTGGAACGGTTGAAGTTCTGTGTGTTCCTGTGGAAACAGGTCTGAGGATCCGGTGTCGGATCAGATTTGCAGTAACAATCCATCAATATGTTCCGTTGATGAAAAAGATGGGGGCGGACTACGAGGCCTTTTCGGTGAGCAGGTCAAATGCCAGAGTGGTTTTCACGGGGCCAGTTGGAACTGGGGTCCGGGTCTCACCTGCACATGCACCGGAATATAATACTAATGATCAGGATATCGCTCCTGTGGGGTCTGCTCAGTTTTCACCTCCTAGAGGGACGAAGGTTCGGAATCCAAGATGAGGTCCTGGTGTCCATGTATGCAGATCTCCGAGAGGAAACGGTCAAGCTGGGAAGGTTGTCTGCAATACGCTTTCTTGGATTCAGAGTTATTTTCAATGAACATATGCTTCGTGATCTGCCTGTGTTAATTCCGTCGGACGACTTAACAGCAGTGATCTAAGTAAGACGCTACGGCGGAACAAGGAGCAAAGCGGCAATGGCAGAAGCTGAAAAAGTTGGCCGCTGGGTAGAAAGACTGGTAAACGCTATATTAGCAGTTTTCGTTCCGGATGTGAACGATGGAGAAATGGATTCCTCTGCAGACGCGACCTCCATCCGGGAGAAATACAGTCGTCATCGAGAAGTTTTCACTGAAGTGACGAGTCTTTGAGGAGTGCCTCAAGTGGACATGTGGCGTCTCGCCTCGACGAGAGATCTCAGGGATATTGTTCCGGGGCAGGGGACACTCAAGCTATAGCAGTGGACGTCCTCGGGACCCCTTGGGTGTTTTCAGTTGGTCTATGTGTCTCCTTCGCTTTCTCTCTTCGGAAGGTGATAAACGTAAGAAGAACAAAGGTTCAGGCGATCCTCATTGTTCCGGTCTAACCAAGGAGGGCTTGGTATGCAGTTCTTCAAGAGTTACTCATAGAAGATCCCTGGCCTCTTCCTCTACGTGAGGATCTGTTACGGCAAGATCCGGGCGTGTATAAAGACTTGCCGCGGCTGCGTTTGACGGCATGGCGTTTGAACGCCATATCCTGTCCAGAAAGGGTATTCCCAGTGAAGTTTTTTCCACACTTCTTCTGGCTAGAAAAGAAGTAATGGCAAAGCCTTACCACCGTGCTCGGAGAAAATATGGGTCTTGGTGTAAGTCCAAGAGGGCTATTACGGAAGACTTTCACCAGGGTCGTTCTACTCCATGTTTTTGCAAGCAGGTGTGGGTGAAGGCCTAAAATTAGGCTCCATTAAGTGCGGTTTTGGACTTATAAATTTTCTTGTAAGAAAGACTTGGCAAACTTTCCGGAAGTTCATACCTTCGTGAAGGGAATACTGCACATCCTATCTCCATTTGTGCCCCGTTAGCACAGTGGGTCCTGGACGTGGTGTTGCGGTTTCTTGTGTCACACTGTTTGGAACCTTTGTGTTAAAATTTCTCTCTTGGAAAGTGGTCAGGCTATTGGCTTTGGCGTCTGCAAGGCGGGTGTCGGAAGTGGCGGCTTTTGTCTCACAAGAGCCCTGTTTGATTTTCCATATGGATAACGAGGAATTGAGAACTCGGATAATAGTTCTGCTAAAAGTGTTTTCTGGGTTTCGCAGAAATCAGTCTACTTTGTTGCCGGTGGTTACTTAGGCATTAACTGATTCAAAGTCTCTCAATGTAGTCGGGGCTTTGAATATTTAGGTCGCCAATTTGGCTCAGATTGGGGAAACAGAGGCTCTGTTTGTTTGGTATGCTCCCAGCATGATTGGGGCGCCTGCGTCTATGCAGTCTATTACAAGCTAATCTGTGATACGATTCGGCGTGCTTGTTCTACGGCTGGATTGACGTTGCCGAAGTCGGTAGAGACCCATTCTACTAGGAAGATGGGCTCTTCTTGGGCGGATGCCCGAGGGGTCTCGGCGATTCGACCTTGCCGAGCGGCTACTTGGTCGGGTTCAAACACTTTTACTATGCTCTACAAGTTTGATACCCTGGCTGTTGGGGACCTTTTGTTTGCTCAATCGGTGCTGCAGAGTCGTCCGCACTCTCCCGCCCGTTCTGGAGCTTTGGTATAAACCCCATGGTCCTTACGGAGTCCCCAGCATCCTCTAGGACGTAGGAGAAAATAAGATTTTAATACCTACCGGTAAATCCTTTTCTCTTAGTCCGTAGAGGATGCTGGGCGCCCGTCCCAGTGCGAACTGTGTCTGCAGTTATTGGTTATGGTTACACTCTTGTGGTGTTTTCTTTTCGGTCAGGCTGTTGCTGCCGTTGTTTTCATGCCATGGCATGCGGTGTCTTATTATTGGTTGTGTTGACACACAGGTTGTGTTACATATTTTTTTCAGCATGTGGCTGTGTATTGGCCCTCATTCCGAGTTGTTCGCTCGCAAGCTGCTTTTAGCAGCATTGCACACGCTAAGCCGCCGCCTACTGGGAGTGAATCTTAGCTTAGCAAAATTGCGAACGAAAGATTCTCAAAATTGCGACTAGAAATTTCTAAGCAGTTTCTGAGTAGCTCGGGACTTACTCTGCCACTGCGATCAGTTCAGTCAGTTTCGTTCCAGGTTTGACGTCACAAACACACCCAGCGTTCGCCCAGGCACTCCCCCGTTTCTCCAGCCACTCCCGCGCTTTTCCCAGAAACGGCAGCGTTTTTTTCACACACTCCCATAAAACGGCCAGTTTCCGCCCAGAAACACCCACTTCCTGTCAATCACATTACGATCACCAGAACGAAGAAAAAACCTTGTAATGCCGTGAGTAAAATACCAAACTTCTTAGCAAATTTACTTGGCGCAGTCGCAGTGCGAACATTGCGCATGCGCAATTAGCGGAAAATCGCTGCGATGCAAAGAAAATTACCGAGCGAACAGCTCGGAATGACCACCATTGTTCATACCGTTTGCTGGTATTCTATTGAATGCCGTGTTCTGCGGTATGTTCGTGGTGTGAGCTGGTGAGACACTCACCGTGTTTAAACAATAAATTCTTTCCTCGAAATGTCCGTCTCCCTGGGCACAGTTTTCTAACTGAGGTCTGGAGGAGGGGCATAGAGGGAGGAGCCAGTTCACACCCATTCGGGGTCTTATAGTGTGCCCATGTCTCCTGCGGATCCCGTCTATACCCCATGGTCCTTACGGAGTCCCCAGCATCCTCTACGGACTAAGAGAAAAGGATTTACCGGTAGGTATTAAAATCCTATTATCAAGGGGCCCATGCACTCTCTAATGGCTAGCCAAAACCTCTGGGGTGGCTGACCACACCCCTAAGCATGGGCCCCTACTACTGCATTTCCCTGGTGGGCCCTCATGCTCTAGTCCAGGAATGAGGAACCTTCGGCCCTCTAGCTGTTGTTGAACTATGCATCCCAGCATGCCCTGCAACAGTTTTAGCATGGCCAAATAGCAAAACTGTAGCAAGGCATGCTGGTATGTGCAGTTCAACAACAGCTGGAGCGCCAAAGGTTCCCCATCCCTGCTCTAGTCCAACACTGGTTGTTTCACAGAGGTACAAAAACTAGGGATATCTGCAGAGAATTTAGGTATACATAAAGAATAAAGAGGATAACCATGGCACAATGCCAGAATTCCTGTAAATATATTGGTGGTGTTCCTAAGATATTATTGTCAGCAGCAAACTAATAACCCTATAAACATAAGTTTTTGTTAGATTAAGGGCCAGATTTATCAATATATATATTCTTATTATCATTCGTTGCGAATGATAAATGGTGTCTAGCCAATCAGTTCCTGTCATTTTTCAAGCACATGACAGTTAGGAGCTGATAAGCTGGAGCACTATTTACAGATGTGCCAGCCTTCATCTTACAAGTTAAGGGGCGATGTATTAAGCAATGAAAAGAATGGAGAAATGAGCCAGTGGAGAAGTTGCCCATGGCAAACAATCAGCACTGAGGTAACATTTATAATTTGCATACTATAATATTATACAGAGCAGCTGATTGGTTGCCATGGGCAACTTCACTACTGCTTACTTCTCCACTCTTTTCACTGCTTAGTACATCTCCCCCTAATCACAGCAAATGAAGGGCGTTTGCCACAATTAGCATGCCTGCGAATGAGAGTGGGCACTGCGGACACACCCACGATCCATGAACAAGTCGTCAGTTGCCTTGAATAGTCACAATCACGGCAAATTCGCACTCGTGACCCGTTCGAAGGTAAGATGAAGGCGGGCACATCTGCATCATTCATAACGAGTGATAACAAGAATATCACTCGTTGATAACTCTGCCCCTATGTTAAAAATATAGATCAAAACTAGCTGTAAAAAGAGAGGCCCATTTATCAACGAGTTGTAGCTATTTAAAACTTGTGTATGATAAAAGGTGCTCCAGCCAATCAGCTCCTAACTGCCATGTGTTTGAAAAATGACAATTGGGAACTGATTAGCTGGAGAAACATTTATCATACGAAATGAGTTTTAAATAGCTAAAACTCGTTGTTAAATGGGCCCTACAGTCCATAGTCTGGATTAGCCAAGTCAATAATAATGTGTATAACCAAAAAGGTAGTGTGTACCCAGGGCCGGTTCTAGACCTTGTGGCGCCCAGGGCAGAAAGTTTCCAGCGTCACCTCCACCCCCACCCCCGCTGCCAGCTCTGCTCCCGCCGCTAGGCAACCGGCAATATTGCCCCGTTTGGGAAGCCAGCGCTGAGGCTCCAATGCCGGATCCCACCCTGGAAGGATCCGTTTCCAATTCCCGGGAGGGATCTGGCATTGGAGATGTGAAAGGGGTAATATAGGAACTGATTCAGAGGTAGGTGGTAACTGAGTGCATTGCTGATATTTGTGCATTTGAATGATCATTTGCTACTGTGCATGCACAAATTATTCTAAAAACTCCTACAGCGCATGCAGTTCCCTGACTGTACGCACGTGTGCTGTTGCATACAGAGGCACACTGACATCAGATGGCAAGACAAAGCAATGGGCATTCCTGGGTGGTGTCTGAGTAACGGCCTGAAGAGAGTGCATGTTAGTGAAAACAGATGCATTCTCAGATACACAGAGGTCACGTTCAGCCAGAGACACTGCACCTGCCATAGACTGGTGCAAGTGGTGATGGTGGTCCCAATGGTGAACTGTCTAGAACCACTGGTGAATTACACTATGCATGGGCAGTGAAAGTGGGTGTCTCAGGGCTTGCACAAGGGGAAAGCTTAAACTAGCATTTGCATATTACAGCAGTTGCAAATCCAGCAACAGCAAATGAAACTACGTCCATCTCTGATTCAGGACCATGGCCTATAAGTAGACCTGGTGATGAGTCAATTCATTGCAACCTGTGGTGTGGTCATAGACATGCGCATGGGGGGTACCTGGTGCCCACAGGCACTCCCTAATGTCCGGCACTCCCCACACGCTACTCCTGCAGCACTGTGATCGCTGTTCGTTCAAGTGCCCCCTCCCGCCACCTGTCCACGCTCTCTCTCTCCCCTCCCATCCGTGGCTGTCTCCTCCCTCCCATCTGCGATCTCTTTCTCCCCTACCATTCGCTCTCTCCCCAATCCCGTCCGCCGCTCTCTCTCCCCTTCCTGTCCGCGCTCTCTCTCCCCCCTCCCATCTGGTCTCTCTTTCCAATCCCATCCACAGCTCTGTGTCCCCCGTCCCGTCCGTGGCTCTGTCTCCCCCCTCTTGTCCTCGGCACTCTCTCCACCGTACCGTCCACGGCTCTGTCTTACCCCTGTAAATTTCGGCTCATACCGTGTGGCGTAATGTGAATTTCGGCTCATAACGTGTGGCGGAATGTGAATTTCGGCTCATACCGTGTGGCGTAATGTGAATTTTGGCTCATACGGTGTAGTGTAATGTGAATTTCAGCTCATGCTGTGTGGCGTAATGTGAGTTTGGCTCATACCGTGTGGCTTAATGTGAATTTCAGCTCATACCGTGTGGCTTAATGTGAATTTCGGCTCATACCATGTGGCTTAATGTGAATTTCGGCTCATACCGTGTGGCTTAATGTGAATTTCGGCTCATACCATGTGGCTTAATGTCAATTTCGGCTCATACCGTGTGGCGTAATGTGAATTTTGGCTCATACTGTGTGGCGTAATGTGAATTTCGGCTCATACCGTGTGGCGTAGTGTGAATTTCGGCTCATACCGTGTGGCGTAATGTGAATAAGGGGAACTAGCTGGTAAGCATGGAGACGTGTGACAAATGCTGGTGTCCTGCAGAGGAGGGGTCTGATGGCATAGAAAGAGGCAGATGTGGCTCTAATGGCACATGTTTAAATTATAAAGCTTATTTGTGATATATTAAAACTGAAATGTACAGCCCCCTAAATCTGCCAAATTTTTCAGAGTGGTCCACTCAAAATCAGAGTGTAGGTGCTGGCGGTGCGAGGGGTGGGGTGTGGGGAGGGGAATACATATGCACCTAGGACTACCACTCTCTAGTTCAGCCACTCAGTCAAGGATAGGTTGGGGAAGTGTAAGCAGCGCAGCTAGGACTCAGGGTTATGCTGTAGCAGACAGTCAGTACCAGCCAGCGGTCGCACCATTATGTTTTATTTTATTTCTGTGGGGTGTATTATATCTTCTTTATTATTGGGAACTAGGGAGAAATTAGATTAAGCCATGTGATTTTACTGCAGTAATGTAAAATAGTTCTAGTCATGTCCCTTTGTGGTGCTAGACACGCCCCTTCGGCGGTACACCCCGTAATACAATTAGCTGTGCATGCCTATGGGTGTGGTTGACGTATGAGTAGAGAACTGGGGAAACTTAAGGACAAATTCTGCCAGTGATGCTGGAGACACATCATAGTCCAAATACAGTATATAATTAGATAATCTATGAAAAGTTAAAAAAAATCTCTACCTGTAATACAAGTCTGAGTCTGTGATATTCTGAAAGGAAAGGCATGTCAATGTCCTGGATTTGCTTGACAAACTAATGGAGTCGTAGGTCTTTGCAGTGAAGATCACAGGTAGAGTAATAATTAATGTACAGAAAGTCAAAGGATAAAAAGAAAATAATAAATAAAGTTAGAAAAATGTTGTTGCATACATCAACTGGTATATAGAGACTGAGCTGGGAGTAAAATAAATGTCTACCAAAAATCCACTGAGCACATTATAGAAGACAGACATCACAGTAAGCTCTTTCATTAACTGGGGGTTCACTAGTTTGTTGGTTCCCTCATGAGCAGGGATGCTCATTACATTTTAAGTTCTCTCAGGAGGCTTGAAAGAGCTCTCATGAGGAATACCCTCCCTAGAGTGTATGTGCTCTTTCATGGTATACCCTCACTAGAATGTAAGCTATCTCACGACGGTACCCTCACTAGAATGTAAGCGCTCTCACGTGGTATATACCCTTACTAGAATGTAAGCACTCTTACGTGGAATACCCCCATTAGCATGAAAGCACTCTCACGTGGTATAACCTAACTAGAATGTTAGCACCCTCACATGGTATACCTGCATTCCAATATAAGCAATCCCGCGTGGAATACCCTCACTAGAATGTAACCAGCACCCCTGCCTATGTCTCTCCGACTTCAGCACAAACAACTCATCTCCTCCGACCATTTCTTTCCAGTTTAGGCCCCAAGCTTACCTCATCTGTCTTCTGCTGCTCCTATTCACGCGGTTCCTCTTACCATCATCAGTGCAGCATGACATCATCGTGCTGCGCCAGAAAAAAACAAAACAAAATTTTATAGCTCTGCTCTGACTGCTGGGGCGGATGGCTCTCTCTGACTTTTCATGCCTGTGCACAGCAGTATTAACTCATTGCAGCCACACAAGCAGGTAGCTAATGGCAGGCAGGTGACAGCAGGCAGGTACTAGGATGGACTCTGTGGACTCTTAAATGACTGGGGCCCCATAAAGTCTCAGGTGTATGTGGGGTGGCCGACATTAGGGTGTGTGTAAGACACCCTCTGTGCGCACACCTATGGACATTGGACATGACAATAATCATAGGCCATCCATACTCTGCATGATTTATGGAAGTGATCTCTATTCACAGGAAAAAGTTGACTACCTCTACCACCATCAAAGAAGTTATGGGAGTTTTTCAGTCCATCACACAAATATGGCCAGGAGAACTGGACAGGTTTGAAAAACAAAACCGAATAATTCAGACGATTTTTCAGTCATTTTCAGCATGTGAATGATTATTGCTCCACGCATTGAACACTAATCGTTCAAACTAGTCGTTTGTTCAGCTGGTTTGCATCATTATCATGCAGCATATGACCGGCTTAATGCAGCACCATTATCAGGAAACAATAAAAAAACAGTCAGAGTCAATCACCATTTATGTGCAGCTACCAGAGATGTATCAGTGCTGAGATGAGTAAAGACAGAGAAACATACATGAACTAACCACTGTCAACTGATAACCACCATCATTTTACTTCAACATTTATCCAAACTAAACCTCATTCATCTTCTGCTTCTGGAAAAGGTTTTTGCTTTCATGCTATACTGTACATGAGTGGTCTTCAGTATGCCGAATGTCGGGATCCTGGCGCACAGTATGCCGGCGCCGGAATCCCGACACCCGGCATACCGACAGATATTCTCCCTCGTGGAGGGAGAATAAAGAGCGTGGCACGCGTAGCGCGCCACCGTGCCCGCTCGCCATGCTGTCGGTATGCCGGCGGTCGGCTCCCGGCGCCGGTATGCTGGTCGCCGGGAGCCCGGCCGCCGGCATACCATACTACACCCCTGTACATGTATCATTGCAATTATCCAACATTACGGCGGTGGGTGTGGTGTAGATTCAGACGAACTAATCTATTCGGCATCAACTGAATTCCCTCCATGCAGTCAGAGATAATGATTCCTCATGATGTTTGGTGGCAGCTGGTGTCACCAAGTAAGCAGTAAAGGTGTTTTTAATAATACATGAAAAATGGGTCACTCTGATAATTGGTCATATAAATGTCTATCTATATATTGTATCTATCTATATATTGTGATCAGATTGTGATGACATACATATTATTTATGGGATGTGGTCAGCATCCCGATGGTGAGAATTCTGATGCTCACAATACCAGTGATTGGATCCCAACAGGTCAAAATACAGACAACTTTAAAAGGTAATTATTAGCGTTAGGGTTGCCACCAATCTGTCATGACATTCAGCCAGTCCTCAGATAACACAATCTAAGACAGCGGGTCATGACAGGTGTGCGCTTGGTCACTTAGGATAAATACAAAATACCTCTGCCACCACCAAAGAAGTTTTGGGAATTGTTCAGTTCTCCACACAAATATTAATATTACACACTCCCTTACAAATAGGTATGTAGCTTTTGACCTCACAGACTCCTAAATTCAACAAGAGACACAGATAATACACTAGATTAAATAATATTTTTATTTTGAAAAATATTTCAAAGGTTTCGGTTACAGAAAAAGAATATTCTAAAATATGGACTACAGATTATAATGCATTGGTTTCAGAAATAAAAGGGAAAAAAACCCCAAGGAAACAAGATTCAAGGTTGCTTACATAAGAGACCTGGTTTCCTGCTGTGGGAGAGATCACAGAAAATAAGAGTGAACGCCTCAGTCATATTTGACTTCTCTCCAGGTAGTGAACATCGTGTGTTGTTTGGACCTAAAATTTATTCCAGCTGGTAGCTACTCCAAGCCCCCACCCTTGGGATTTAACTCTCTTATTGCTGGACATTTAGTGAATCAGTCACTCACTTCCAAGCAACTGTCTCCCAGTAGGATAGGGGGGTTGGGACAGCCCTTTAGAAGTGATGTTCTCATAGCCTCCTTAGAATTTACACTTCTTGACCTGGTCTGAAAGATCTGGTTATTTGGGCAGTGAAAGATTAAGCTTTTATGACTGGTATTATTATCTCATTCCCTGACTCCAAAGAAGAGCATAAACTATCTCCCCCAGGTCAAATTCAGGACACAGCATAGCAGCCATTTTGATACACAAAATCAAGTCACATCTAGGCCAACAAACAGCATCCAATAAAAAATGTGCCTATTAGTTTGCTCTGCAGAGGAGGGGTAAATGACAACTACTTCCAACTCAGCTTGGCTAGCAAAATGTGCTCACTCTCCTTTTAAATATCTTGAGCAGATGCAGGAGGAATACAGTAAGAACTGTAACTTCACTGGGAGCACAAACAATGGTCAAAATGCAGTACATACAGTAGGGTTAGGGTTAGTAAAAGGCCTAAAAGCAGGGATATCTTAACGTATGTGCAGTTGTGCATACTGGGAAGCTGACCAGGGCCCCATGATTCTAGTGGTCTTCATACAGGAGCGGGTTGGGTCAGGGGGCATCTTCTCCCCAGGCTGGTGCCTTTGGAGCTTCTGCTGCTCTGATTGTGAATTACACATAATGGTGGATGTAAGGACCCCAGTGCATTGCTTTGCCCAGGTCCTGCAGTGCTGTTAAGATGGCCCTGCCTAAAAGTGTATATAATAAGTAGCCAAGTCACAAGAAAACTGTAAAGTAAATCATACAAGACAAACAAAAATGTAAACTGTTACATTAATAAACATATCAGCAGCCTTCACTTTACTAAAGTAAGAAGGAAACATGTTTTTTTCTAAATACAGTACACTGTAATCCTACTACTATAGCATACCTCCCAACTGTCCTGATTTTCGCGGGACAGTCCCATTTTTTTGGGACTGTCCCGCTGTCCCACCCGCGGGTACCAGTGTCCTGTGATGGTGGGGGGAGGGGCAATTGGGAGGCTCTTGCACTCGCTGCAGAGCAGCGGTGAATAGACGCTGTGCACATGCGCACACAGCGTTTTTTCACGCAGATAGAGGGAGAGGGGGCATGCCAGCAGCTCACTGAGCGCTGGCTATGCCCCCATAGTGACGAGAAACGGGGGCTGTGGCTCGCGAACGTGGCACTGTCGCAAGGCTATACCCCTTTCTCTGACACCATGCCCCTTTTTCTGTAGCCACACCTCCTTTTCCCTGGCGGGCATGGATTTGCCGCGCAAGAGTCCCTCTTGATGCCGCTGAAAAGTTGGGAGGTATGCTATAACAATATTAAAAGCTTTACTATGTTCGCATGATTAGGTGTGTATTAGATGCATTTGTCAGATCCAACACAGCCATCATCTTTATCATTATCAGATTGCAACTTGCAACAGGGATTGAGTACCTGCATGTCATCTGATTCTAAAAAGCATTCTGGTGGCCATCTTGGTGGATTTTACTTGTATGTACTTTGCCCATGTCTACACTCCCTCTTCATTCTGTCTGCAGGGAGTCATATGTGGTAAATGCATCTGAGTTACCAGGACAAAAGATGTGTATCGCGGAATGTAGCGTGTGCACACTAAGAAAGGGAGCAATCTACAGGGGAAAAAGCTGCAATTTGTGATTATGTCCAACTCTGCATAAAGTCCTGATGTATAACTATCCCGTTAGTTCCACAGCTCACACTCCTCTGTGATTTTTTTTTCACCTGCCCGAGGCAGGCGAAAAAAAACAATAAAATGGCCTGTTTTCGCGATCACGGCCCGAAAAATACACATGTGCGGGAACTTATCCCTGATCCTATAGGGGAATGTAATAGAGTGCGAGAACCAGGAAGTGCGGGTCTTTGTCCGAGTTCTAATGTATTTTTAAAGCGGCAAACAGTAACACAGCAGAACCAAGCTTGTTTGGTTGCCTCTTTAAAAATACGTGAGAACTCAGACGAAGTCCCACACTTCCTTGTACTCGCACTCTATCACATTCCCACCTATTTGTTTTGGCCTGAAAATTTAACATTTTTTGGGTGCAAAAAAACAGTGGATAATTGAATTGGCTGTGAAAAGAAAAATTGTTGAAAAAGTTAAGCTAATTACAAAAAAACCCTGCTTTTCATAGCCAAATTTTTTGGGGGGGCTAATTGAATATTCCCCTTATGGGTAAATGTAATAGACTGCAAGATGCAGCAGCCACAAAATGTCAGCAATTTAGCTGCAAGATTTAAAGCGGTAATTTTTTAAAAGACAGAACGCACAGGCTGTTACATTAACACCTTGGCGTCATAAATAAGTTCAATATAATGGACAGTATGAACGCACAGCAATATAAGTCTGTCTTCAATGCATGGCGCTGGAACTATTTCTTACTACACATGTCATGATTGCCTGAATATATTATTTTACTTGTCTTAATAAAAAATATTAATATAAAGGTAACATCACTAGGCTTAAGTATTGACAGGAGTGTCTCAACAGAAAAGAAAAGAAAAAAAAAAAAGCCAAATGTTCATTGCACCATAGACTAAAATATACACAATGTTGGAGGTAATTTATAGTAATTATTGGTTGGTTTCATATTAAAGAACAATGGCCCTCATTCCGAGTTGCTCGCTCGTTATTTATCTTCGCATCGGTGCGATTTTCCGCTAACTGCGCATGCGCAATGTTCGCACTGCGGCTGCGTCAAGTAAATTTGCTAAGAAGTTAGGTATTTTTCTCACGGCATTACGAGGTTTTTTCTTTGTACTGGTGATCGGAGTGTGATTGACAGGAAGTGGGTGTTTCTGGGCGGAAACTGACCGTTTTATGGGTGTGTGTGAAAAAACGCTGCCGTTTCTGGGAAAAACGCAGGAGTGGCTGGAGAAACGGGGGAGTGTCTGGGTGAATGCTGGGTGTGTTTGTGACGTCAAACCAGGAACGAAACTGACTGAACTGATCGCAGTGGCAGAGTAAGTCTGGAGCTACTCAGAAACTGCTAAGAAATTTCTATTCACAATTTTGAGAATCTTTCGTTCGCAATTCTGCTAAGCTAAGATACACTCCCAGTAGGCGGCGGCTTAGCGTGTGCAATGCTGCTAAAAGCAGCTTGCGATCGAACAACTCGGAATGAGGGCCAATATATACAATGAATATGCAAATGGTTAATAGTAAAGGATAAATACTAATATAATCAAGAAGGGTTATGACTTATGCTCAACGTGTAAACTATGGTTGAAGAGTAACTACAAATCATTTTTTTTTAACCATTACACCCAACATCAATAGGCAGCTATACTGCACCTGTCAGGAATTTTGGAGCTGTAGTTCGTAGCCCCTTGACCTTTTTCATAGCAACAACTGATGCCCTGTTACAAGACAGGTGACTTTTGCTAGTACTGTTTATACTACTTCATCAGTGTATAGCATACCCATAGCTCTAATTAAGGTTATCTGCTGTTCTCAACTATCAACCTGCAATCTGAGACATGTCAAATAACCATTTCTAAAGTCAATTAAGACATGTAAGTTTGAAATATCCCCATGAGTTGGTGTCACTTACAATGCATCATCTCCGTGACATTTAAAAGTCTTCATTATTCTGCAGTGGCCACAAATAGGGTGGTCTATCCTGGGATCAGGATAGGCGGAATCCTGGGATTTTGGCCTAAAATCAGCAGGATTTGAATCCCAGGATTGAAGCTTCCAATCCCTGAAATTTTGGGCTCAATGTCATTGTAATTTTTTTTGTTTATGCCGGGCAGCGCTGAAAAGGTGATCAGAAGAGATCCTGGCAATATGATTGCGCAGAACAGTCCCAGAGAAGAGGTCCCCACAAAAGCTACTATTATGGGGGAAAAGATGATCAAGTTCATTGAAGACTTTTTCTTATTAATATATACAGCACTATGACCTACTTTGATATATACTGTATGTCTTAATAAAGTTTTTCTATTCTATTATAGATATTGTATGTTTGTAATGCATCCAAATCTATCTATCTATCTATCTATCTATCTATCTATCTATCTATCTATCTATCTATCTATCTATCTATCTATCTATCTATCATGTAATAAGGATGGTACTGATGTCATGAAGTTACATTGAACACTATTCTAGGAGTACAAGTGAGACACTGAAATTAATGAAGGAGATAGTCCTGTATTATTAGATGCACCAATTCTAAAACTATAGGGGTCATTCTGAGTTGATCGCTCGCTAGTTAATTTTAGCAGCCGTGCAAACGCTATGCCGCCACCCACTGGGGAGTGTATTTTAGCTTAGCAGAAGTGCGAACGCTTGTGCAGCCAAGCTCTGCAAAAAAACAGTTTGTGCAGTTTCAGAGTAGCTCTGAACCTACTCAGCGCTTGCGATCACTTCAGCCTATTTGTGTCCTGCCCAGCGAACGTCCAGCCACGCCTGCGTTTTTTCAGACACGCCTGTGTTTTTGCAAACACTCCCTGAAAACGGTCAGTTGCCACCCAGTAAAGCCCCCTTCCTGTCAATCTTCTTGTGGCCGACACTGTGCGAAGAAAAACTTTGCACAACCACAACGGGCTTTGTACCCGTACAACGCGCGTGCGCATTGCAGCCCATACGCATTCGCATAAATGCCGCTTTTTCACCTGATCGCTGTGCTGCGAAAATCAGCAGCGAGCGATCAACTCGAATTGGCCCCCTATGTTCAAGTGATACTGTACGTGTGCTCCTTGTATGTTAAGCAGACAATTAAGAAACCTTACCCTATGTCAGTGGTTCTCAAACTATGTGCCATGGCACCTTGGATTGGTGGTACAGGGCCAATTCAAATTATTTCTGGTCAATGTAATAGGTAAAACCAGTGCTGGTGGCTGCCGATCATAAAATATGTGGACAAACAGAAGCAAATCTCGTCCCTCACTCAGCACTGGCCCTATGCATACGCACAGTACGTGGCCGAGTAAGGCGCCGCACATAGAAAGTGCGCTCTGGCCGCGTACCACAATTCACTCATTGTCAGTGACTGCCACTGCTGCTGCCGCGCTCGAACACCTCCCTCCCCTCCCATGAAGTACCGCTGCCGCTTCGATCATGCATATGTAATGAGCGGTGGAGCATCATGACGTCATGCCACTCATATATACGCAAACTCAGCTGGTGCAGGACGGATGCCAGTCACGCCACTGCCGCATAAAGCCAGGAGTGGACTGCAGTGTTCCCTTTTCAGCCGCGTGTACAGCTGCACTTGATGGAGCTGGTCAGCTCAGCAGAGGCAGCAGTGGCTGTCTCCATCCTCCACTGACAGCAGGTCCGTGCCAGTGGGGATGCCGGTGGCAGCAGGGAGGGAGTGGGTATCAGCATTCACTGTCTCCCACTCTCAGCACGATAGCTGGCAGCAGGTCCTCTCCTCCCTCACAGGCGAGTGGGCTACTCTCCCCCCTCACACTGTCCTGCATTGGCTGCCTCCCCCTCCCCTCTCACCCCCAATGCCCCCTCCCTCTCTCCATGCTCTCCCCTCTTTCTCTCCATGCCCACCTCTCTCTCGCCATGCCCATGCTTATCACTACCTCCCTCCCCATGCCTTTCCCTCTCTCCCTCCCCATGCCTCTCCAATCTCTCCCTCCCCATGCCCATGCCTCTCTCCCCCATGCCTGTCTCTCTGCCCGTGCCTCTCATCTCTCCCTCCCCATGCCCATGCCTCTCTCCCCCATGCCTGTCTCTCTGTCCGTGCCTCTCATCTCGCCCTCCCCATGCCTCTCTCCCTCATGCCTGTCTCTCTGCCCGTGCCTCTAATCTCTCCCTCCCCATGCCTCTCTCCCCCATGCCTGTCTCTCTGCCCGTGCCTCTAATCTCTCCCTCCCCATGCCTCTCTCCCCCATGCCTGTCTCTCTGCCCGTGCCTCTAATCTCTCCCTCCCTATGCCCATGCCTCTCTCCCCCATGCCTGTCTCTCTGTCCGTGCCTCTCATCTCTCCCTCCCCATGCCCATGCCTCTCTCCTCCATGCCTGTCTCTCTCCCCGTGCCTCTAATCTCTCCCTCCCCATGCCTCTCTCCCCCATGCCTGTCTCTCTGCCCGTGTCTCTAATCTCTCCCTGCCCATGCCCATGCCTCTCTCGCCCATGCCTGTCTCTCTGCCCGTGCCTCTCATCTCTCCCTCCCCATGACCATGCCTCCCTCCCCCATGCCTGTCTCTCTGCCTGTGCATCTCATCTCTCCCTCCCCATGCCTCCCTCCCCCATGCCTGTCTCTCTGCCCGTGCCTCTCATCTCTCCCTCCCCATGCCCATGCCTCTCTCCCTCATGCCTCTCTCTCTCTCAACAAAGAGCAGGTATAAGCTAGCTTATATGTGAGATAAGCCAATGCCATCACTTATACCCCTTTCACACCAAGCAGATAGCCCTGGTTATTGCCAGGGCCCCTAGTGCAACCCAGGTCTTAGCTCAGTGTCTGCTACCTGGGTTGCTACCAGAGTTATTCCCGTGACCGACCTCGGTCGACTTCAGTGTGAAAGGCATGACCCAGGTCATGCCTTAAAGGAGCTGATTGGCGACGCCACTTTAGATGACACACTGGCATACACGTGTCCAGTGAGAAAGGCAACAACCTGGGTCCATCCTGTGGCGTGAAAGGGATAAGTACAGTACCCAAGGTTGGACCTCAGACCCGGGAATTTGGTGTGAAAGGGGCATCATTTTTTATGTAGGATACTGTAAATAAGATACAGTGAAATCTAAAATATATGGCGTAAGATGGAAATACTGAGAAATTTTGATTAGTATAGAGATTAGTATAGTGTCTATTTATCGTTTAGGAAATAGGAAGGACTTATCACATATATCGCAGGAATATAAAACCCTCAAATGCCACAAAGTAACCAGGGGTTAAAGTAGGCCGGAACAGGGTGGAACGGCATTCCTGCAATTCTAATTTGAGGCGGAACTCCACCCGCCCTCCTTGCCCAGCCACAATCAGCAACTACACATGCAGCCTGATTACGGAGGACTCTAAGAGACTCATCACCAGCACTGCAGCCAGGCTTCTGTTGCCCTGCCTCTGCTGCTCACCCACAACATTTACTCAACTGCAGGTTGTGGCTCTGTTAGTCTCTCATACATACTGTCTCTCATCTGTGACCCTGTCAAAGCGGCAATGCAGGAAGTGGCTGCAGCTCTTCCACCAGCCCACCCACCTTGCCCTGCTCTGCTCATTGCTGAGCCACCGCTGCCAGAATTTGATAAATAATTAAGAAGGGGAGTCTTATGTTGATCAAGGTGACTTCCGTGCTTTCCTATGGCTGCGCCACACACTGGCAGTGTAGTGGTGGGTGGGCGGCACTACAGAGGGAATGCTTGATTTGGCCAGTCCCATCTCCTGCAGTCCCTCTGCCAGCAGTGGCAGGAAAGATGACATAATCGCGTGTTTGCATCTCCCTTTATGAACAAAGGAGCCACCCTGAGTACCCACGCAGGCACTGAAAGAAGGAACGGTAGAGTTATTATCAGGTGATTCATCACAGTCATCAAACTACTGTGGCCATTATGTGTAAGGGGCACTACACTACTGCTGTGTGCATTATGTGTAAGGGGCACTATGCTACTGCTGTTGGCATTATTTGAAAGGGGCACTACTACTGTGGGTATTCTGTGGGCATTATGTGCATAAGGGGCACTACTTCTGTGGGCATTATGTATATAAGGGGCACTATTACTGTGGGTATTGTGTATAAGGGGCACTACTGTGTGGCGTAACGTGAATAAGGGGCACTACGTGTGGTGTAATGTGAATAAGATTGTGCTACTTTATGGTGTAAAATGGACTGGGGGTACTGTTGTGTACTCATGCCCCTTCCTTGTGAAAACCTACCCCCTTTTTGAGAAGGTTGGCCACAAACTTATAGTTTGAAGGGGGGACCAAACACACTACCACCAGCCCAGGCTCCACCAAATGGGAAGGGGGGGGGGGGGGGGGGGGAGAGGTAGGTGACAGGGCAAATGAGACGAGTACCACCACCTCTCCAGGACCACTTTAAGCCCTGGATGTAACAAAACAATAACCATAGGGATGCAATGCTCATCCCCCGGCAATACTGACTGGCAGCAGTAAGAAGGCAATTATTACTTTGCTGGCCAGTCTAATCTGCACAAGCAAAAGTGAAAGAGAAAAAAAAAACATTTATTTACTGTGATATGAAATGCAATGGATGAAAATGCTTTGTTTTTAAAAGAAATAATTTTCTTTTTTGGTGTCTCTGCTTTTGCCACCCTGAGATGGGAATAGAGATATGAGGACAGCTGACAGTACTAATAAATAGGCCTATCAAAGGACTGGGACTGGGGCACCTTTAACCTGGAGAAGACCTATCTCGGATTTAGGGCTTTTCTCCATATCATAAGTAGACCTCTGAATATTTTCAGACTTTCAAGTGTTCTGATCAGGGCTGTGCTACCTCTCACCTGTCAGCAGAAGCTCTCTCCCCAGCCCAGCACATGATGTCGGTTGCTGGGGCGCAATGTGCCCAGGGAGGCTGTTGCTGCTGAGCAGTAGTCTTCTTTGCCTCTGCTGGGGTAGAGGTGGGCGATCACACTGATCCCCACCTTGGATTTGGCAATGGTTGGGAGGATTATGGTACCGCCAACCCCCCCCCCCCCCCCCTTGCCTTTCTTTTCAGCATGCGGAAATACTTTTTGTTTCTGTTTTTTCGAAGTACCCGGGCTCTGGTTCTTATGACTGATAAATATAAATAATCTATGGAGGCACAACCCAGGCTGATGAAGTTTTCATTTATCTGCCAGTGAAAAGAGGTGACATTTTAATATTAGCCTAGGATGGATATGGATTAAAATATTGACAATGCATCGGTCAACATTCAATAGGTCAACACCATATGGTCAACATGCATTAAGTCGATAGGGTCAAAAGGTCGACATGAAAAAGGTAGACAGTGCAAAAAGGTCAACAGGGTCAAAAGGTCGATATGTAAATGTCAACATAAAATGGTCGACACCAGGTTGTTGTTTTTTTTGTATGTGTCATTTTCTATGTTTAACCATATCTAAATTAGTGGAAACATGTACCCTCGATGGCTCGCTATGCTCGCAACGCTTTGGGCAAGGTGATTCATTCTGCTGCCGCTGCGCTTCAACATCGGTTGCTATTCACACAAATCTTGTGTCAGCCATATGTGTCAACTTGTATCAACCATATGTGTGTCGACCATTGTCATGTCAACCTTTTGTACCTGTCGACCTTTTGTAAAAGTCAACCTTTTTTTACCTGTTAAGTTAATGCATGTTAACCATATGGTGTCGACCTATTGATTGTCAATCTATCATCCTCAACCCGACTAGCACAATCGCGGCTTACAGACACACATGACAGAGATCGAGTCCTTTATTCGTTCTGTAGAAGTCTGAACATTTATACAATCCTGTGGTATATAACCGTATTTTGCAAGATAACAGCATTTATTGATGAAAGAAGTACAAAACTGTAATAATAATTTTGGAAGAACTGTAAAACTGCCAGTATCACACCACACCTAATGATAAAGTATTATGATTGGCAATGGTGTACCTGAAAATGTCAAGGTGAATGGGTTTTCTCTCTCAAGTTTTGCTCACTTCATATGACACGCATTTAATTGCACAGCATTTCATATCAATTGGCCAAGTGCACCAGATCAGACAGATTTTCATATCTCTTAATTATAGAATATAGAACAACGTCTGTACATTTCTCCAAGTGTAATTACATGCAAAATCACATTACTTTTGCAGTTATGCACCTGACATGGCTTTGCTTTCAGCTTTGTCATTATTTCCAGTCCATACAAATCTAGAAAATGATTTCAGATCAGATTATTGGCCTGTGAAACATTGTAGTAAACAACATCAACCACAACATGTAAATAACTAAGGGGCTGATGCTGTGTTGGCTACACATGCATCAGCAAAATAACATCAGCATATACAAATGGCGTATTTAAGCCCACATGCTGAGTTGAGTGCATCTTGGTGCCCACTCTAAACAGACAAGAATACACCCAACTTAAAAATATGCCCAGAATTAGCCTCCAAGACTGTACCTAATTGTCTCACACTATTACAAACTCTCCTACAGTCTTATAAGTGCATACAAATGTGGTGTAATTAGTCTCCTACACACTACTAGTACACAACAGAACTGCATAATAAAGAAATAAACAGGAATGGTGTCTGTCAAACCTGATTGATGTCTTCGGAATTGCATCTGGGCTGTCAACCTGTGGCAATTCATCTGCTAAAATTTCTTCTGGGCTACGCAGATCAGCGACAATTGCAGGCTTCTGTTTTTCTTTGAGATTTAGTCCACTGATAATGCTATTCCACAGGCTGTTCTGAGACTTGGACCCTGAAACATGTTACCAAACAAAGAATTACATTTTTAGCTTTGTTCATTACCATGGGGAAACAATTAAAGCCTAACTGTCAACACATTCATTTGGCTACACGATATTGGTTCTAACTAGAGATGAGACGTTTTCAGGAAACCGAGCCCGTCCAAAAACATCAGGGATCCATGGGAATCCGAGCTCCGGCTCAGTTTTCCCGCCTTGCTTGGTTTATAAAATGAAGCAGAACATCTTCCCAGCGTCGGATCTTGTGTGTTTTGGATTCGATATAAGTCCCTCCCACGGTGATTTGGGTGCAATTTCACACAGGACCGTCGGAGAGCTGGGTGCAGATTTGACCTATGTGACTGGACACTTCTCATGCTCTTAAAGCCTGTACACACTAGGCAATATAGTAAGCAATATTGTTCATTTTTAGCCTCCTGAGCCATATCGCTTACTATATTGCCCAGTGTGTATGCTGCAGGCGACGGCCGATGCGTGGTCATGGGGGTCGTTAACGACCCCCTCCATCAGCTGTGCATGCAGCTCAATCTGACTATATTGTCAGATGCTGCATGTTCTAGCCAGCCGCGGCATGACGCCACTGCGTGATATCGCTAGCGATTTTGCACAGTGTGTATGCCCAAGTCAGAAGGTCTGGCCAGGGAGGGGACACTTTAAGCGATGTCGCTCCTGGAGTGAATCGCCTAGTGTGTATGCACCTTCAGTGTTAATATTGGCTTTGCTAGATAAATGATAGGCATTTAGCAAAACATTGTTTTTATTTTTATAGTGCAGGAAAATATATCCATATTGTCTAAGTGTGTTACACTAGTGCTGAGCATTAAGCCTCAGTACAACTGCACACTGTTATGGGTTTTTTTGGTCACTGCCCGCAGTGCAGCTGCAGGGCATAGCTCCTAATACATTAACCCTTGGTGCACACTGTTTTTTTTGTCACTGCACACAGTGCAGCCCAGGGCTCCGAATGTAACCCTTTATCGGTGCACAGTGCATGCTAGTGCGCGCAAACGTTTTTTGTGACATTGTTTTAATTTGTGAAGAAACAGAAAAAAAGGTGTGTTTATTTTATTTTTATACAACTTGAGTGTGTTCAACAAAGCTTAGTAGGTGATGTGCCGCTGCTTTAATGAATATTAGCACTGTGAGTCCACAGTGTGAAGTTGCCATTTGTGAAGAAAAAAACTGAAAAAAGTTGTAAATTTTTTGTACAACTTGTGTGTGTTCAACAAAGCTCAGTAGGTGCCGTGCCACCCACTGTGATAATAAGTTAAGTGCTGTGAGTTAATATGGATTACGATCAGTCAAAGATAGATCAGGAGCAGCAACTCAGTATTAGTGCTTTGACTGCTGCCAGTCATAATAGTACTACAACATCTGCTAAAGGTGGACCAGGGGACAGAAAGTTTAGGAAAGGGCACCTGAAATCAAAATATTTAAAATGTTAAACAGAGGTAGAAGTGTCACCTTAGAAAACAATAAATCATGAATGCCCAAAAAAGCGGACACTGAAGCTGAAAAATAAACTGTGTCCACAAATCCATGAGGAGAGTCTAGGGCAGTGATTTTCAACCTTTTTTTTTACTCGCGGCACACCGAACAATATTTTAAAATTGCCAAGGCACACCATCAGTTCTCCACAGAAAAAAACAAAACACACACATTGGCCCTCACAGTAAAAAAAAAATCCACACATACATTGGCCTACACAGAAAAAACAATCACATTGGTCCCCACATAAATAATGTTGCTCCCTACATAAATCCTGTTGCCCCACACATAAATCAATCACATTGCTCCCCACATAAATCATGTTGCTCCCTACATAAATACTGTTGCCCCACACATAAATCAATCACATTTCTCCACACATAAATCCTATTGCTCCCCACATGAATTATTCACATTGTTTGTTCCCCCCATAAATCCATAAATTCTTATTCTCCCCACATAAATCCTATTGAAATCCTATTGTTCCCCACAGGAGAAATAAAATAACAAATATTAGCCCCTACCGGTCAGCTGTCCTCCTTCCTGTCCCTCAGTGGCGGGGGTTGTTCATAGTGGAGTTCTGCGAATACTGAGCAGCGGGCAGTCGGGTAGGTGTGGATGTGGTTGGGCAAGGAAAGCTGTGTATGTAGGCGGGAACTGGAAGATGTGTATGCAAGCGGGTGGGCTGGCTAGGTGGTGAGATGCGGCGACCATGACCTATGATATCACACCACCACGTTTTTAAGGCATAGGTCACGGCCGGAGCACGACTGATCCTCTGAGAAGAGCCCAGGCCAACAGTACACTCTAAAGGTGGAGGAAGCTGCTCTGGCTCCGCGGCACACCTTGCAACTGGTCGCGGCACACTAGTGTGCCACAGCACACTGGTTGAAAAAGCCTGGTCTAGGGGACCCACATTAGCTATGTTGGGAGAGGCAGTACAAGTAAAGCTGGTGATGATGACATAATAGAATTGAGGATGCTACGGTGGAAGTGGAACAGGATATGGGGGATATTTGTGTACTATCTGACGCTTATGAGGATGATGAGGAAGCCTGGGCATAAAATCAAAAAAGCCACTACTTAGGTGCGGAATTATTTTTACCTAAATCCTGCCAATGTTTGTGAAGGCATCTGCTCTTTTGTGAGGCCAAAGTTAGCAGAGGTATGGACGTTAACCACCTAGGCACTGACTCCATGTTACATAATTTACAGCGAGTTCATGAAATGTATTTTACAAAATTATAATAATTTGTTATTAACACCCTTACCATCAACCACCTTCCTTTGGAGGTAGTCCTTCCAAAAACTGGTTTGTGGGGGGCCAAACAAACCAAGCATTTCAGCAACAAAAGTAGCAGTCCCTTTCACTGAAGTGCTTGGTTTGTTAAACTGTGCATGTCCTTTTTAATATCCAACATAAAAGTGTGTGGGAAGGCCCAAGGACAATTCCATCTTGCATCACTTTTCTTTTCATAATGGCCTGTATTTTTGGGGGGCATTGGGGACGGTCTTTTTGCATAGAAATTTTTATTTGTTATAGCTCTAATACATTGCTAATTGCATATGATTTATTGTTGCTCCTAGAACAACCACTGGCTAATCTTAATAATGGACTGTACAGTGGGCTGTGCTGTAGCAAATGAAGCTTGCAGAGATCATTGAGATCCGTGCAGGCTTCAGTGTGTTGTGGAGAAAAAAAATGTAAATAAATCAGGCAAAAAAAACTGTGTGCAACCCCCCAAGCGAGTAGGGTTCCCCTATATTTTACACAACCAGCACTGGGCTCCTGAGTCCATCCTGATAATGGTAATACAGGGGAAATCATAGGGGTCTAACCCTGGGCATTACACCCCGACTAGAAAGAGCAAAGTGCTGGAAATATGGGGGACCCCTACACAGTTTCCCTTTATGATACCAGTATCAGGACTGATATGGGTAACCAGGACCAGCTCCAAAAACCCCATGGCTGGTTGTGCTTTGGAGGGGACCCAACGCTGCTTTTTAAAAAAAAAAATATTTTTTATCTTTTTTTTTTATAACCACACAAGCCTGCATGGATCTGACCGGGACTTGCTATTGTGATGGCCAACTCGGACTGACATATCATATGCCGTCCGGTTCGCTGTTCACACTACACGATAGGCACCAAATCGCTAGTGATATTGCAATGTTTGATGTGCACCAAATCAAACCTGGCAACTGTTGTTAGCATCCATGGTGCATCCATACACACTGAGCGATGTGGGTGATTTGTTGTTATGACAAATCCAGCTTTAGATTGGAATAGCATGTACAACTGCCTGGTTGTAGAGTAGCAGGCATCCTCAATTATTATGCTGCAAAATAACAAATTTAGCGCGTAACACTGCCTTCTGATGTCAGGTGATTTCTTTATTCTTCCACTACCACGTTTAGAAAGTACAGTGAGTTACATCATGTGTGTTTCCTAAAGTATAATATTGCCATTCGAAATATGTATAAGAGGATTGTGCTAGGCATGTCAGATAAAGGAAAGTATGCAGCGCATGTGTACTTTGCTTTTATTAAATGTCTATGTTCAAACACAAGCTTAAATGATTGAATCGGCAGCATATGTGTCCTGCACAACAAACATCTGTCAATAATCACTTGCATATAGAAAAAAAAATGCAAATGAAAGCAGATAAGAACAAGTGATTTTCAGTGTCCCCCACCTGCAAATACAGGTTGAGTCTCCCTTATCCAAAATGCTTGGGACCAGAGGTATTTTGGATATGGGATTTTTCCGTATTTTGGAATAATTGCATACCATAATGATAAATCATGGTGATGGGACCTAAATCTAAGCACAGAATGCATTTATGTTACATATACACCTTATACACACAGCCTGAAGGTCATTTTAGCCAATATTTTTTTATAACTTTGTACATTAAACAAAGTGTGTGTACATTAACACAATTCATTTATGTTTCATATACACCTTATACACTAAGCCTGAAGGTCATTTAATACAATATTTTTAATAACTTTGTGTATTAAACAAAGTTTGTGTACATTGAGCCATCAAAAAACAAAGGTTTCACTATCTCACTCTCACTCAAAAAAGTCTGTATTTCGGAATATTCCGTATTTCGGAATATTTGGATATGGGATACTCAACCTGTAATAACAACCTGCTTGAGTGCCAGACAAATTGACTAACCCTATCAGTAATGAAAACCAGCCCAAGGATGGTCAGCGTAGGGCAATTGCTCTTACTGGACTGCACAAATATCGGTCATTTGGTAACCAGTCTGGCGCTGAGTTCCACAATACATATTATTTTATGACATTATAAATAACCTGCAAAGCAAAACTCAATGCAAACTGTGTTTCTCTAAGCGACCATATACTGTACTGTTTAGTGTCAATGTTTCAGTAGCAACCCATGCCCTCAGCCATGGAACTGCAAATAAAACTTTTCAATAGTTTGCTGTTTAACATTAAACCTGAAGAAATCACACTTTGTGGGATACAAGATGGCGGCAGTATTGCTTAGCATTTAAAGACAATGTGATGCACTGTCTTGCAGTGGTTTACAGCAGGGGTGGATTTAGAGTGAGGGCGCTCCTAGGCACAACAGTAACTGCCTCCCACCGCCTTCCTAATTTTATTATTTTTATTGATTGATTATAAGCCCTCATTTGATAGCCAATTTAAATAATAAACCCCCACCCCCACCCCCACCCCCGCTGTCACATTTTTGTATTTTTATTAGGAGCATGGCTAGTGATGTGCACCGGAAATTTTTCGGGTTTTGTGTTTTGGTTTTGGATTCGGTTCCACGGCCGTGTTTTGGATTCGGACGCGTTTTGGCAAAACCTCCCTGAAAATTGTTTGTCGGATTCGGGTGTGTTTTGGATTCGGGTGTTTTTTTTACAAAAACCCTCAAAAACAGCTTAAATCATAGAATTTGGGGGTCATTTTGATCCCATAGTATTATTAACCTCAATAACCATAATTTCCACTCATTTTCAGTCTATTCTGAACACCTCACACCTCACAATATTATTTTTAGTCCTAAAATTTGCACCGAGGTCGCTGGATGACTAAGCTAAGCGACCCAAGTGGCCGACACAAACACCTGGCCCATCTAGGAGCGGCACTGCAGTGTCAGACAGGATGGCACTTCAAAAAAATAGTCCCCAAACAGCACATGATGCAAAGAAAAAAAGAGGCGCAATGAGGTAGCTGTGTGACTAAGCTAAGCGACCCAAGTGGCCGACACAAACACCTGGCCCATCTAGGAGTGGCACTGCAGTGTCAGACAGGATAGCAGATTTAAAAAATAGTCCCCAAACAGCACATGATGCAAAGAAAAAAAGAGGCGCAATGAGGTCGCTGTGTGACTAAGCTAATCGACCCAAGTGGCCGACACAAACACCTGGCCCATCTAGGAGTGGCACTGCAGTGTCAGTCAGGATGGCACTTCAAAAAATAGTCCCCAAACAGCACATGATGCAAAGAAAAATGAAAGAAAAAAGAGGTGGAAGATGGAATTGTCCTTGGGCCCTCCCACCCACCCTTATGTTGTATAAACAGGACATGCACACTTTAACAAATGCATCATTTCAGTCCCACATGCCTAGCGGAATCGCTCTGTTTTAGCTCCTCCTTCAATGTCTCCAGCTTCTTCTGCAAAAGCCTGATGAGGGTAATGACCTGACTCAGGCTGGCAGTGTCTGAACTGACTTCACGTGTGGCAAGTTCAAAGGGATGCAGAACCTTGCACAAGGTTGAAATCATTCTCCACTGCGCCTGAGTCAGGTGCATTCCCCCTCCTTTGCCTATATCGTAGGCAGATGTATAGGCTTGAATGGCCTTTTGCTGCTCCTCCATCCTCTGAAGCATATAGAGGGTTGAATTCCACCTCATTACCACCTCTTGCTTCAGATGATGGCAGGGCAGGTTCAGGGCTGTTTGCTGGTGCTCCAGTCTTCGGCACGCGGTGGCTGAATGCCGAAAGTGGCCCGCAATTCTTCGGGCCACCGACAGCATCTCTTGCACGCCCCTGTCGTTTTTTAAATAATTCTGCACCACCAAATTCAATTTATGTGCAAAACATGGGACGTGCTGGAATTTGCCCAGATGTAATGCATGCACAATATTGGTGGCGTTGTCCGATGTCACAAATCCCCAGGAGAGTCCAATTGGGGTAAGCCATTCTGCGATGATGTTCCTCAGTTTCCGTAAGAGGTTGTCAGCTGTGTGCCTCTTATGGAAAGCGGTGATACAAAGCGTAGCCTGCCTAGGAATGAGTTGGTGTTTGCGAGATGCTGCTATTGGTGCCGCCGCTGCTGTTC
Source organism: Pseudophryne corroboree (assembly GCF_028390025.1). NCBI lineage: Eukaryota > Metazoa > Chordata > Amphibia > Anura > Myobatrachidae > Pseudophryne > Pseudophryne corroboree. The sequence continues at coordinate 337,640,238 of NC_086448.1, read as the reverse complement.
TTGCTGCGGGAGGCAATACATCTACCCAGTGGGCTGTGACAGTCATGTAGTCCTGAGTCTGCCCTGCTCCACTTGTCCACATGTCCGTGGTTAAGTGGACATTGGGTACAACTGCATTTTTTAGGACACTGGTGACTCTTTTTCTGACGTCTGTGTACATTTTCGGTATCGCCTGCCTAGAGAAATGGAACCTAGATGGTATTTGGTACCGGAGACACAGTACCTCAATCAAGTCTCTAGTTCCCTGTGAATTAACGGTGGATACCGGAAACACGTTTCTCACCATCCAGGCTGCCAAGGCCTGAGTTATCCGCTTTGCAGCAGGATGACTGCTGTGATATTTCATCTTCCTCGCAAAGGACTGTTGGACAGTCAATTGCTTACTGGAAGTAGTACAAGTGGTCTTCCGACTTCCCCTCTGGGATGACGATCGACTCCCAGCAGCAACAACAGCAGCGCCAGCAGCAGTAGGAGTTACACTCAAGGATGCATCGGAGGAATCCCAGGCAGGAGAGGACTTGTCAGACTTGACAGTGACATGGCCTGCAGGACTATTGGCTTTCCTGTGTAAGGAGGAAATTGACACTGAGGGAGTTGGTGGTGTGGTTTGCAGGAGCTTGGTTACAAGAGGAAGGGATTTAGTGGTCAGTGGACTGCTTCCGCTGTCATCCAAAGTTTTTGAACTTGTCACTGACTTCTGATGAATGCGGTCCAGGTGACGTATAAGGGAGGATGTTCCGAGGTGGTTAACGTCCTTACCCCTACTTATTACAGCTTGACAAAGGCAACACACGGCTTGACACCAGTTGTCCGCATTTCTGTTGAAATAATTCCACACCGAAGAGGTGATTTTTTTTGTATTTTGACCAGGCATGTCAATGGCCATATTTGTCCCATGGACAACAGGTGTCTCCCCGGGTGCCTGACTTAAACAAACCACCTCACCATCAGAATCCTCCTTGTCAATTTCCTCCCCAGCGCCAGCAACACCCTCATATCCTCATCCTGGTGTACTTCAACAGTGACATCTTCAATTTGTCTATCAGGAACTGGACTGCGGGTGCTCCTTCCAGCACTTGCAGGGGGCGTGCAAATGGTGGAAGGCGCAACCTCTTCCCATCCAGTGTTGGGAAGGTCAGGCATCGCAACCGACACAATTGGACTCTCCTTGGGGATTTGTGATTTAGAAGAACGCACAGTTCTTTGCTGTGCTTTTGCCATCTTAACTCTTTTACGTTTTCTAGCAGGAGGATGAGTGCTTCCATCCTCAGGTGAAGCTGAACCACTAGCCTTGAACATAGGCCAGGGCCTCAGCCGTTCCTTGCCACTCCGTGTCGTAAATGGCACATTGGCAAGTTAACGCTTCTCCTCAGACGATTTTGATTTAGATTTTTGGGTCATTTTACTGAGCTTTATTTTTTGGGATTTTACATGCTCTCTACTATGACATTGGGCATCGGCCTTGGCAGACGACGTTGATGGCATTTCATCGTCTCGGCCATGACTAGTGGCAGCAGCTTCAGCACGAGGTGGAAGTGGATCTTGATCTTTCCCTATTTTACCCTCCACATTTTTGTTCTCCATTTTTTAATGTGTGGAATTATATGCCAGTAATATATCAATAGCAATGGCCTACTACTATATATACTGCGCACAACTGAAATGCACCACAGGTATGGATGGATAGTATACTTGACGACACAGAGGTAGGTAGAGCAGTGGCCTACTGTACCGTACTGCTATATAGTATATACTGGTGGTCAGCAAACTGTGCAAAACTGAAATGCACCACAGGTATGGATGGATAGTATACTTGACGACACAGAGGTAGGTAGAGCAGTGGCCTTCTGTACCGTACTGCTATATAGTATATACTGGTGGTCAGCAAACTGTGCAAAACTGAAATGCACCACAGGTATGGATGGATAGTATACTTGACGACACAGAGGTAGATAGAGCAGTGGCCTTCTGTACCGTACTGCTATATAGTATATACTGGTGGTCAGCTAACTGTGCAAAACTGAAATGCACCACAGGTATGTATGGATAGTATACTTGACGACACAGAGGTAGGTAGAGCAGTGGCCTTCTGTACCGTACTGCTATATAGTATATACTGGTGGTCAGCTAACTGTGCAAAACTGAAATGCACCACAGGTATGGATGGATAGCATACTTGACGACACAGAGGTAGGTAGAGCAGTGGCCTTCTGTACCGTACTGCTATACAGTATATACTGGTGGTCAGCAAACTGTCAAAACTGAAATGCACCACAGGTATGGATGGACAGTATACTTGACGACACAGAGGTAGGTAGAGCACTGGCCTTCTGTACCGTACTGCTATATAGTATATACTGGTGGTCAGCTAACTGCAAAACTGAAATGCACCACAGGTATGTATGGATAGTATACTTGACGACAAAGAGGTAGGTAGAGCAGTGGCATTCTGTACCGTACTGCTATATAGTAGTGATGTGCACCGGAAATTTTTCGGGTTTTGTGTTTTGGTTTTGGGTTCGGTTCCGCGGCCGTGTTTTGGGTTCGAACGCGTTTTGGCAAAACCTCACCGAATTTTTTATGTCGGATTCGGGTGTGTTTTGGATTCGGGTGTTTTTTTCAAAAAACCCTAAAAAACAGCTTAAATCATTGAATTTGGGGGTCATTTTGATCCCATAGTATTATTAACCTCAATAACCATAATTTACACTCATTTCCAGTCTATTCTGAACACCTCACACCTGACAATATTATTTTTAGTCCTAAAATTTGCACCGAGGTCGCTGGATGGCTAAGCTAAGCGACACAAGTGGCCGACACAAACACTTGGCCCATCTAGGAGTGGCACTGCAGTGTCAGGCAGGATGGCCCTTCCAAAAAATACTCCCCAAACAGCACATGATGCAAAGAAAAAAAGAGGCGCAATGAGGTAGCTGTGTGAGTAAGCTAAGCGACCCTAGTGGCCGACACAAACACCTGGCCCATCTAGGAGTGGCACTGCAGTGTCAGGCAGGATGGCCCTTCCAAAAAATACTCCCCAAACAGCACGTGACGCAAAGAAAAAAAGAGGCGCAATGAGGTAGCTGTGTGAGTAAGCTAAGCGACCCTAGTGGCCGACACAAACACCTGGCCCATCTAGGAGTGGCACTGCAGTGTCACGCAGGATGGCCCTTCCAAAAAATACTCCCCAAACAGCACATGACGCAAAGAAAAAAAGAGGCGCAATGAGGTAGCTGTGTGAGTAAGCTAAGCGACCCTAGTGGCCGACACAAACACCTGGCCCATCTCACGCAGGATGGCCCTTCCAAAAAATACTCCCCAAACAGCACATGACGCAAAGAAAAAAAGAGGCGCAAGCTCTTCCCGTCCAGTGTTGGGAAGGTCAGGCATCGCAACCGACACAATTGGACTCTCCTTTGGGATTTGGGATTTCGAAGAACGCACAGTTCTTTGCTGTGCTTTTGCCGCAAGTCTTTTCTTTTTTCTAGCGAGAGGATGAGTGCTTCCATCCTCATGTGAAGCTGAACCACTAGCCATGAACATAGGCCAGGGCCTCAGCCGTTCCTTGCCACTCCGTGTTGTAAATGGCATATTGGCAAGTTTACGCTTCTCCTCAGACGCTTTTAATTTTGGTTTTTGGGTCATTTTTTTACTGATCTTTTGTGTTTTGGATTTTACATGCTCTACTATGACATTGGGCATCGGCCTTGGCAGACGACGTTGATGGCATTTCATCGTCTCGGCCATGACTAGTGGCAGCAGCTTCAGCACGAGGTGGAAGTGGATCTTGATCTTTCCCTATTTTTTTAACCTCCACATTTTTGTTCTCCATATTTTGCGCACAACTAAAAGCCACCACAGGTATACAATGTAGATGGGTGGATAGTATTGTATTATATTACTTATGGACGACGAGTGACGACACAGAGGTAGGTACAGCCGTGGCCTACCGTACTGCTGCTTATATATATAATATACTGTATAACGGACCTGGTGGACACTGTCAGCAGACTGCTAAACTAGTATGAAGAAAAAAAAAACAACACAGGTATACAATGTAGATGGATGGATAGTATAGTATTATATTACTTATGGACGACGAGTGACGACACAGAGGTAGGTATAGCCGTGGCCTACCGTACTGCTGCTTATATATATAATATACTGTATAACGGACCTGGTGGACACTGTCAGCAGACTGCTAAACTAGTATGAAGAAAACAAAAACAACACAGGTATACAATGTAGATGGATGGATAGTATAGTATTATATTACTTATGGACGACGAGTGACGACACAGAGGTAGGTACAGCCGTGGCCTACCGTACTGCTGCTTATATATATAATATACTGTATAACGGACCTGGTGGACACTGTCAGCAGACTGCTAAACTAGTATGAAGAAAAAAAAAACACCACAGGTATACAATGTAGATGGATGGATAGTATAGTATTATATTACTTATGGACGACGAGTGCACTGACGACACAGAGGTAGGTACAGCCGTGGCCTACCGTACTGCTGCTTATATATATAATATACTGTATAACGGACCTGGTGGACACTGTCAGCAGACTGCTAAACTAGTATGAAGAAGAAAAAAAAACACAGGAGTGTTTTTCAGGCAGACAAACGTATACTGGACTGGTGGTCACTGTCAGCAAAACTGTGCACTGTACTCCTGCTATAACTGCTCCCCAGTCCCCACAATTAGGCAGTGTGAGCAGAGCAGTGCACTCAGCACAGATATATCATGCAGCAGTGCAGCACACTGAGTGAGCACAGATATGGTGGTCGGAGCGTTTTTTTCAGGCAGAGAAACAAAGGTTTAAACTCACTGATGGTATAATCAAAACCCTGCACTGTACTCCCTAACAGCTGCTCCCCGTCCCCAATCCTCCCCACAATTATAACTAACTAAGTCACTCTGTGTTCTACTATAACGGAGAGGACGCCAGCCACGTCCTCTCCCTATCAATCTCAATGCACGTGTGAAAATGGCGGCGACGCGCGGCTCCTTATATAGAATCCGAGTCTCGCGAGAATCCGACAGCGGGATGATGACGTTCGGGCGCGCTCGGGTTAACCGAGCAAGGCGGGAGGATCCGAGTCGCTCGGACACGTGTAAAAAAAAAGGTGAAGTTCGGGCGGGTCGGATTCCGAGGATCCGAACCCGCTCATCACTACTATATAGTATATACTGGTGGTCAGCAATCTGTGCAAAACTGAAATGCACCACAGGTATGGATGGATAGTATACTTGACGACACAGAGGTAGGTAGAGCAGTGGACTACTGTACCGTACTGCTATATATTATATACTGGTGGTCAGCAAACTGTGCAAAACTGAAATGCACCACAGGTATGGATGGATAGTATACTTGACCACACAGAGGTAGGTAGAGCAGTGGCCTTCTGTACCGTACTGCTATATAGTATATACTGGTGGTCAGCAAACAGTGAAAAACTGAAATGCACCACAGGTATGGATGGATAGTATACTTGATGACACAGAGGTAGGTAGAGCAGTGGCCTACTGTACCGTACTGCTATATAGTATATACTGGTGGTCAGCAAACTGTGCAAAACTGAAATGCACCACAGGTATGGATGGATAGTATATTTTATGACACAGAGGTAGGTAGAGCAGTGGCCTACTGTACCATACTGCTATATATTATATACTGGTGGTCAGCAAACTGTTCAAAACTGAAATGCACCACAGGTATGGATGGATAGTATACTTGACGACACAGAGGTAGGTAGAGCAGTGGCCTTCTGTACCGTACTGCTATATAGTATATACTGGTGGTCAGCAAACTGTGCAAAACTGAAATGCACCACAGGTATGGATGGATAGTATACTTGACGACACAGAGGTAGGTAGAGCAGTGGCCTTCTGTACCGTACTGCTATATAGTATATACTGGTGGTCAGCCAACTGTGCAAAACTGAAATGCGCCACAGGTATGGATGGATAGTATACTTGACGACACAGAGGTAGGTAGAGCAGTGGCCTTCTGTACCGTACTGCTATATAGTATATACTGGTGGTCAGCAAACTGTGCAAAACTGAAGTGCACCACAGGTATGGATGGATAGTATACTTGACGACACAGAGGTAGGTAGAGCAGTGGCCTACTGTACCGTACTGCTATATATTATATACTGGAGGTCAGCAAACTGTGCAAAACTGAAATGCACCACAGGTATGGATGGATAGTATACTTGACGACACAGAGGTAGGTAGAGCAGTGGCCTTCTGTACCGTACTGCTATATAGTATATACTGGTGGTCAGCAAACTGTGCAAAACTGAAATGCACCACAGGTATGGATGGATAGTATATACTTGACGACACAGCGGTAGGTAGAGCAGTGGCCTTCTGTACCGTACTGCTATATAGTATATACTGGTGGTCAGCTAACTGTGCAAAACTGAAATGCACCACAGGTATGGATGGATAGTATACTTGACAACACAGAGGTAGGTAGAGCAGTGGCCTTCTGTACCGTACTGCTATATAGTATATACTGGTGGTCAGCTAACTGTGCAAAACTGAAATGCACCACAGGTATGGATGGATAGTATACTTGACAACACAGAGGTAGGTAGAGCAGTGGCCTTCTGTACCGTACTGCTATATATTATATACTGGTGGTCAGCAAACTGTGCAAAACTGAAATGCACCACAGGTATGGATGGATAGTATACTTGACGACACAGAGGTAGGTAGAGCAGTGGACTACTGTACCGTACTGCTATATATATAGTTATACTGGTGGTCAGCAAAATTCTGCACTGTCCGCCTACTATATACTACAATGCAGCACAGATATGGAGCGTTTTTCAGGCAGAGAACGTATAATACTGGTGGTCACTGGTCAGCAAAACTCTGCACTGTCCTCCTACTATATAATACTGCTGGTCCCCAGTCCCCACAATAAAGCAATAAGCACACTGAGCACAGATATTTGCAGCACACTGAGCACAGTCAGATATGGAGCGTTTTTCAGGCAGAGAACGTAGATATTTGCACTTGCAGCACACTGAGCAGAGCACAGATATTTGCAGCACACTGAGCACAGATATTTGCAGCACAATTTGCAGCCCACTGAACATAGAAACTGAGAGGACGCCAGCCACGTCCTCTCTCGATCATCTCCAATGCACGAGTGAAAAATGGCGGCGACGCACGGCTCCTTATATAGAATACGAATCTCGCGAGAATCCGACCGCGGGGTGATGACGTTCGGGCGCGCTCGGGTTAACCGAGCAAGGTGGGAGGATCCGAGTTGCTCGGACCCGTGAAAAAAAAGGTGAAGTTCGGGCGGGTTCGGATCCCGAGGATCCGAACCTGCTCATCACTAGTATGCATACAAGTGGGACAGCTTACAGGGGCAGTTTGTACACTCCATTTAAGATGGCATATGGTACAATATAGTGCAGTGATGTGAGGTGAGGCAGGGAAGGCAGAACCTCTCATGTCATACTATTGTATATCTCAGAGTTTTGACTTTATAAAGTATATGAAAAATACAAAGAATATATTATTAATATCATCTTTGTATTATTCTTATCATTTTTATAGTCAAACTGTGTAGTAAAAAGTCTATGACAGGTGAGGCGGTGCCTCCCTGTCTACCTTTTCTGCGCATCTCTGATCAAAACTCACCAAATTTCCAGCAGTATACAGTGCTGCACCTGCTGAAAGAAAGAAAAACACCCTAAGGTGAATTTACTCCAGGCGCTGATTGGGGAGATGCACCACAGCAGCTATAACAAAATAGGGGTTGGTCAGACCCCCAAAACACAAATGTATACAAAGAAAAGAATTGAAGCGCTAACTTGGTCATATATGAGAGAAGCAGGTCACATGAAAAACCACATATTTAATAATGTAAAAGAATACAATTAAAATGGTATAAAATATACATGGGTGTATATATAAGAAGACACTGGTGGGTGTCAGATCACAAAGCAGCAGTGCCCCTCTCAGTCCTGATACGAATCAATGAAAGCAGTTCAAACCTGTTCCAATAAAACAGTCCCCTAGTGATAGAATCTGGGTGTCCCGTTAATGTTCCTTTAGGTATAATATTTACCACCAGCAGTTGTTCAAGGCGTTTAAGCGGTAGGCATCCGCAGAAGCTTGTCCCTTGTTTGGCTGTATGGAAATTCCACGCTGGGAATGGATGATCTTCTAACGGGAATCCACAAAGTGGGAAGATGGTGGGGACCTGGTCCAGGTGAAGATTCCTCAGGAGATTGAGTTAGCAGGCAGTGGGCACGCACAGCACCAAGCACCAACGCGTTTCGTTGCGTTCACGCAACTTTTTCAAGGTATTGTAGGTGCTGCTATCCAGGGTTTTTATAACCTTTACAACATGGCTGCTCATTTGCATATGTGATTAGCTGTGACCAAAAACTCTCATTCTATGACCAATAATGACAGACATATAGTTTAAGATGTTAATAAATCAGCACATCATTATTCATATATATAATAAACTTCATTCTTTGTAAATATAACTCATTCGATTTCTTTAAAAACAGATCACATGACTTGCATGATTGTAGTGTAGGCTAAGGGGTAGTATAAAGCCCGGGGTGGAATGCAGATGGTTTCCCATAAGCTCTATGTGAATAGGGCACAAGATTTTGTCCATATATTGTGTGAAGTCGGCCTACCTGAATAGAAACAGGTGGATGTTTGGCACTTAATGGAAAGGTACCACCTATCGTGCAGGCTGCGCGTCATTAGTCCGCGACAGGGAGTCAGAGTGACAACACAGGAACGTCCCCACTGGGCGTATCACTAGCCGTCATGTAGGTCTGAGAGTCGCGCCCAAATGACGCGATCATCTGACCTGCATCGACAGCTGAGTGCGGCAGGGATTGATCTATCATCAGGACGTAACCATGGTAACACGTGGGCGTGAGGATTACCAAGTGGGCGTGAAGGTTGCCAAGGAAACAAGTGAGCGTGAGGGTTGCCGTGGCAACGAACCACCACAGTGCGCGTCACCTAGGCAACACACACCGTAATGTTCTCCACCACGGCAAAGGTCCGTATCGTGGGACCATATACATGATTGGTATTTAGTATAGAAAGGTGAATGTAAGGATCGCAGTGATTGCTTGATTTGGGACAAAGAGAATTAATAAAAATAAAAACATATATAATGAAATGAAAATTGATGTGTAGGAAAAATAAAAAGATTAAAAAAAAATTATAATAAAAAAAAAAAAAAATCAATGCATAGTAATAGCTGTGGGGAACAGTATTTGATGGTGATAATGAGTACAGTACAGAGTGATAACTTAATCCATATAACATGGAAAATAAAAAGTCATATATATACATACATATGATACCTCTAGTAAGGTATATGTTAATGTGTTAATATTTTTCAAGCTTTCAAATAACCATTAACATAATACCTTGCGCTATTTATTCATGTCATCTTTATTATTAATATTTTTATCAATAATTTTTATTTATATATTATTATAAAGTATATATTTCTTGATTCACCATCATATGTATGTATATATATGACTTTTTATTTTCCATGTTATATGGATTAAGTTATCACTCTGTACTGTACTCATTATCACCATCAAATACTGTTCCCCACAGCTATTACTATGCATTGATTTTTTTTATATTTTTTTTATTATAATTTTTTTTTAATCTTTTTATTTTTCCTACACATCAATTTTCATTTCATTATATATGTTTTTATTTTTATTAATTCTCTTTGTCCCAAATCAAGCAATCACTGCGATCCTTACATTCACCTTTCTATACTAAATACCAATCATGTATATGGACCTTTGCCGTGGTGGAGAACATTACGGTGTGTGTTGCCTAGGTGACGCGCACTGTGGTGGTTCGTTGCCACGGCAACCCTCACGCTCACTTGTTTCCTTGGCAACCTTCACGCCCACTTGGTAATCCTCACGCCCACGTGTTACCATGGTTACGTCCTGATGATAGATCAATCCCTGCCGCACTCAGCTGTCGATGCAGGTCAGATGATCGCGTCATTTGGGCGCGACTCTCAGACCTACATGACGGCTAGTGATACGCCCAGTGGGGACGTTCCTGTGTTGTCACTCTGACTCCCTGTCGCGGACTAATGACGCGCAGCCTGCACGATAGGTGGTACCTTTCCATTAAGTGCCAAACATCCACCTGTTTCTATTCAGGTAGGCCGACTTCACACAATATATGGACAAAATCTTGTGCCCTATTCACATAGAGCTTATGGGAAACCATCTGCATTCCACCCCGGGCTTTATACTACCCCTTAGCCTACACTACAATCATGCAAGTCATGTGATCTGTTTTTAAAGAAATCGAATGAGTTATATTTACAAAGAATGAAGTTTATTATATATATGAATAATGATGTGCTGATTTATTAACATCTTAAACTATATGTCTGTCATTATTGGTCATAGAATGAGAGTTTTTGGTCACAGCTAATCACATATGCAAATGAGCAGCCATGTTGTAAAGGGTATAAAAACCCTGGATAGCAGCACCTACAATACCTTGAAAAAGTTGCGTGAACGCAACGAAACGCGTTGGTGCTTGGTGCTGTGCGTGCCCACTGCCTGCTAACTCAATCTCCTGAGGAATCTTCACCTGGACCAGGTCCCCACCATCTTCCCACTTTGTGGATTCCCGTTAGAAGATCATCCATTCCCAGCGTGGAATTTCCATACAGCCAAACAAGGGACAAGCTTCTGCGGATGCCTACCGCTTAAACGCCTTGAACAACTGCTGGTGGTAAATATTATACCTAATGGAACATTAACGGGACACCCAGATTCTATCACTAGGGGACTGTTTTATTGGAACAGGTTTGAACTGCTTTCATTGATTCGTATCAGGACTGAGAGGGGCACTGCTGCTTTGTGATCTGACACCCACCAGTGTCTTCTTATATATACACCCATGTATATTTTATACCATTTTAATTGTATTCTTTTACATTAATAAATATGTGGTTTTTCATGTGACCTGCTTCTCTCATATATGACCAAGTTAGCGCTTCAATTCTTTTCTTTGTATACAGTGCTGCACCTGTGTGTTAATTTGCCTCTGGTACTAGCCAGTGCCTCCTGAGCCATTTACCTCACTGCACATCCCTGGTATAGTGGAAATATTTTGCAGTTACTGGTACTTTTTGGGCTGACATTACCAACACAAGCATCCAAGTGCTGGCCCTAGGCGCATGCCTCACGTGCCTAATGGGAAATCCACCACAGGTTTCCAGGACTGTCCTAAAAGTGCGGAATGGTGACAGTCATATTAACCCATCTTCTATTAGCAATATGCCAGATATGCCCTTGTTATGGTATGCAGTCAGCATACCGATAGTCGGGACTCTGTCTGTCACAAAACCGCCGCCGGTATCCTGACAGGGCCACCATACCGCCGCCGGTATACCGGCGATGTAAGTGATTCCCCCTCTGTGGGTGTCCACGACAACCACAGAAGAAGAATCTAACCTGTGGAGAGCGTAGCTCACCACCGAGCCAGCAAGGAGCTTTGTTGCACTCGCCCACCTGCCAGCATTCCGCCGTTCGGGATGCCAAGGTCGGGATCCTGACGTTCAACATCCCGGGTGGTGGGATCTCCTACCGATCCCCTTGTTACTCACTATTACACACTAATGCTAGGACGTTCTGGTCTATAATGGTGATAAAAAAATATATTCTATAGCTACTTAATGCAGCGATAGTAAATCTTCTATTGACGATATTTATCATTAATACATTGCCAAGGCAGCAGAGTACAGCGATGGAGGACTAGCAGAGGTAAGGCAGAACTTACCACTTTGCCAGGGCATAGTGCAGGCAAATGTGCAAACCTGGTCTGCTGGAAATGCCCAGAGAATCTTTAAGGGCTTGGGCTTTCAGTGCTCTTTCCACAGAAAAAAAAGTAAAACAACACAAAAAGTAAAACAGTGGATTTAGGATTCTTCTCCATATGATTTGCGAACCCTCTTATTTATTGTAAATATTGCAACAGCAGAATTTCATATATGTTTTCCTTTGTTTTATTCATTTGGATTAGTACTGCAGTTCCATTTACCATTATTTACAATGCGCACTGTGGGCCTGATGCACAGGAGAAACAGGCAAACCGGCCACAATTGCTTCTGCATTACGTGCATGGAACTGAGGGGTTGGAAAATGTGCAATTCGCAATCTGGACAACTGGACATTTTTTCTCTGTCTCTGGGCAGCAACTATTTGATTGCAGAAACTGCTATTAAAAAGAAACTGCAATCCTTACTGAATCGGGTCCTGAGTGCGGATTTACCCCCATATGCATCTGTGTGAGTAAGTCACCCTTATCTGTACATCGGTTTGACACCCATCATTATCATCAATGCGCACTTAAACTAGCCCTATTCTTGGTGTAAAAGATAAAACAGTAGTAATTGTGCTTCTGGACACAGAGCCAGCCTTAGCTATAGGCAGGCTAGGCATTTGCCTAGGGCATCCAAGCATATCTAGGGGCATCCAAGCATGCCCCTACAGTATCTCATGCTGGAAGGGACAGTCTGCAAACTAACTGTTGCTTTCCAAATGTATTCAATCAGTACTTGTATACACTGCTGTTTACATTTGTCAAATAGAATGCACACTCTCCCTTAAACTCCCTCCGACATGCTTGAATACCCCTGACTTGTGAGACCTCAGACAGCAGAAGCCTGGTAACTGCAATTCCTGGACCTGTGACATTTTCACTGACTATGCTGGTCATTCCGAGTTGATCGCAGCCAGCAACTTTTTGCTGCTGCTGCTGTGATCAACTAGTCCACGCCTATTGGGGAGTGTATTTTAACTTAGCAGGGCTGCGATCGCTTGTGCAGCCCTGCTAAGTTGAAATTTTTTTCAAGTAAAACAAGACCAGCCCTGGACATACTTACCCTATGCGACGATCTCTGCGATGCTGGAGCCGGCTTTGACGTCAGACATCCGCCCTCCGTTCTCCAAGACACGCCTGCGTTTTCTAATCCACTCCCTGAAAACGTCTGGAAACGCTTCGGTGATGCCCAGGTCCGCCTTCTTCCTGTCAATCTTCTTGCGGTTGGCTCTGCGACCACTTTCTTCGTTTTTCTGGACGTAACCTGGCGACCCCTGACAAACCGCTGCGTGCGAACGGGTCGGAATGACCCCCTATATAAGTTTATTACTGGATGGCTCCTTATGATACCACATGTGTATTTTAGAAGACTGCTTCACATAAATCTGACATCACCTATACTGCTTGTGCACATGGGGAGGGGGACCCTGCCATCCTGTGTGTGTCCCTTATCCCTGTGCAAACCCCAAGTGTCTGCAGGGACATAACATGGGCAATGTTCTCCTCACACTTTATTTCCTAGTCAGTCCATACCGTAAAATTCCCCTGCCATCCAGTACTGTAATGTGGTCAGTAATTTTTGTGCTGGGCCTCTGATAATGATCAAATATAGCCAGAGTCTGTAAACTGGATGCATTGAGTTTGATATTGTATAGTTTAGGTTTGCTGAGTACAAGGATATTTAAAAAAGAAAAGAAAAGAAAAACAATACAGCAAATTGATGACTATTTTCTGCTGAGCCATTTGAACTAGCTACGTTTTTGAGTAGAAGCTTTTCCTCTTTACCTATGGTGTGTGCTGCCACCATGTGGTAGAACTTTAATATGACTCTTACAAGCAAAAACAGTTGGATAAGCAGGGCATCTTGATTATGGGGGTCATTCCAAGTTTATCGCACACTAGAAGTTTTTAGCAGCCGTGCAAACGCATAGTCGCCGCCCATGGGGGAGTGTATTTTCGCTTTGCAAATGTGCGAACACCTGTGCAGCCGAGCTCTGCAAAAACATTTTGTGCAGTCTCAGAGTAGGTCTGAACTTACTCAGCCCTTGCGATCACTTCAGTCTTTTTGGTGTCGGATTTGACGTCACACACTCACCCTCCAAACGCCCGGACACGCCTGTGTTTTCCATACCACTTACAGAAAACGGTCATTTGACACCCATAAACGCCTTCTTTCTGTCAATCTTCTTGCAATTGGCTGTGCGTATGGATTCTTCGTTAAATCCATAGCTCAGCAATGATCTGCATTGTACCCGTACAATGCGCGTGCGCATTGCGGTGCATACGCATGCGCAGTAGAGACCTGATCGCAGCGCAGCAAAAATCGGCAGCGTGTGATCAACTCGGAATGACCCCCTATGTGCAATGATCTGTCCCCATTAAACTTTCACCTTGCTCTATTCCACAAAAAGTGACTGTTTATGGGTATATGCCATTAGGAGTGTACAAGTGATCATTATGGAAAACTATTATCACTAGTGGAAATGCGCTTATATACTGTAAATTGAAGTATAATGATTTGGCAGAACAAATACAAGACATTTCAAAATAGGTATAGAAACATTAATAAACATAAAGAATTTTTTCACTATAATGAAGTACCTAGAAATAAATAGCAATCAATTGTGAAGACGACAACTGGGTCTGGTATATCAGCTCAAGCATGCATAACTACTGGAAGCATATCCTTCAGATATAAAAAGTAAAATAAAAAACAGCAATGCAAGTATAAACTTTTTTGATAGAGGACAAGTACAAGTATGGAATGCACATTGATCAAGGGCTCATTTTGCATTTAGACAGATCGAGCTGAAATGACAAGTACGCAAGTGAAAGTGGTAAAAAAAAATTTTTAAATGGGGAACACAAAGGCCTGGTAATTAAAGGATGTATAACGTGTTCACAGACTTATGACATGAGCGGAGTCCACTTTGCTATGGTCATCCAGCTGTATTCATTGAGGTGAGGTGCCGTGGTGCGTCCAGTAAACAGTGGCTGCTGTGCAGGGTATGATGCGGCTGCCGTCCGTGTCTGGTTTCAGGGGGAGATGCAAGAAGTGGTGTTATTTGTATTTTTGGTAACTGCGCAGGTTTTATGCTGTAGCTGCTACTTCCCTGAATGTAATAATGCAGGGAAGTGATCATAATGAAAGGGGTGGTAATTGCCTAGAAGATGATACTGATTTTAACGTCACAGATCTGATCGCAGCAGCAAATTTGTTAGCTAATGGACAAAACCATGGGGGTAATTCCAAGTTGATCGCAGCAGGATTTTTGATAGCAATTGGGCAAAACCATGTGCACTGCAGGGGAGGCAGATGTAACATTTGCAGAGAGAGTTAGATTTGGGTGGGTTATTTTGTTTCAGTGCAGGGTAAATACTGGCTGCCTTATTTTTGCGCTGCATTTTAGATTTCAGTTTAAACACACCCCACCCAAATCTAACTCTCTCTGCACATGTTATATCTGCCTCCCCTGCAGTGCACATGAGGGCCTTATTCAGACCCGTTCGCATGCTGCATTTTCTCACAGCCGTGCGGACGGGTCGGAACTGCGTATGCTTGTGACCCGCAATGCGCAGGTGCATCACTGCCCGGCGACGGCTTTAATGAAAAAAGCAATCGCAGGAGCGATCGCAAGAAGATTGACAGGCAGAAGGCATTCCTGGGCGGTAACTCACCATTATCTGGGAGTGTCGTGAAAAACGCAGTGGTGCCTAGCCGTTGCAGGGGAGGGTCCCTTACATCACCACCGGCCCGGATCATCGCAGCATCTGAGTAAGTCCTGGGCTGTGCAGAAACTGCACAAACTTTTGTTTGTGCAGCTCACTGCACAGCCCATCGCACCCCTGCAAAGCCCTAACCCCCTCCCCTGTAGGCGGTGATTACCTGGTCGCAGCAGTGGAAAAAATATCCTGTATGCGACCAGTTCTGAATTAGGCCCAAAGCCTCCAGGAATGAGGTGAAACTGGTCAGAGGAGATACCCTGCTTCTTGTGCCCATGCTTTGAACCACCTACTTGGATTATTTTCTCCTAACTCTCAGCCCCCTCTGCTATAATCTGCTATAATATCAGGATCATCTGTCGTGGCACTTAACTCCATATAGCCACTCACAGCACTGAGACCAGATGCGGTCGGCAGCAGCATCATACCCTGCAAAGCAGCCACCATTTACTGGACATGCCATGGCACCCCAATGAATACAGTCAGGACATACTGTTAAAGTGGACCCCGCTCATGTGATACAGTAAGTCTGTGAACACTAATTCACTAATGCAATGGCAGCGATCGCACTCTGAAGCCCTTTGTGGAGTGCGCTCGCACACCCAGTGAGATGCGATTGTCTCTGCCTAACTGACAGGCAGAGGTGGTCGCGGGGAGGAAGGGTGTGTGCCAACGCCGTTAGAATGCCGTTGGGGGGGGCGCAGTCCGGACAACGCAGGCGTGTCCGGTCCATTACTGGGGCGGGCAGCAGCAGCTGTATGACATTACACGCAACCGCTGCGACCCAAAACATGACGGGCAACCGCCTGCCAGCGCAGTTAGGCTGCGCAAGCAGGGAGCTACTCAGCGGGAGCGAAAGCATCACCGCCGTGCGATGCCTTCACACCTCTGCTGGGCGTCCCACCGCATTTCAGAAATTTTGATCATAGATGTGTTAATTTTAGCACATCTACGATCAGCTCTGAATCAGGCCCTATGGGGGTCATTCCAAGTTGTTCGCTCGTTGCCGATTTTCGCAACGGAGCAATTAAGGCAAAAATGCGCATGTGCATGGTACGCAGTGCGCATGCGCTAAGTATTTTAGCACAAAACTTAGTAGATTTACTCACATCCGAACTAAGATTTTTCATTGTTGAAGTGATCGGAGTGTGATTGACAGAAAGTGGGTGTTTCTGGGCGGAAACTGGCCGTTTTCTGGGAGTGTGCGGAAAAACGCAGGCGTGTCATGGAAAAACGTGGGAGTGTCTGGAGAAACGGGGGAGTGGCTGGCCGAACGCTGGGCGTGTGTGTGACGTCAAACCAGGAACGAAACGGACTGAGCTGATCGCAATCTGTGAGTAAGTCTCGAGCTACTCAGAAACTGCTAAGAAATTTCTATTCGCAATTCTGCTATGCTAAGATACACTCCCAGAGGGCGGCGGCTTAGCGTGTGCAATGCTGGTAAAATCTGCTAGCGAGCGAACATCTCGGAATCACCCCCTATGTGGGTAATTCCAAGTTGATCGCAGCAGGATTTTTGTTAGCAATTGTGCAAAACCATGGGGGTCATTCCGAGTTGTTCGCTCGGTAAAAATCTTTGCATCGCAGCGATTTTCCGCTTAATGCGCATGCGCAATGTCCGCACTGTGACTGCGCCAAGTAAATTTGCTATGCACTTAGGAATTTTACTCACGGCATTTTCATCGTTCTGGCGATCGTAATGTGATTGACAGGAAATGGGTGTTACTGGGCGGAAACAGGCCGTTTTATGGGCGTGTGGGAAAAAACGCTACCGTTTCCGGAAAAAACGCAGGAGTGGCCGGAGAAACGGGGGAGTGTCTGGGCGATTGCTGGGTGTGTTTGTGACGTCAAACCAGGAACGACAAGCACTGAACTGATCGCAAAAGCCGAGTAAGTCTGAAGCTACTCAGAAACTGCTACGAGGTGTGTAATCGCAATATTGCGAATACATCGTTCGCAATTTTAAGATGCTAAGATTCACTCCCAGTAGGCGGCGGCTTAGCATGAGCAAATCTGCTAAAATCGCTTGCGAGCGAACAACTCGGAATGACCCCCTATGTGCACTGCAGGGGAGGCAGATATAACATGTGCAGAGAGAGTTAGATTTGGGTGGGGTGTGTTCAATCTGCAATCTAATTTGCAGTGTAAAAATAAAGCAGCCAGTATTTACCCTGCACAGAAATAAAATAACCCACCCAAATCTAACTCTCTCTGCACATGTTATATCTGCCTCCCCTGCAGTGCACATGGTTTTGCCCAACTGCTATCAAAAATCCTGCTGCGATCAACTTGGAATTACCCCTTATATACATTATTTAATGACTGGGACTTTTCATTACTCATTTTTCATTTCATCCTTTTATCACTTTCAGGTCCATACTTGCCATTTCAGCTATATCTGTCTATGTTCAAAAAGTGCTCTATATCTATTTAAGTTCCATCCCGGGACTTGTAGTTCATCATCAAAATGTATATTTGCATTGCAGTTTTTTTTACATTTGAATCACATTTTTTACATTTTAATACATTTAATTCAAAGCACGTGCGGAAAAGCAGTCTGACTCCACACAGTGTGAACTGAGCTGCCAGGTAAAAAACAGATAACGATCAGTTTACAGAAAAGCAGGAGCAGCGCCCACATACTATCGCTGCAGCTACTTCAACCAGTCAAGATGAGGATACTAGTCACTCAAAGTCATCTAAAGCCGATGCTCAAGGGCATAGAGCAAGCATTCCCAACCACGGTCCTCAAGGCACACTAACAGTGCAGGTTTTAGTGATATCCAGGCTTGAACACAGGTGAATTAATTAGTTGCTCAGTTATTTTGATTTAATCATCTGTGCTGCAGCCTGGATATAACTAATACCTGCACTGTTGGTGTGCCTTGAGGACCGTGGTTGGGAATGCCTGGCATAGAGGGTTTGAAAAATCAGTGCATCTGAAATCAACAAATCAATATTATACAGGGGTAACGGGGTAAAGACAAAAACTAAAAACACCTCTATTAAAGGGAAAGATTAGTACAGATAAAGAAAAACAAAACTGGCAACATGTAATTCACCACACACAGTGGAAAGGAAAGGCTTAGGCGCTGTCCCTAATTTAGTAGTAGTGGTTCTGAAACTGTAAGTGAGGCATCTTCTTCTGCTTCTCATGATGATGAAAGACCATTTCCCTCAGAGTCTAGAAAAGGTATTACAAAATGAAAACCACTAAGTAGAACAAACTGCGTTCAGAAACAGAGATGTCACAAATGCCTGAGGAGAGTCTAAGTTTGTCCTCGAGTGCTAAGTGTGAGCCTGACCTTTCAGAGAGTCTGCCTTTCTCCATTTTTACTCTCTCTGCAAATGTGGGGATGAGTAATAGAAGTAGTGATGTGCACCGGAAATTTTTCGGGTTTTGTGTTCTGGTTTTGGATTCGGTTCCGCGGCCGTGTTTTGGATTCAGACGCGTTTTGGCATAACCTCCCTGAAAATATTTTGTCGGATTCAGGTGTGTTTTTTTACAAAAGACCCTCAAAAACAGCTTAAATCATAGAATTTGTTGGTCATTTTGATCCCATAGTATTATTAACCTCAATAACCATAATTTCCACTCATTTTCAGTCTATTCTGAACACCTCACACCTCACAATATTATTTTTAGTCCTAAAATTTGCACCGAGGTCGCTGGATGACTAAGCTAAGCGACCCAAGTGGCCGACACAAACACCTGGCCCATCTAGGAGTGGCACTGCAGTGTCAGACAGGATGGCACTTCAAAAAAATAGTCCCCAAACAGCACATGATGCAAAGAAAAAAAGAGGCGCAATGAGGTAGCTGTGTGACTAAGCTAAGCGACCCAAGTGGCCGACACAAACACTTGGCCCATCTAGGAGTGACACCAGTGGCGGTGGCTTGGGGTCGAGGGGCTGCGGGGGCGCCACTGATTTAGCACAGATTTACATGCAGATGAGCGTCCGCATGTCAATCTGCGGTCTCCTTCCCTCCGCTGCTGTAAGGAGGGACACGGAGGGCACAGCGCACGCCTCTCCTGTGTCCCTCCTGGGTCTCCGGCGGGTCTAATAAAGAAAGTGCCGTTCGTGAGCTCTGATTGGCTCACGAACCGGCACATCCTTTAACAGACCCGCCGGAGACCCAGGAGGGACACAGGAGAGGCGCGCGCTGTGCCCTCCGTGTCCCTCCATCACAAAGGAGCTGGGGGGGGCGGGGAGAGCGGGGGAGCGCGGCACTGGGGGAGCATATGTGGCAGTCACTGAGGGGGCATATGTGGCACTGTGGGGGTATATTTGGCACTGGGGGCATATGTGGCAGGCACTGAGGGGGCATATGTGGCACTGGGGGCACGTGAGTACCTGGCACTGTGGGGGAATATCTGGCACTGGGGGCATATGTGGCACTGGGGGGGTATATTTGGCACTGGGGGCATATGTGGAAGGCACTGAGGGGGCATATGTGGCACTGGGGGTACGTGAGTACCTGGCACTGTGGGGGATTACCTGGCACTGGGGGCATATGTGGCACTGGGAGCCCGGCCCTAGCAACAAGCACTACCCCCTAGCAACGAGCATGACACCCAGTGCATGAAACCCCTGGCAACGAGCATGACACCCTGAGCATGAAAATCCCTGGCACCGTGCATGGAACCAAGAGCATGAAACCCCTGGCAACGAGCAGGTAATTTAAAAGTAATTAGAAGCCTTACTGTAGAACTTAATGTGTAATGGGCATTACGGTTTGTGGCATAATGTATCACGGACATTGCGGTGTGTGTCATAATGTGTCACAGGCATTACGGTGTGTGGCATACTATATCACGGGCATTGTGGTATGTGGTATAATGTCTCAGGGGCATTGCAGTGTGGCATAATGTATAACTGGCAGTGCGGTGTGTGGCATAGGGTATAACGGGCATTGCGGTATGTGTCACAGGCATTACGGTGTATGGTATACTATATCACGGGCATTGTGATATGTGGTATAATGTCTCAGGGTCATTGCAGTGTGTGGCATAATGTATCACGGACATTGCGGTGTGTGTCATAATGTGTCAGGCATTACGGTGTGTTGTATACTATATCACGGGCATTGTGGTATGTGGTATAATGTCTCAGGATCATTGCGGTGTGTGTCATAATGTATCACAGACATTGTATGTGCTATAATGTATCAGGGGCATTGCAGTGTGTAGCATAATGTATAACGGGCATTGCGATTCCTGTCATAATGTGTCACAGGCATTACTGTGTGTGGCATAATGTGTCGGGGGCATTACGGTGTGTGCATATTGTGTCATGTGCATTATTGTGTGTGGCATAATGTCTAAGGGCCATTGCAGTATGTGACATAATGTATACTGGGCATTACTATCAGGAGGAAAAATGACAAATAATGTGAGGGGCATGAATCAGGATTATTTTTCTTTCCTGTGGTGGCTAACGTCTGGGCGTGCAGGTTGCAAAACTGGGGTATAAGGTAGTCTTTTCCTGCAATGCCACGCCCCTTTATGCGAAGCCACGCCCATTTCAACGAAGGCACGTCCCCTTTTTGGCGAAGCCACGCGCCGATTATGGGGGATATGGGGGGGGGGGGGGGGGGAGAATTTTTTGCCTTGGGGGAGAAAAATTTCTAGTTACGCCTCTGAGTGGCACTGCAGTGTCAGACAGGATGGCAGATTTAAAAATAGTCCCCAAATAGCACATGATGCAAAGAAAAAAAGAGGCGCAGTGAGGTAGCTGTGTGACTAAGCTAAGCGACCCAAGTGGCCGACACAAACACCTGGCCCATCTAGGAGTGGCACTGCAGTGTCAGAAAGGATGGCACTTCAAAAAATAGTCCCCAAACAGCACATGATGCAAAGAAAAATGAAAGAAAAAAGAGGTGCAGGCATCGCAACCGACACAATTGGACTCTCCTTGGGGATTTGTGATTTAGAAGAACGCACAGTTTTTTGCTGTGCTTTTGCCATCTTAACTATTTTAAGTTTTCTAGCAGGAGGATGAGTGCTTCCATCCTCATGTGAAGCTGAACCACTAGCCTTGAACATAGGCCAGGCCCTCAGCCGTTCCTTGCCACTCCGTGTCGTAAATGGCACATTGGCAAGTTTACGCTTCTCCTCAGACGATTTTGATTTAGATTTTTGGGTCATTTTACTGAGCTTTATTTTTTTGGATTTTACATGCTCTCTACTATGACATTGGGCATCGGCCTTGGCAGACGACGTTGATGGCATTTCATCGTCTCGGCCATGACTAGTGGCAGCAGCTTCAGCACGAGGTGGAAGTGGATCTTGATCTTTCCTATTTTACCCTCCACATTTTTGTTCTCCATTTTTTAATGTGTGGCATTATATGCCAGTAATATATCAATAGCAATGGCCTACTACTATATATACTGCGCACAACTGAAATGCACCACAGGTATGGATGGATAGTATACTTGACGACGCAGAGGTAGGTAGAGCAGTGGCCTTCTGTACCGTACTGCTATATAGCATATACTGGTGGTCAGCAAACTGTGCAAAACTGAAATGCACCACAGGTATGGATGGATAGTATACTTGACGACACAGAGGTAGGTAGAGCAGTGGCCTTCTGTACCGTACTGCTATATAGTGTTAGGCGCCGGGGTCCGCTCGGCCGTGCGGCCCGGCGCCTAGCAACCAGGGACGCCGTGCGCGTTCAGCCGCCGGCTCCCTGGCAACGCTAAGACGCCGGGCGCACGGAGCCGCTCTGACCTTAGCAACGGGGACGCCACGTTCAGCCGCGTTCCCCGTTGCTGGGTCTATTCTCATTACCCTGACTATGTGCTGGCCGTGCAGCATGCAAGCTGCACGGCATTTCTATTTGATTGCCCTGTCTGGATCTGGATTGGAGGGTTCCTGAATAAAGGCACCCTCAGGACTTCTTACAGACGCCGGTGATAGCTTCCTGTTTGCCTGTGTCTGCTGCAGAGAGTTCCCAGTCCCGGTCTATTCGGTTGTTCCTGTCCTCAGAGATCCTGTACTCGGAAGTTACCATCTGTTCCTGGAGTCTGACCGAGCACCTTTAACATCTGGTGGTGTTCGTGAGTCGCGGCGCAGCCGTGTGTTGCGGCTTGTCCGCTTCTGTTTATTATTTTGTTTAATTGTGTTCTGGAGCTTTGCGGAGGATTCCGCTTCCACAGATCCACTCTGGTGTCCAGCGGTGCCGGATAGGAGTGTCGGATCAGTGGATCTTTGGTTGTCCTTTTCCCTGGCGGCTAGTCCGCACATACCTTTTGATTTAGTTAGTTAGCTTGTAACCCCTGGCCTGGTTGCTTAGTCAGAGGGCCCCTTGTTATCACCCTGTCTCGGACTTCCCCTTGTCTCCCATTAAGACCTGCGGGGGCATCGGGGTTGGGCAGACATAATCCGCCCTTCGAACGCGGCTGCCATGGGCTCAAGCAACCATAGTCTCGCAGGGGATTTCTGATAACACGGGCGAGACAACGGAGTTAGGGCGCCAGGGGTTACTAGGCTCTCCAGCTCCCACAACCAGCTTATTTTCCTGTACTCAGATCCCTGCCATAAGATCGCCTCCGGTCTGGAGTACAGGAATCATAACATTATCACCGGCCACAAAAGAAAAGATTTAACTTACAGTAAATTTTTTCACTTTTTAGTTGGGAGAATTTGTCGGCCTTATGAATCCCGTCGGTGTTGGGCCAAATCATGGCCAGCTTCTTGTTAGTCAGATTCAGGAACTTACTCAGATGGTTCAGGATCTGTCCCTCCGGGTGAGGTCACAGGAAGATCTGTTACGGACTTCCCCGAGGGTCATCCCTGAACCAAAAATGCATCTGCCTGACCGTTTTTCTGGGGATAGAAAACAGTTTTTTAATTTTAAAGAATCTTGCAAACTGTATTTTCGTTTAAGACCAGTTACCTCAGGTACAGAGGCTCAGCGGGTTGGGATTATTATTTCTCTGCTTCAGGGGGATCCTCAGACCTGGGCTTTTGGTTTAAAGACAGACGATCCGGCCTTATCGTCTGTAGACGCCTTTTTAAAATCTTTAGGGCTATTGTATGACGACCCTGATAGAGAGGCGTCCGCAGAAAGTCAGTTGCGTGCTCTTAGACAGGGTAGGAATCCCGCAGAGAATTATTGTACGGAGTTTCGCCGTTGGTCGAACGACTGTGGCTGGAATGACCCAGCCCTGCGCAGTCAGTTTCGCCTCGGCTTATCTGAATCTATAAAAGACAGTCTCCTCCAGTATCCCGCTCCTGAGACCCTCGATAACCTCATGGAACTCTCTATTAAAATAGATCGTCGGCTCAGAGAGCGGAGGGCTGAAAAAGGGGCATCTGTCGGGTCTTCTCCCTGGGTTCCTTCCATTCCGGTAGACATAGAGGAGCCTATGCAGATTGGTCTCTCCAAATTGTCTCCGGAAGAAAGAACCAGGAGGCAAAATTCTGGTCTATGTTTATACTGCGGAGGTAAGGGACATTTTGCCCGTAGTTGTCCAAACAAGTCGGGAAACTTCCTGACCAAGTGAGTTGTGAGGGGGTTCACTTTGGTCTGCAGCTCATCTCCTCAAATAATTCACTGTTGGTTCCTGCTAAAGTTTCCTATGGCAGCCTCTGTTCCTCGGTCTCTGCTTTTGTGGACAGTGGAGCTGCAGGAAACTTTATGGATTTAACATGGGCCAAGGCCTTAGGTATTCCTCAGCTAACCTTGGGTAGGTGTATCACCATGCATGGTTTAGATGGGAGTCCTTTATCCAATGGGGTTATTTCTCTTTGTACACCTCCTGTTTTGCTCTCGGTTGGAGCTCTGCATTCTGAAAAGATTGAGTTTTTCCTTACCCATTGTCCAGCAGTTCCTGTGGTTCTGGGTCACCCTTGGCTGGCCTTTCATAATCCCATCATAGATTGGCAGTCTGGGGAGATCCTACAATGGGGTACCATCTGTGATAAAGAATGTATTACGCTTCCTATCCGAGTAGCTGCCGCCAGTTCCGCACATATTCCTGGGGAATACCAGGATTTTGTTGATGTGTTTTCCAAGGGCAATGCGGATATTTTGCCTCCCCATAGGCCTTATGATTGTGCCATTGAGTTAATTCCTGGTGCCACGTTGCCTAAAGGAAGGTTATATGCATTGTCTGGTCCTGAAACTGTGGCCATGAATGAGTATGTGAAAGAAAGCCTTGGAAAAGGGTTTATCAGGCCATCTAAATCCCCTTTAAGTGCAGGTTTTTTCTTCGTAGAGAAGAAGGATGGCTCACTCAGACCCTGCATTGACTTTAGAGCTTTGAATAAAATCTCAGTAAAGAATACTTACCCTCTGCCGCTGATCTCTGTCCTCTTTGATCAGCTACGTTCGGCTGTTATTTTTTCTAAGATTGATCTGAGAGGAGCATATAACCTCATCAGAATCAGGTCAGGGGATGAGTGGAAAACGGCATTTAGTACTCAGTCAGGCCACTATGAGTATCTGGTCATGCCATTCGGCCTATCTAACGCTCCGGCAGTTTTCCAGGATCTCATTAATGATGTGCTCCGTGAGTTTCTGGGAAGATTCGTCGTGGTCTATTTAGACGATATTTTGATATATTCTGACTCCGTAGAACAACATGTTACCCAGGTGCGTCAGGTGCTAAAGAAATTACGTGAAAATCCCCTATATGCCAAACTGGAGAAGTGTGAATTTCATGTCACGGAGGTATCCTTTTTAGGGTACATTATTTCCCCTCGGGGATTCCGAATGGAACCAAAAAAGCTCCAAGCCATCCTTAGTTGGGCGCAACCCACCAATTTAAAAGCAATTCAGCGCTTTTTAGGGTTTGCAAACTACTATAGAAGATTTATTCACTCTTTCTCTGACCTAGTTGCTCCCATTGTGGCACTTACTAAGAAGGGAGCAGATCCTACCAATTGGTCATGTGAAGCTGAGTTATCTTTTCAGGCCTTAAAACAAGCCTTTGTCTCAGCCCCTGTCCTTAGACATCCCAACCCAGAATTACCTTTCATTGTTGAGGTGGATGCCTCGGAGGTTGGAGTAGGGGCTATCCTTTCTCAGAAGGATCCAGATTCCCTTGAGTTAGATCCTTGTGCCTTTATGTCCAGAAAATTCTCATCTGCAGAATCCAACTACGATGTTGGTAACCGGGAATTGCTGGCTATTAAATGGGCTTTCGAGGAGTGGAGACATTGGCTTGAAGGAGCGACCCATACCATTTCAGTTTTGACTGATCACAAAAATCTTCAATACATTGAATCGGCTAAACGACTGAATGCCCGACAGGCTCGTTGGGCTTTATTTTTTACTCGTTTCAAATTCATTATCACCTTCAGACCAGGTTCCAAGAATACCAAGGCAGATGCCCTGTCACGCAGTTTCCTTCCGGTTCAAGACAACAGTCCTGTTACTCCCATACTTCCGCCTTCAGTCATTCAGGCAGATCTCACACAGGATGTATTTTCCCAATTAAAGCTGCTTCAACATCAAGCTCCTGAAAATACTCCTGCTGGTCGTCTTTTTGTTCCTGAGTTTTTGAGAGCAACTGTTTTGGCGGAATTTCATGATAGCAAAGTTGCAGGGCATCCGGGAATCGCTAAGACTTTGGAATTAGTATCCCGCTCAGTATGGTGGCCTGGTCTTTCCAAAGACATTAAAGAGTTTGTTTTTTCGTGTCAAGTCTGTGCACAGCATAAAGTTCCCCGTTCTTTGCCTATTGGTCAACTTATGCCCTTGAAGGTTCCTCTTAGGCCATGGTCGCATATCTCCATGGATTTTGTGGTGGATCTCCCTCTGTCAGCCGGATGCCGAGTCATATGGGTGGTAGTGGACCGTTTTAGCAAGATGGCCCATTTTATTGCTCTTCCCCGATTGCCATCTGCCCAGGGATTGGCAGTCTTGTTCCTCCGTCATGTTTTCAGACTCCATGGGTTACCCACTGATATTGTTTCTGACAGGGGTCCACAATTCATTGCACAATTTTGGAAGTCTTTTTGTGCTTCGTTAAAGATGAAATTATCATTAACCTCCGGCTATCATCCACAATCCAATGGACAGACTGAGCGAGTTAACCAATCTCTAAAACAATATTTGCGTTTGTACTCGGCCAAACTCCAAAATGACTGGTCTGAGTTTCTTCCATTGGCGGAGTTTGCTTATAATAATGCCTGTCATTCTTCCACCAATGTGTCTCCATTTTTTGCAGTTTTTGGTTTCCACCCCAGAGCTAATTCATTTTTTCAACATTCCTCTGTCTCCTCTCTGGCCCTGACCTCTCATCTTAAACTTATTTGGAAAAAAGTGCACCTGGCTCTCAGAAAAGCAGCTTTCCGGGAAAAAAAAATTTCTGACAGGCTCCGGCGGCCGTGCACTTTTAAAGTAGGAGACAGGGTGTGGTTGTCGACTCGCAACATCAAACTTCGACAAACCTCAGCCAGATTGGGTCCTAGATTTATTGGACCATTTCTCATTATCAAAAAAGTCAATCCAGTTGCTTTCCGGTTACGTTTACCAAAAACTTTACGGATCGGAAATACCTTCCATTGCTCATTGCTTAAACCATATGTTTCGTCCAGCAGATTTCCTCGTAAAGAGTCTCAGGGGAGATCACCAGTTAATGTACAGGGTCAGCAGGAGTTCTTGGTTGAGAAGGTTCTCGATTCCAAGTTGTCCCGGGGTCGGCTTTATTTTTTGGTGCATTGGAGAGGTTATGGGCCAGAGGA
The DNA here is from genome assembly GCF_028390025.1 of Pseudophryne corroboree. Lineage (NCBI taxonomy): Eukaryota > Metazoa > Chordata > Amphibia > Anura > Myobatrachidae > Pseudophryne > Pseudophryne corroboree. The sequence goes on along the minus strand of NC_086448.1, from coordinate 337,612,919 downwards.
AAGGTCGTGGGTCCTGGATGAGGACCTTCATGCCCCAAAGCTCAAAAGGGCATTTTTTCGTGAATTTCCTCGGAAACCTGGCTTTAGGGGTTCCTTGACCCCTCCTCAAGGGGGGGGGTACTGTTAGGCGCCGGGGTCCGCTCGGCCGTGCGGCCCGGCGCCTAGCAACCAGGGACGCCGTGCGCGTTCAGCCGCCGGCTCCCTGGCAACGCTAAGACGCCGGGCGCACGGAGCCGCTCTGACCTTAGCAACGGGGACGCCACGTTCAGCCGCGTTCCCCGTTGCTGGGTCTATTCTCATTACCCTGACTATGTGCTGGCCGTGCAGCATGCAAGCTGCACGGCATTTCTATTTGATTGCCCTGTCTGGATCTGGATTGGAGGGTTCCTGAATAAAGGCACCCTCAGGACTTCTTACAGACGCCGGTGATAGCTTCCTGTTTGCCTGTGTCTGCTGCAGAGAGTTCCCAGTCCCGGTCTATTCGGTTGTTCCTGTCCTCAGAGATCCTGTACTCGGAAGTTACCATCTGTTCCTGGAGTCTGACCGAGCACCTTTAACATCTGGTGGTGTTCGTGAGTCGCGGCGCAGCCGTGTGTTGCGGCTTGTCCGCTTCTGTTTATTATTTTGTTTAATTGTGTTCTGGAGCTTTGCGGAGGATTCCGCTTCCACAGATCCACTCTGGTGTCCAGCGGTGCCGGATAGGAGTGTCGGATCAGTGGATCTTTGGTTGTCCTTTTCCCTGGCGGCTAGTCCGCACATACCTTTTGATTTAGTTAGTTAGCTTGTAACCCCTGGCCTGGTTGCTTAGTCAGAGGGCCCCTTGTTATCACCCTGTCTCGGACTTCCCCTTGTCTCCCATTAAGACCTGCGGGGGCATCGGGGTTGGGCAGACATAATCCGCCCTTCGAACGCGGCTGCCATGGGCTCAAGCAACCATAGTCTCGCAGGGGATTTCTGATAACACGGGCGAGACAACGGAGTTAGGGCGCCAGGGGTTACTAGGCTCTCCAGCTCCCACAACCAGCTTATTTTCCTGTACTCAGATCCCTGCCATAAGATCGCCTCCGGTCTGGAGTACAGGAATCATAACATATAGTTATACTGGTGGTCAGCAAACTGTGCAAAACTGAAATGCACCACAGGTATGGATGGATAGTATACTTGACGACACAGAGGTAGGTAGAGCAGTGGCCTTCTGTACCGTACTGCTATATAGTATATACTGGTGGTCAGCAAACTGTGCAAAACTGAAATGCACCACAGGTATGGATGGATAGTATACTTGACGACACAGAGGTAGGTAGAGCAGTGGCCTACTGTACCGTACTGCTATATAGTGTATACTGGTGGTCAGCAAACTGTGCAAAACTGAAATGCACCACAGGTATGGATGGATAGTATACTTGACGATACAGAGGTAGGTAGAGCAGTGGACTACTGTACCGTACTGCTATATATATATAGTTATACTGGTGGTCAGCAAACTGTGCAAAACTGAAATGCACCACAGGTATGGATGGATAGTATACTTGACGACACAGAGGTAGGTAGAGCCGTGGCCTTCTGTACCATACTGCTATATAGTATATACTGGTGGTCAGCAAACTGTGCAAAACTGAAATGCACCACAGGTATGGATGGATAGTATACTTGACGACACAGAGGTAGGTAGAGCAGTGGCCTACTGTACCGTACTGCTATATAGTGTATACTGGTGGTCAGCAAACTGTGCAAAACTGAAATGCACCACAGGTATGGATGGATAGTATACTTGACGATACAGAGGTAGGTAGAGCAGTGGACTACTGTACCGTACTGCTATATATATATAGTTATACTGGTGGTCAGCAAACTGTGCAAAACTGAAATGCACCACAGGTATGGATGGATAGTATACTTGACGACACAGAGGTAGGTAGAGCCGTGGCCTTCTGTACCATACTGCTATATAGTATATACTGGTGGTCAGCAAACTGTGCAAAACTGAAATGCACCACACGTATGGATGGATAGTATACTTGGCGACACAGAGGTAGGTAGAGCAGTGGCCTTCTGTACCGTACTGCTATATATATAGTTATACTGGTGGTCAGAAAAATTCTACACTGTCCTTCTACTATATACTACAATGCAGCACAGATATGGAGCGTTTTTCAGGCAGAGAACGTATAATACTGGTGGTCAGTGGTCACTGGTCAGCAAAACTCTGCACTGTCCTCCTACTATATAATACTGCTGGTCCTCAGTCCCCACAATAAAGCAATTAGCACACTGAGCACAGATATTTGCAGCACACTGAGCACTGTCAGATATGGAGCGTTTTTCAGGCAGAGAACGTAGATATTTGCACTTGCAGCACACTGAGCACAGATATTTGCAGCACACTGAGCACAGATATTTGCAGCACAATTTGCAGCCCACTGAACATAGAAACTGAGAGGACGGTTCCGAGGCAGACTCGTATCTTCCCGCCTTGCTCGGTTAACCCGAGCGCGCCCGAACTTCATCATCCCGCTGTCGGATTCTCGCGAGATTCGTATTCTATATAAGGAGCCGCGCGTCGCCGCCATTTTTCACTCGTGCATTGGAGATGATAGTGAGAGGACGTGGCTGGTGTTCTCTCAGTTTCTGTGTTCAGTGTGCTGCAAATATCTGTGCTCAGTGTGCTGCAAATATCTACGTTCTCTGCCTGAAAAGCGCTCCATATCTGTGCTCAGTGTGCTGCAAATATCTGTGCTCACACTGCTTTATTGTGGGGACTGGGGAGCACCAGTATTATATAGTAGGAGGACAGTGCAGAGTTTTGCTGACCAGTGACCACCAGCATTATACGTTCTCTGCCTGAAAAAACGCTCCATATCTGTGCTGCATTGTAGTATATAGTAGGAGGACAGAGCAGAAGTTTGCTGACCAGTGACCACCAGAATTATATCAGTACGGTACAGTAGTCCACTGCTCTACCTACCTCTGTGTCGTCAAGTATACTATCCATCCATACCTGTGGTGCATTTTTTTTGTGCGCAGTATATATATAGTAGGAGGACAGTGCATAATTTTGCTGACCACCAGTATATAATATATAGCAGTACGGTACAGTAGGCCACTACTCTACCTACCTCTGTGTCATCAAGTATACTATCCATCCATACCTGTGGTGTATTTAAGTTTTTGTGCGCAGTATATATATAGTAGTAGGATAGTGCATAATTTTGCTGACCACCAGTATATAATATATAGCAGTACGGTACAGTAGGCCACTGCTCTACCTACCTCTGTGTCGTCAAGTATACTATCCATCCATACCTGTGGTGCATTTAAGTTTTTGTGCGCAGTATATATAAAGTAGTAGGACAGTGCATAATTTTGCTGATCACCAGAATATAATATATAGCAGTACGGTACAGTAGGCCACTGCTCCACCTACCTCTGTGTAGTCAAGTATACTATCCATCCATACCTGTGGTGCATTTCAGTTTTGCACAGTTTGCTGACCACCAGTATAAACTATATAGCAGTACTGTACAGAAGGTCACTGCTCTACCTACCTCTGTGTCGTCAAGTATACTATCCATCCATACCTGTGGTGCATTTAAGTTTTTGTGCGCAGTATATATATAGTAGTAGGACAGTACATAATTTTGCTGACCACCAGTATATAATATATAGCAGTACGGTACAGTAGGCCACTGCTCTACCTACCTCTGTGTCGTCAAGTATACTATCCATCCATACCTGTGGTGCATTTAAGTTTTTGTGCGCAGTATATATAAAGTAGTAGGACAGTGCATAATTTTGCTGATCACCAGTATATAATATATAGCAGTACGGTACAGTAGGCCACTGCTCTACCTGCCTCTGTGTAGTCAAGTATACTATCCATCCATACCTGTGGTGCATTTAAGTTTTTGTGCGCAGTATATATATAGTAGTAGGACAGTGCATAATTTTGCTGACCACCAGTATATAATATATAGCAGTACGGTACAGTAGGCCACTGCTCTACCTACCTCTGTGTCGTCAAGTATACTATCCATCCATACCTGTGGTGCATTTAAGTTTTTGTGCGCAGTATATATATAGTAGTAGGACAGTGCATAATTTTGCTGACCACCAGTATATAATATATAGCAGTACGGTACAGTAGGCCACTGCTCTACTTACCTCTGTGTCGTCAAGTATATCCATACCTGTGGTGCTTTTAAGTTTTTGTGCGCAGTATATATAATAGTAGGCCATTGCTATTGATATATTACTGGTATAAAATTCCACACATTAAAAAATGGAGAACAAAAATGTGGAGGGTAAAATAGGGAAAGATCAAGATCCACTTCCACCTCGTGCTGAAGCTGCTGCCACTAGTCATGGCCGAGACGATGAAATGCCATTAACGTCGTCTGCCAAGGCCGATGCCCAATGTCATACTAGAGAGCATGTAAAATCAAAAAAAACAAAAGTTCAGTAAAATGACCCAAAAATCTAAATTAAAAGCGTCTGAGGAGAAGCGTAAACTTGCCAATATACCATTTACGACACGGAGTGGCAAGGAACGGCTGAGGCCCTCTCTTATGTTCCTCATGACTAGTGGGTCAGCTTCACATGAGGATGGCAGCACTCATCTTCCCACTAGAAAAATGAAAAGACTTAAGCTGGCAAAAGCACAGCAAAGAACTGTGCGTTCTTCTAAATCACAAATCCCCAAGGAGAGTCCAATTGTGTCGGTTGCGATGCCTGACCTTCCCAACACTGGACGGGAAGAGGTGGCGCCTTCCACCATTTGCACGCCCCCTGCAAGTGCTGGAAGGAGCACCCGCAGTCCAGTTCCTGATAGTCAAATTGAAGATGTCACTGTTGAAGTACACCAGGATGAGGATATGGGTGTTGCTGGCGCTGGGGAGGAAATTGACAAGGAGGATTCTGATGGTGAGGTGGTTTGTTTAAGTCAGGCACACAGGGAGACACCTGTTGTCCGTGGGACGAATATGGCCATTGACATGCCTGGTCAAATTACAAAAAAAATCACCTCTTCGGTGTGGAATTATTTCAACAGAAATGCAGACAACTGGTGTCAAGCCGTGTGTTGCCTTTGTCAAGCTGTAATAAGTAGGGGTAAGGACGTTAACCACCTAGGAACATCCTCCCTTATACGTCACCTGGAGCGCATTCATCAGAAGTCATTGACAAGTTCAAAAACTTTGGGTGACAGCGGAAGCAGTCCACTGCCAACTAAATCCCTTCCTCTTGTAACCAAGCTCCTGCAAACCACACCACAAACTCCCTCAATTTCCTCCTTAGACAGGAAAGCCAATAGTCCTGCAGGCCATGTCACTGTCAAGACTGACGAGTCCTCTCCTGCCTGGGATTCCTCCGATGCATCGTTGAGTGTAACGCCTACTGCTGCTGGTGCTGCTGTTGTTGCTGCTGGGAGTTGATCGTCATCCCAGAGGGGAAGTCGGAAGACCACTTGTACTACTTCCAGTAAGCAATTGACTGTCCAACAGTCCTTTGCGGGGAAGATGAAATATCACAGCAGTCATCCTGCTGCAAAGCGGATAACTCAGGCCTTGGCAGCCTGGGTGGTGAAAAAAGTGTGTCCGGTATCCACCGTTAATTCACAGGGAACTAGAGAATTGATTGAGGTACTGTGTCCCCGGTACCAAATACCATCTAGGTTCCATTTCTCTAGGCAGGCGATACCGAAAATGTACATAGACATCAGAAAGAGTCACCAGTGTCCTAAAAAATGCAGTTGTACCCAATGTCCACTTAACCACGGACATGTGGACAAGTGGAGCAGGGCAGACTCAGGACTATATGACTGTGACAGCCCACTGGGTAGATGTATTGCCTCCCGCAGCAAGAACAGCAGCGGCTGCACCAGTAGCAGCATCTCGCAAACGCCAACTCGTTCCTAGGCAGGCTACGCTTTGTATCACCGCTTTCCATAAGAGGCACACAGCTGACAACCTCTTACAGAAACTGAGGAACATCATCGCAGAATGGCTTACCCCAATTGGACTCTCCTGGGGATTTGTGACATCGGACAACGCCACCAATATTGTGCGTGCATTACATGTGGGCAAATTCCAGCACGTCCCATGTTTTGCACATACATTGAATTTGGTGGTGCAGAATTATTTAAAAAAATGACAGGGGCGTGCAAGAGATGCTGTCGGTGGCCTGAAGAATTGCGGCCCACTTTCAGCATTCAGCCACCGCGTGCCGAAGACTGGAGCACCAGCAAACACTCCTGAACCTGCACTGCCATCATCTGAAGCAAGAGGTGGTAACGAGGTGGAATTCAACCCTCTATATGCTTCAGAGGATGGAGGAGCAGCAAAAGGCCATTCAAGCCTATACAGCTACCTACGATATAGGCAAAGGAGGGGGAATGCACCTGACTCAAGCGCAGTGGAGAATGATTTCAACGTTGTGCAAGGTTCTGCAACCCTTTGAACTTGCCACACATGAAGTCAGTTCAGACACTGCCAGCCTGAGTCAGGTCATTCCCCTCATCAGGCTTTTGCAGAAGAAGCTGGAGAGATTGAACGAGGAGCTAATACATGGCAATTCCGCTAGGCATGTGGGACTTGTGGATGGAGCCCTTAATTCGCTTAAGCAGGATTCACGGGTGGTCAATCTGTTGAAATCAGAGCACTACATTTTGGCCACCGTGCTCGATCCTAGACTTAAAACCTACGTTGTATCTCTCTTTCCGGCAGACACAAGTCTGCAGAGGTTCAAAGACCTGCTGGTGAGAAAATATTCAAGTTAAGCGGAACGTGACCCGTCAACAGCTCCTCCTTCACATTCTCCCGCAACTGGGAGTGAAAGGAAAAGGCTAAGAATTCCGAGCCCACCAGCTGGCGGTGATGCAGGGCAGTCTGGAGCGAGTGCTGACATCTGGTCCGGACTGAAGGACCTGCCAACGATTACTGACATGTCGTCTACTCTCACTGCATATGATTCTGTCACCATTGAAAGAATGGTGGAGGATTATATGAGTGATCGCATCCAAGTAGGCACGTCAGACAGTCTGTACGTATACTGACAGGAAAAAGAGGCAATTTGGAGGCCCTTTCAGAAACTGGCTTTATTTTACCTAAATTGCCCCCCCTCCAGTGTGTACTCCAAAAGAGTGTTTAGTGCAGCCGCTCACCTTGTCAGCAATCGGCGTACGAGGTTACTTCCAGAAAATGTGGAGAAGATGATGTTCATCAAAATGAATTATAATCAATTCCTCCGTGGAGACATTCACCAGCAATTGCCACCAGAAAGTACACAGGGACCTGAGATGGTGGATTCCAGTGGGGACGAATTAATAATCTGTGAGGAGGGGGATGTACACAGTGAAAGGGGTGAAGAATCGGACGATGAGGAGAAGGTGGACATCTTGCCTCTGTAGAGCCAGTTTGTGCAAGGAGAGATTGATTGCTTCTTTTTTGGTGGGGGCCCAAACCAACCAGTCATTTCAGTCACAGTCCTGTGGCAGACCCTGTCGCTGAAATGATGGGTTTGTTAAAGTGTGCATGTCCTGTTTATACAACATAAGGGTGGGTGGGAGGGCCCAAGGACAATTCCATCTTGCACCTCTTTTTTCTTTCATTTTTCTTTGCATCATGTGCTGTTTGGGGACTATTTTTTGAAGTGCCATCCTGTCTGACACTGCAGTGCCACTCCTAGATGGGCCAGGTGTTTGTGTCGGCCACATGGGTCGCTTATCTTAGCCATCCAGCGACCTTGGTGCACCTCTTTTTTTCTTTGCATCATGTGCTGTTTGGGGACTATTTTTTGAAGTGCCATCCTGTCTGACACTGCAGTGCCACTCCTAGATGGGCCAGGTGTTTGTGTCGGCCACTTGGGTCGCTTAGCTTAGTCATCCAGCGACCTCGGTGCAAATTTTATTACTAAAAATAATAGTGTGAGGTGTTCAGAATAGACTGGAAATTAGTGGAAATTATGGTTATTGAGGTTAATAATACTATGGGATCAAAATGACCCCCAAATTCTATGATTTAAGCTGTTTTTGAGGGGTTTTTGTAAAAAAACACCCGAATCAAAAACACACCCGAATCCGACAAAAAATTTTCAGGGAGGTTTTGCCAAAATGCGTCCGAATCCAAAACACGGCCGCGGAACCGAATACAAAACCAAAACACAAAACCCGAAAAATGTCCGGTGCACATCACTAGTTTATATAAGCGCACTTCAACTAGTGGTTATATATTTCTACTTATTTGGTGAATGCACACACACTCAAATTTTGAATCTGCAGCTATAATAATTTTAATTTCTAATTTAGTTACACTCACTTTTGTGAAGAGTACTGTATTTATCTATTCTTACTTATTTTATTAGTGCACGGTCACTAATTGTGTTCATTATGGAAAACTAGTTTCAGCAAGAACAATTTGCGCATTTTAGTAAATATTTTAGTCTTTGATCTACATAATATTGTACACATTTCACCTTCATCAGTATGTAGTCAGAAGATATACAGCTATAATCTCATTTTACAATAATTCTGCTCTTATTCTCTTCTATCTACTCCTGAAGTACCAGATTAACAACAGGACAGCAGTGCTTTCACATACAGGGGGCCCCCCACACAAAGCAGCATCACCAGCATGGAGGCATTGTGGCATATGTAAACTGGGGTTTCTGTGTGGCATAACAAGAACTGGGGGCACTACAATGTGTCTAACACATTTATGGTACTGGAAGAATGTACACATTGGCCCTCATTCCGAGTTGTTCGCTCGGTATTTTTCATCGCATCGCAATGAAAATCCGCTTAGTACGCATGCGCAATGTTCGCACTGCGACTGCGCCAAGTAACTTTGCTATGTAGAAAGTAATTTTACTCACGGCTTTTTCATCGCTCCGGCGATCGTAATGTGATTGACAGGAAATGGGTGTTACTGGGCGGAAACACGGCGTTTCAGGGGCGTGTGGCTGAAAACGCTACCGTTTCCGGAAAAAACGCAGGAGTGGCCGGAGAAACGGTGGGAGTGCCTGGGCGAACGCTGGGTGTGTTTGTGACGTCAAACAGGAACGACAAGCACTGAACTGATCGCACAGGCAGAGTAAGTCTGAAGCTACTCTGAAACTGCTAAGTAGTTAGTAATCGCAATATTGCGAATACATCGGTCGCAATTTTAAGAAGCTAAGATTCACTCCCAGTAGGCGGCGGCTTAGCGTGTGTAACTCTGCTAAATTCGCCTTGCGACCGATCAACTCGGAATGAGGGCCATTATACAGATTTGTCCTCATATTCGTGCCAAACAGCCCTTCTTGGCAGGCCAGGGGGTATATTTACTAAAATTCGTATTTGGGGAGATTAAACACGAATGACATCGAATGTGTGAATTTGCAACTTTTTGAATTTTTTACGCCACATTTACTATGCTGTCGTATTCTGCATTTTCGTTTTTTCCGATGTCGATGTCATTCGTAATTTCGGCCAGTGTTTTACGGGAGTGAATAGTAAAACACTTGGGACATTGACACAATGAATCTCGGCCGGATCTGTGAGATCCGTGCAGGGCTTCATTGTGCACCTTTAAAAAAAAAAGTGTTAAAAATCAAGAAAAAAATTGCGTGGGGTCCCCCCTCCTAAGCAAAACCAGCCTCGGGCTCTTTGAGCCGGTCCTGGTTGTAAAAATATGGGGGGAAAATTGACACGGGTTCCCCCATATTTGAACAACCAGTACCGGCTCAAAGAGCCCGAGGTCAGTGGTTGAGGTTACTCGCGGTCAACCGCTGACCGCAAAGTTCCCACCATTGGATACAATGGAGCGCCTATGCGCTACATTGTATCTCTGCCGTGCGCAGCCTGACTGACAGCTCAGGAGCGCACAGCCAATCAGGAGAGTGCCAAGACGTGGCGCTCCCTGATTGGCTGAAGGGACCCTCTTTGACAGGAGTCACGGGGGGTCCCGGCAGTCGGGGAAAGGGGTCCCATGTGTAAACATGGGACCCCTTTCAGTGCGTGGTTCAGGTTTTTCGGTTTGTTTTTTTGCCAAGTACGTGGATTACAAGTAGAAGAGGACAGAAGCTACCCTGGATTGTGTGAGTATAATTTTATTCACAGGTACCCCGTGTATTCTTCATGGAGAAGTGTACCGAGCCTCGTGTGAACATAGGTAAGTATGTGTGTATGTAGGTGTGCATGTATGTAATAAAGTTTTACTATCACGGTGTGTGTGTTCTGTTTTTTGTTGGGTATTTTTTTTGTAGTAGTACTACAGGTACCAGCGGGCCCATTTTCCACCGCATGCTGGTACTTGTGGTTCTACAAGTACCAGCTTGCGGGGGAGGCTTGCTGGGACTTGTAGTACTGCTACAAAAAACAATATTCTTCATTTTTACACTTGGCTATCAGCCCCCCATCTGCCGCCCTTGGATGGGGGGGACAGCCTCGGGCTTCACCCCTGGCCCTTGGGTGGCTGGAGGGGGGGACCCCTTGATTTAAGGGGTCCCCACTCCTCCAGGGTACCCCGGCCAGGGGTGACTAGTTAGTGATTTAATGCCAGGGCTGCAGGGACCTAAATAAAAGTGTCCCCCGGCTGTGGCATTATCTCTCTGACTAGTGGAGCCCGGTGCTGGTGTTAAAAATACGGGAGACCCCTATGCTTTTTGTCCCCCGTATTTTTGGGACCAGGCGCAGAGCCCGGTGCTGGCTGTTCAAATATGGGGGAACCCCTGTCAATTTTTTCCCCATATTTTTACAACCAGGACCGGCTCAAAGAGCCCGAGGCTGGTTATGCTTAGGAGGGAGGACCCCAAGCAAATTTTTTTTCTGATTTTAAACACTTTTACACCCCTTCCCACTGATAAACATGCACGGATCTCATGGATCCGGCATGACTATCAGAACACGGTAAAAAAAGCAGGTCTGTTTTAAAGCTGCTTTTTTTACGATTTGTATTTTTCCACGGCAGTGTTTGGCTATTGCCGGCAGTGTTTGTGAAATAGAATTTTTAATAAATTATCGAGTTGTATCAAATAACAGGCGTATTTGACCGATGGTGTATTCATTCGTATTTTTGTACTTTGACTTCCAAAAAAATACGAATGCCCTCATCACTACCGAGATTTTAGTTTAGTAAATTCCCGAGATGACACTTTGAAGAAAAAACACCAAATCGGTCAAAATCGGGACCTTAGTAAATAAATATACCCCCAGATCTCTTGCGCTAAGCGTCTTTTTTGCATCTTTCCCACTAAAATGTACACCTTAATCGCAATGTGATGTGATGTCAATGTGAAATCATAAAACAATGAACACGTCTAATTTGTTTGCCTCATTTGTTTGATTTGCTTCTCTTTATCTACTTAGGTACTTGTGTGAAAATCTGAGCTAGTTTTAGGCTAAACTTCAGCAGAAATATAGAAAATTCTGAAGGGTTCACAAACTTTCAAGCACCACTGTAAATTAGAAGTTACCCTACCCCCACATCAATGCACCCTCACAACTTCCCCACTCGCACACATGCTTTTGTTATAACTGTGCCCTCGTCTGCATCAGACTGGCGGGGGAACAGCTTCCGGTCCATTTATTGTGTACTAGGTGATTCATCGCACCCTACGGGCGCTCTTCACACCGTCGCAAGGGGCTACGCCCCCTTAACCCTTGCACGCCCTTGTGGCATACAATATTTGTATTATATGGAGTATTACCTCCAATCATAATTGTGTGAGTGGTTAAAAATTGCAAGGACAAAGGGTCTGCGATGGTTAAGGGGTCCTAGCCCCTTGCAACGGCGTGAAACAGCGCACGCAGGTCCTGATGAATCACCTAGTAGGTGCTGTGGTTGGGGGAGTGGCGGGTGCGGGGGAGACACGGATGGGGGAGGGGTGGTTGCGGGGGTGCCGCGGGTGGGGGAGGGCTGGTGCAGTGGTGCCGTGGGTGGGGGAGGGGTGGGTGCCGCGGGTGGGGGTCAGGAGCCACCGCATGTGCGGCGGTGCCGCGGGTGGTGGAGGGGCTAGTGTGGTGGTGCGGGGGTGGGGGAGGTGTGATTACGGGGGTGCTGCGGATGGGGGTCCGGAGCCACCACGGGTGGTGGAGGGGGGCGTGGGGGTGCCGCGGATGGGGCTCGGAGGTACTGCGAGTGGGGGAGGGGCGGGTAATGCTTCTCCTGCTTTTCCTCCTGGAAGCAGGTAAGCTGCTGTCCTCCCTTTGGCAGTGGCTCTCCCGGAGACTCGCACAGTAGCCAAGCAGACAGTAACTAACTATTGTTAGTGCCGCTGTCCCAACGCGGCGCATTACATGGAAGAAGATGCACTCAATAAACTACAGCTCCCAGCAGGCCTTAGCGCCAGAATGTTTTGGCATTAAGGGCTGCTGGGAGCTGTAGTTTATTTAGTGCGTCTACTTCCCAGTAATGCAGCGCATTGGGACACCGGCGCTAACAATAGTGACTGGCTGGCAGAACTGACTGACTGACTGGCTGAATCAATGTAAAAGGTGAGAGTGCTGTGCAGTGTCAGTGACACTGCACACCCACTGCACTGCACAGCACTGTCATCTTTTACATTGATTCAGCGTCCAGACATTACCCTCCGCGATATCACCCACTCTATCCGTTACATTAGCCATCTCGGGGCTTCCAGGCCGTAGGCCCAGGTGCTGTGTTGCGGAGTCAGGGCCTCAGGGGATCTGAGTGCGGCTGTGACGGGGAGGTACTTCTGTGACATCACGCGCAGAGGAGGCTCTGGGGCTCAGAGAGTATGTGGCGCAGGGAGGGCTATGAAAGCCTTCCACTGCGCCACTTTCATACACATCTATGCCGGTGGCCACAGCAGCTTTTGTTCCACCTGCGCCGCGGCTAGGGAGTGGGGATTGTTGATGCCGGAGGGGGCAGGCGGACTGGCAGCAAGACATAGGGGGTCATTCCGACCTGTTTGCACGCTGCTGTTTTTCGTAGCGGTGCTAATGGGTCGGTTCTGCGCTTGCGCGGCAGCCACAATGTGCAGGCGCGTCGTTGCCCAGCGATGGCTGTTGCTGGGCAACGACAAGAAGACTGAAGAAAGCGACCGCTGCCGCGATCGCAAGAACATTGACAGGAGGAAGGCGTTCCGGGGCATCAACTGACCATTTTCTGAGAGTGGTGTGGTGAACGCAGGCGTGTCCAGGCGTTTGCAGGGCGGGCGTCTGACGACAATTCCGGGACCTGGCAGGCTGAAACCATTGCAGCGGGTAAATAACTCCAGAGCTACTCAGAAACTGCACAAAATGTTTTTGCATAGCTCGGCTGCACAAGGGTTCGCAGCCCTGCTATGCAAAAAAAGCCTCCCCCATAGGCGGCGTCTAGTTGATCGCACAGGCAGCAAAAAGTTGCTACATGCGATCAACTTGGAGTGACCCCCATAGGACGCTGCAGTAAAAGGATTTTTTTACCTTTACAGCACAGAGACTTGCTGCAGATGCAGTGTCATACCCTCCAGCTGTACCTTTCTGGCAGGTACAGGACCTTTTTTTATGGTCAGTACCGATTTTTGGCTCTCCAAACTTCCATTGAAAGTATAGGAAAAGGGGCATGGCCACGTCACTGTACCGTGCCACGCCGTCTTTTTGAATTTGTAACGATTTTTATGTGTAAATTGTTGGAGGGTATGTTGCTGCAGATGCAGTGTGCCTATTTCGGGGTGTGGACCTGAAGCTGCATCTCCATCAGCCCCATTGTTAATCCTGCTCTGTGAACACACAGCAGCCAAAGGGCAGAACCTCCCATTGGATGTAACCTGTGTGGGAGGGCGTTTCTCGCCCAATCAGCTGTGGGCTGGGTGTGATAGACCTGCTGCTAACTCAAACAGAGCTCCTAGCCACACCCAGCGTTATCCACACAGTCACAGAGCGACAGATCTGGGCAATTATATAGGAGATATGTATAAAGATATTTTTTTTTTTCAGTACCAGTTGTTCCTTCTGCCCTCAGAGTTTATATATTAAGTATATGCTGAATGTATTGTCAATATGCACTTAATCAAATACCATGGTAATCTACATAGGACCAATATAGAAAAGATCATATTTTTAATTCCCTATTTTTTAAAACATTAAAATCTGAAAACCTTTGAATGTATTACCAATATTGTAGATAGTCTAAAACTTACTTGAAAATCTTGCCAGGGGTCGAGCATTTTTGTCACCAGTTTCATTTGCAACTAAAATAATGAAAACAAAAAATATAATGTACGTTATACACATATGTAAACAAAGACAATGCAGTTTATCATGAAAAACAAGAGGCTAAAAGATATTTTGACTGTTTATATACATGCTGTATTGAATCGCTATGAAGCGATTTCTGCACATCTGCACATGCGCATACGCCGGTATACACACGTGCAAGGTCCTAAACTGCGTTCTCTTCAGAACGCAGTTTAAGACCTAGAGCGGGAGGGAACGGGGTGTCGCCGCCGCCGCCATGTTTTGTGGGCGTCGATGCTCCATTTTAGGAGTGCGGTCCGGACAACGCAGGCGTGTCTGGACAGTTTGCGGGGCGAGCTGCGTGGCTGCGTGACGTCACACGCAAACGCTACGTCCCTTAACATGGCGGGTAGCTGCCTGCCTCCGCAGCTAGGCTGCACAGGCAGAGGGCTACTCTAAACATGTGAAAGCATCGCCGCCGTTCAATGCTCTTGCATGTCTGCAGGGGGGACTGGATCCGGCATGCGGGCGGACTAGCCCTGTGCTGGGGTCCCCCCCCCCCCCCCCCCGCATGTCAAAGAAATAGATCGTAGATGTGCATTTTCTCGCACATCTATGATCAGGTCTGAATTAGGCCCTTGGTTCCATATGCTTTCAAATTTAGTATTTGCTGTCAAATGTATAACAATACATAATAATATTAGACATGGATTACTTTTTTCTGTTACTACTTTATATACTTATCATCAATGTTTGTAGAGCATCAAAAATGTTAGTGTCATCTTATACATCATATTGATACATATAGACATATTAAGAAATAAAAACAATATCAAAAGATGGGGGTGCAACTATACATTTTAAAAGTGTAATAGACAAGTGCAAGTTACACAGAAAATCATAACATACACACAAATGGCAAATAAATAAGAGACATAAGTTAGAGAGAGTCCTGCTCATAAAAACTTACATTTTAACAACCCACAATGCAAGTTATTTGATACCTGGGACAAAAGGTGCCCGGGAGGGGGTGTCACGAATACTGTATAGTACTTTGTCACACATTACTGAAGACGCAAAGGAAAGCTCCATAGCATTAGTGCTGGTGCATTTCTATCTGTGGGTCCCAACCACTGGCTACCTTGCGGCACATTTAGTACTTCAGCTACCTGTCTCCATTCTTGATTAACCAGCTAACTGAAGATGTTTTTCCTTAAAAACGCTCAGAAATTGTCAGTTCTTTTTATTTAATTTGATAAAGTCTACAAAATAATTGTAATGATATATTTAAATGTTTTATAAAAAAAAAAAAAACTTAGAGGCTGTTTTGCAATCCTGCCGCCCCCTCCCCCATCCCCATAGGCCCCCCATTATATAATCACTCCATTAACTTCACCCCACTCCTGTTTTTTGTACCCCCCCTTCATTGTCCAGTGTAAATGTATTGTTATTTTAACCCTTCACCAACATTCACCAGGATCATAATTGTATATTTTACCTACCCCAAATGCATAGCGCAGCAGAGCGAGTCCCGGAAGATTGTTGATCAGTCCCCCATGCTCATGACATTCCTGGTGGCTGCTGCTCTTTGCAGCCACCAGGTATTTACAGTGGGGGCAAGGCTGGCTTCCCTGGCGGCTGCCACTCTCAGCAGCCGCCAGGTTATACACATTGGGGACAGCACTGGCTACCCCAGCGGCAGCTGCTGTAATCTTCAGACGCCGGGTGTATACACTGGGGAAGCGTTGACTTCCCCGGTGCTGGCAGCTTTCCAGCCGGGAAACTTGCATGTGCAGGCTTTCCCCGGCGCCTGCTCTTCTCTACAGCCGCCGGGTGGGGGTTGCTGCGAGTACCCGATCACTGCTGGCCACAGTGATTGGGACAAATTGGGGGAGGAGCCGCAGGTGGAGGGGAATGGGAGGTCCCTCTGAGATTGGCGGCTCTGGGGAGAGTGTCATCCCACGGTCGCCCAGTGGGCGTTTTTGACTGCTATCATCAGATGCGACCATGTCAGGGAAAGCCCAGCATGGTGTCATCGCATCTGATGCGACCATGCCAGGCAAGTGGTTAAAATGAACCTTGCTTCATTGTTATACCCTCATTCTAGGGCTGCCATCAGAAATTATAGGGCCCGGGTCTGACAAAATAGGCAGGGCTACTCCACCACACACACTGCCCTCTAGCCACTATACAGGGGCGTAGCCAGAACTTTGTAGGCCCCATAGCAACATTTTGAAAGGGCCCCTGCCCCAATGCTTCTAGAAAGACACCTCTCCGCAGCCGGTGTTAATTTTATGAATAATAATGCTGCCCTAGTTTATTTTCTGAATCATAGAACTGCCTTCATTAATGTTAAATAACCATTGTAGTGCCCTAGTTTATTTTATGAACTATAGCAGTGCCCTAGTCAGAGCCGGCCCTAACCAATATGATGCCCTAGGCAAGATTTTGGCTGGTGCCCCCTAGCATCACCGCTGGTTCCGCCTCTGACCTTGCACCTCTTTCCCAGCACCATCACCCCTCATCCATAGCAGTCCTTATTATGGTGTTTGTGCCCCCTATATTATAAATAGGAACAATTCGCACATTTGGCGCACAGCCCAAAAAGGGGTGTGTTTTTGCTGGCAAGGGGTATGGCCACACAATAGTAACCCCAATTCCAATTACGCCACACAATACTGCAACTTTATTCACATTTGATCATGCGATAGTGTCCATAATTCATATTACATCCCACAGTAGTATCACTTTACCTTATAAACGTTACTCCTTACAGTAGAGCCCCTTATTCACATTACATCACACTGAATTGCTCCTTATTCACATTACACCACACCCTATTGATCTTTATTTACATTAGACGACACAGTAGTGCCCTTTCTATATGCAAAGCCACATAGTAGAGCACCTTATACACATAATGCCACACAGTAATGCCCCTTACACATATGAAACACATTATTAATGTCCTTATAAACATAATGCGCCTTACACATTATGACAACCTTTATTAATGTCCTTTTACACATAATGTCCCTTACACATATGCCGCACATTATTAATACCCTTATACACATAATGACACACATAGTGCCCCTTACACATATGTTGCACATTATTAATGCATTTTACATGACACACATAATGCTCCTTACACATATTCTGAACACTACTGCACAACCAACCCACTCACATGCACACAGCACTCACACTGCCACTAACACTGTGACCTCTGCTTCTGCTTGCATACAGATGTGTCCTCCTAAATCTTGCCTCAATGTTAACATCGGGCACATTTTTTTTAATGAAAATGCATCTTATTTGCATTGCTATGTGGCTAGGATGCACAAGCAGCTTCTGCTGATTAAAATGATATGCAGCATGCCTATATACTGTGTGAGACTGTGGCTGTATCTGCATATGAAATGCTACACACAGAATATAGGCATGCCGCATATCATTTTAATCAGCAGAAGCTGCTGATGCCCCTAGGCATATCAAATGCCCTGGGCAATTGCCTAGTTTGCCTATGGCCGGCTCTGGCCCTAGTTCACATTATGTAACATTATAAATGTATAATGCATCCAGTTAATTTTAATCCACATTATAATGAGTGGATCCTGGGGCATAAATAGATACAGTGCCGTAACTAGGCTTTTTGGTGCCCTGTGCCAGAAAGAGAATTGGTGCCCACACCTCATTTTTCCAATAGGGACATAAGGTGCAGGCCTTGCGGGGAAGGGGCATGACAAAATTGATCCCATAGAAAGTCCATGCTATGATGCCCCTTTATATATATACATATACAGTATCTATCTATCTATCTATCTACATATATATATATATATATATATATATATATATCTACACACAATTATAGAACACTGGGAGAAAATGGATTTGGACACAAATCCACTTTATACCACATTCATGCACTCTACCTGAGAACTCGCCGCCATTCTGCCACAATACCCTCATTAAATAACACATTTCAATATACTGCCACACCCAGGACTCAAACCCACAGCCTAATACATCCCAGCCAAACACCGCTCCCACCGAACCACTTGATCCTACATAAAAAATATGAGATGTCTAACTATATGAAGCTACCTGTACCCCGTAAAAAATTAATCAGTACCATAATCAAGCCGATCTATGCAGTGTTCAGCCACACATCCAATCCCTTGCAGCCACACACTACATAGATCTGCCCAGCTATAATGCTGATAACCCCTTCACAAAGTACAAGCTAACCTTCCAATAATTCAAACTCTCTAGCTTGAAATTCTTTAGCTTTCTATGCAAGGGTAGATTGCTCAATGAATAGAGTTCCCGACCGTAATGTCATAGGCAATGGGTTCGAATCCTGGGCACATCAGTATCCCAATATGTAATAAAGGACACTGGGACTAAACAACAAAGAGCTATCAAGTCAACTCCATGAATGCTGTATAAGTATTAGTGACAAAAGGGTGTAGGAGACAGGGGTGGTCAGGAGATGCCGGGCTTCAATGGGGGGAAGCTGCAAGTGAAAGTTGTTAGATAATTGACAAATGCTGCCAACATTGCCCCCCACCCTGCAGCGCTATGTGCAGAGCATACTCCGCACACACCTAATTACGGCCCTGACTAGATATATTGTAGGCCCAAGGCAGAAGTGTGTAAGGGCCCTTATGTACCACCCGGTAGTGAAAATTTATATAACACGTGTATATTTGACAGGGAAGGTGGGCCCCATAGCAGTTGCACTCCCTGAACTTATGTTAGCTACACTCTTGCCAATATACACTGCCCCATAAACATACACACACTGTCCCATACATATGCACACACATACACATGCCTGCCTACACCACCCCTTCACAGCTCCAGCCTCTTCTTCTGCCCCCCTTCCCCCCCCCGCAGCCCCCACTTCGCAGCTCCTGATTGGCTGCCGGTCCGCAAGCTCCAATTGACTCATGGATGTCACTAAATTCATATTGCTGCAGTGTGATTGATGGCTACAGAAAGGTTATCTGCACTCTGTGTATCTGACTGGTTGCATGGTCTGCAACCAGATCACATAACTGCCTGGTGTGGTCGCAAATGATACGACCATGCCAGCCAAGTGGTTAAATAAGTGATTTAATATCAAAAACATAATAAGAAATGACTAAAAATTCAACATTTCAAACTAGAGATGAATCAACACATAACTTTAGCATAAAATATATAACAGTGGTTCTCAAACTGTGTGCCATGACACTCTGGGGTGCCTTAGGACACTTGCAGGGGTGCCCTAGATTGGCTAGATTGGTGGTTCAAGACCAATTAAAATTATTTATGGTCAATGTAATAGACAAAACCAGTGCTGGTGGCTGCCAATCATAAAATATGTGGTCAAACAGAAGCAAATCCTGTCCCTCACCATACAACTGAACCTCCTCCAACCATCTCCTCACTGTTGCTGATGCCGTGGAGAGAAAGAGAAATGCACAGAGGAGCCATCTACAGGAGTGACCTCTCCCAGCTAGTCAGTGCATTTTTCAGCATTGTCATGACTTTGCAGCCACCAGGTATTTACAGTGGGGGCAAAGCTGGCTATTCCGGCGGCTGCCACTCTCAGCAGCCGTTAGGATATACACATTGGGGACAGCACTGGCTACCCCAGCGGCGGCTGCTGCAATCTTCAGACGCCGGGTGTATACACGGGATCAGTACTAAATGCCGCCGGTCGGAATCCCGGCGGTCGAAATACCGACGCCGGAATCCAGACCACACAATCCCGACAGGGGTGGTGAGCGGAACGAAGCCCCTTGCGGGCTCGCTTCGCTCGCCACGCTGCGGGCACGGTGCCTCGCTACGCTCGGCACACTATTATATTCTCCCTCTATGGGTGTCGTGGACACCCACGGAGGGAGAATATGTCGGGATTGTGGCGGTCGGGATTTCGGCGTCGGTATTTCGACCGCCTGGATTCCGTCCGGCGGCATCCTGACCGCATCCCGTATACACTGGGGAAGCGTTGACTTCCCCGGTGCTGGCAGCTTTCCAGCCGGGAAACTTGCATGTGCAGGCTTTCCCCGGCGCCTGCTCTTCTCTATAGCCGCCGGGTGGGGGTTGCTGCGAGTACCCGATCACTGCTGGCCACAGTGATTGGGACAAATTGGGGGAGGAGCCGCAGGTGGAGGGGAACGGGAGGTCCCTCTGAGATTGGCGGCTCTGGGGAGAGTGTCATCCCACAGTTGCCCAGTGGGCGTTTCTGACTGGTATCATCAGATGCGACCATGTCAGGGAAAGCCCAGCATGGTGTCGTCGCATCTGATGCGACCATGCCAGGCAAGTGGTTAAAATGAACCTTGCTTCATTGTTATACCCTCATTCTAGGGCTGCCATCAGAAATTATAGGGCCCCGGTCTGACAAAATAGGCAGGGCTACTCCACCACAAACACTGCCCTCTAGCCACTATACAGGGGCATAGCCAGAACTTTGTGGGCCCCATAGCAACATTTTGAAAGGGCCCCTGCCCCAATGCTTCTAGAAAGACACCTCTCCGCAGCAGGTGTTAATTTTATGAATAATAATGTTGCCCTAGTTTATTTTCTGAATCATAGAACTGCCTTCATTAATGTTAAATAACCATTGTAGTGGCCTAGTTTATTTTATGAACTATAGCAGTGCCCTAGTTCACATTATGTCACATTATAAATGTATAATGCATCCAGTTAATTTTAATCCACATTATAATGAGTGGATCCTGGGGCATAACTAGATACAGTGCCGTAACTAGGCTTTTTGGTGCCCTGTGCCAGAAAGAGAATTGGTGCCCACACCTCATTTTTCCAATAGGGACATAAGGTGCATGCCTTGCGGGGAAGGGGCATGACAAAATTGATCCCATAGAAAGCCCATGCTATGATGCCCCTTTATATATACACATATACAGTATCTATCTATCTATCTATCTATCTATCTATCTATCTATCTATCTATCTATCTCTATACACAATTATAGAACACTGGGAGAAAATGGATTTGGACACAAATCCACTTTATACCACATTCATGCACTCTACCTGAGAACTCGCCGCCATTCTGCTACAATACCCCTCATTAAATAACACATTTCAATATACTGCCACACCCAGGACTCAAACCCACAGCCTAATACATCCCAGTCAAACACCGCTCCCACCGAACCACTTGATCCTACATAAAAACTATGAGATGTCTAACTATATGAAGCTACCTGTACCCCGTAAAAAATTAATCAGTACCATAATCAAGCAGATCTATGCAGTGTGCAGCCACACATCCAATCCCTTGCAGCCACACACTACATAAATCTGCCCAGCTATAATGCTGAAAACCACTTCACAAAGTACAAGCTAACCTTCCAATAATTCAAACTCTCCAGCTTGGAATTCTTTATCTTTCTATGCAAGGGTAGATTGCTCAATGAATAGAGTTCCCGACCGTAATGTCATAGGCAATGGGTTCGAATCCTGGGCATATCAGTATCCCAATATGTAATAAAGGACACTGGGACTAAACAACAAAGAGCTATCAAGTCAACTCCATGAATGCTGTATAAGTATTAGTGACTAGAGGGTGTAGGAGACAGGGGTGGTCAGGAGATGCCGGGCTTCAATGGGGGGAAGCTGCAAGTGAAAGTTGTTAGATAATTGAGCACACTCCGCACATACCTAATTACGGCCCTGACTAGATATATTGTAGGCCCAAGGCAGAAGTGTGTAAGGGCCCTTATGTACCACCTGGTAGTGAAAATTTATATAACATGTGTATATTTGACAGGGAAGGTGGGCCCCATAGCAGTTGCACTCCCTGAACTTATGTTAGCTACACTCTTGCCAATATACATTGCCCCATAAACATACACACACTGTCCCATACATATGCACACACATACACATGCCTGCCTACACCACCCCTTCACAGCTCCAGCCTCTTCTTCTGCCACCCCCCCCCCCCCCACCCCTCGCAGCCCCCACTTCGCAGCTCCTGATTGGCTGCCGGTCCGCAAGCTCCAATTGACTTATGGATGTCACTAAATTCATATTGCTGCAGCGTGTTTGATGGCTACAGAAAGGTTATCTGCCCTCTGTGTATCTGACTGGTTGCATGGTCTGCAACCAGATCACATAACTGCCTGGTATGGTCGCAAACAATGCGACCATGCCAGCCAAGTGGTTAAATAAGTGATTTAATATCAAAAACATAATAAGACATGACTAAAAATTAAACATTTCAAACTAGAGATGAATCAACACATAACTTTAGCATAAAATATATAGCAGTGGTTCTCAAACTGTGTGCCATGACGCTCTGGGGTGCCTTAGGACACTTGCAGGGGTGCCCTAGATTGGTGGTTCAAGACCAATTAAAATTATTTATGGTCAATAGACAAAACCAGTGCTGGTGGCTGCCAATCATAAAATATGTGGTCAAACAGAAGAAAATCCTGTCCCTCACCACATAACTGACCCTAAAGGATGACATATAAACACAATTTACTTAATTTAATATTTCTTTCTAAATTTTTCAATAAGAAACTTTTGTCCTAGAGGTGCCGTGAAAAAAATTCTGGTACTCTAGGGTGCTGTGATTCAAAAAAGTTTGTTAACCACTGCTACTGTATATGCATTAATAACCTTGCAACATGCTGTTCTACATGTATCTATACTGTGACACATTAAGTTAATAGTGCATAAACAATGAATCCATGTTTATCACATAGTAGTGAAAGCTTTTTTGCAGCATGGGACTGGCCCACAGGTATACAGGGTAAATCCCTGCTGAGCCCCACTGCCTGCTTAGTTGAATTTTTTTACAATGACATGTATTTCCCCTTTATTAGACCTAATGCAGTGCCCATTGCATTTTAGACGCTGGCCAGCCAGTACCAATTCCTCTATCATATGTACACTGCACTAGGGTTGAATATATAGACAAGATCCCCATAACGTGCTTAATTATTAAACATATGTTACATTATTCTGTAACCCCTGTACTATAGTGTATTCACAACGGTGCACGTTGGCGTTATCAATCTGGTACTTTAGCCACCACAGAGGTTGATGGCTGGCAGTATAATCACACCCCCTCTGGCAGCTGACCACAGCCCTTAAGCGTGGGCCTCTACCACTGCATTATCCCGATGGGCCCTACATGCCCCAATCCGACACTGGTTTTTAGGCATTTCATAGCTTATATAGTAATTGTCAATGGTCCCTGGGTAATAAAATAGTTATACAAGGGTTGGTCCATATGTAAATTGCTAAAGCAATGTGAGCTGACATCATGGAATCCCACAAATTCCAGTTTCCAGACCTTGCTGAGCTGAAGGAAGAGAGAGACAACAAAAGATTATATCCTCCCTTCACTATTTACAGCAATTCCCAGCACTGACATGCACAAAGGCTCTTGCTAACTACTGTACCCTGAACATTAGTGAATAAGCATATATATTGGACCCCAATAAGCAATCATGTCACCTCTGTTGGGGCCCTGTGTAACACACTGCCTATTACACAGCATCCTTTGCTATACGAGCCAGGCTAGTTACACTCATTTTGAGGCCACCCACACCATTGGGTCCTCATCTGAATCACATTGAAAATCTCAAAATGACTGCTTTTTCATGCACCACCCACGTCAAGTGATTATACAACAGACTGATGCCCCCACACATTATAGGAATAAATGTAAGTTTTCAAGTATTGTGGAAGTACTTGTACCACAACTAGGGTGGCCAATCCCGGGATTGGAGCTAAAATTGGCCAGGATTCAATCCCGGGATTGGAGCTATTTTTGGACATGTCGGGCAACGTTGAGCATTCTCAGGACGCTCAGACACTGCCCGGCTCCCTCTGCTCACCTCCACAGGCTCCGGCGGTGAGACCTGGTGGCTGCGCAGCGTGACCTCTGACTTTACGTCATGCTGCGCAGCCACAGTACCTCACCGTGCACAGCCCGCCCAGCCACCAGTACGTGGCGGAAGTGTCCCTCCCACCCACCCGATGAGATTGTTGTGATTTATCTGACCTGAGCAGCGCGGGGGGGGGGGGGGGGGGTTGACAGTGAAATGCAGCCGAACCCGGGAATCCCGGGATTGAAAAAATGGCCCGGTATAGGCCACCCTAACCACAGTGATATTTGTTTTGTTATGACCATCCCGAGCTGGCAGTAACAGGCTGTTAGCATTAAAAAAATGTCATCAATGAGCCTTTTTAAGTATTTTTATGTTTGTTCAATCAGTGGATCCCAAACGCAGTCCTTAAGACACCCCAACAGTCCAGGCTTTATGTATAGTCATGCTTTTGCACAGAGAGTAAAATCAAACTGACTGAGGTACTAATCAAGTCACTGGTGTCTAAACATGGATAGCCTTAAAACCTGGATCATTGGGGTACCTTGAGGACCGTGTCTGGGAACCACTGTGTTCAATAAATGCAATTGTTGTTCGCACAGCTGCTGATAAAAGGAGAGAGTGATTGGAGTGTGAGGAAGGTGGGTTCAGTTCTGTTGGAAATTTGTTCCAGCATGTGCTAGAAACTTGTAGGGAGTTACACAGTATCTATACCTCCAGTTTCCCAGATTTCTGCAGTGCCAACACAGGACTTTGGAGAGGTGAGTATTAAATTTGGGTGCAGGGTGTGAGGTGTGGCCGTCCCTTTACCCCCGGACCCAGAGACCCATGTGCACCACACAACCTGCATCCATTATAAATACGCCACTGACTCACTGGTGGTTGCTGACAAGGTCATGCTGCCAGGGCTGCCAAGAGAAAACCTGGGCCCCGGTACAACTTCTTCCTGGGCCTCCCTGCCCCCCCATGGAGGGTGTGTGGCCACAGCATTTTGAGGGCATAGACACACCTTTTTGGGGGGTGTCTAGCACATGAGAAGCACACACTCACAGGAACATGGCATGCCTCCCAGCTAGGGCAGTAGAGAGCGTAGCTGGGCCCAGGTACTTTTCAGGGGGCATGGCCTAATCACAGGAGGCATGGACCTGGGCCCCCACTGGGCCCCTCCATAAGACCTGGGCCCAGGTAATTTTTACCCTCTCCCCCCCTCTCTTGGCGCCACTGCATGCTGCTGGGCAAGGTCATATGGTCAACTGTAGCCTCCTCCAACCATCTCCTCCCAGCTAGTCAGTGCATTTTTCAGCATTGTCATGACTCCTGTCAATTAATTCTGGGCAACGTTGGGCCGGCTGCTATGCCTGCTGGAAGCTTCAATTCACATATAGGCCCTATGCCCACACTACATATTGGCCCTCATTCCGAGTTGATCGCTCGGTAATTTTCTTCGCATCGCAGTGAAATTCCGCTTAGTACGCATGCGCAATATTCGCACTGCGACTGCGCCAAGTAATTTTACAATGAAGATAGTATTTTTACTCACGGCTTTTTCTTCGCTCTGGCGAACGTAGTGTGATTGACAGGAAATGGGTGTTACTGGGCGGAAACACAGCGTTTTCGGGGCGTGTGGATAAAAACGCTACCGTTTCCGGAAAAAACGCAGGAGTGGCCGGAGAAACGGGGGAGTGTCTGGGCGAACGCTGGGTGTGTTTATGACGTCAAACCAGGAACGACAAGCACTGAACTGATCGCAGATGCCGAGTAAGTCTGAAGCTACTCTGAAACTGCTAAGTAGTTTGTAATCGCAATATTGCGAATACATCGGTCGCAATTTTAAGAAGCTAAGATACACTCCCAGTAGGCGTAGGCTTAGCGTGAGCAACTCTGCTAAATTCGCCTTGCGAGCGATCAACTCGGAATGAGGGCCATTGAGAGAGCGACACATTGACACGATCACTGATGCACAGGAAATTATGAGGCTCCAGTCAGTCAGTGTTAAAATCCCATATCAGAGTATATCACTGACATTACAGTTTACACTGACAACAGAGGCGTCACTTACACCTTATACACCCGGTGCGGTGCCGGCAGAAAAAGGGGTGGGGCTTTGAGAGAGGGGTGGGGATTTGCGAGAGGGGTGGGGCTTCGTTTCCCAACCACCGTTTTTCGTCACTTTGGGGGGCCCTTTGCAGAATGCTTTTTCTGCAGTACCGGCTCCTACATAGTGACAGGAGCTGAGTACTGCACATAATGTAACAGTGCAGCACTCCTGTCACTGAGCAGAAGCCGGCATTTTGGTGTCACCCCTTCGGCGGGTGACACCCAGTTGCGGGCCGCACCCCCTTGTGACGCCACTGACTGACAGGACACAGCAATATGACTGATTAACTGGAACCATTAATATAATGGACAGGGCACAGCATACCACTGACAGAACCAACTTACTGGCTGACAGAAATGTTTTGTGCTGCTGTGTTCTTGCTGATGTTTTACACAGTATAGGTTTTAATGGGTAAACATTTACATTTCTCAGAATTAATAAACACAGACACTTAAATGAAACAAACGGACAGAGGGCATTATTCAGGTTTGTTAGCACACCAAAAAAGCACACTAATGGGCAAAACGATTTTGAGCTGCAGGTGAGGCAGATGTAAAATGTGCAGAGAGAGTTAGATTTGAGTGGAGTGTGTTCAAGCTGAAATCTAAATTGCAGTGTGAAAATAAAGCAGCCAGTATTTACCCTGCATAGAAACAATATAACAAACCCAAATCTAAATCTCTCTGCACATGTTACATCTGCCCCACCTGCAGTGCAACATGATTTTGCCCATTAGTGTGCTTTTTTTTGATTTGCTAACAAACCTGAATAATCCAGAGAGTCTGTTTGCCTCTATTTTCAAAACTGCTTTAGGTCCAAATTGGCTGAAAGATTCCCCTAAACACTCCGTCCAGTCTGTCTACAACACGAGTGGCCAGACTTTTGGAGTTGGCAAACTATTTTGAAAGCTGAAAAGCTTTCATGATCTACCTAGGTGGGACAATAGCGTGCGCAACAGGAACGCCCCAAAAAGTGGGTTGGCATAACAAAAAGGGGCATTACCTCCTCACTGCACAGGGTGTAAAGAATGTCTCATCCGAAATCACAAATTGGCCCCCGATGGGTAAAAACCTCAAACACATTGGCCCCCACACAGGAGTAAAAATACATTGGCCCCCACACAGGAGTAAAAGCACATTGGTCCCCACACAGTAGTAAATACACACTGACCCCACACAGGAGTAAAAACACATTGGGCCCACACAGGAGTAAAAACACATTGACCCCTACACACACAGTAGTAAAAACACACTGGCCCCCGCACAGGAGTAAAAACACATTGTTCCCACACACACAGTAGTAAATACACACTGGCCCCCACACAGGAGTAAAAACACATTGGCCCCCACACAGGAGTAAAAACACATTGGCCCCCACACAGGAGTAAAAACACATTGGCCCCCACACAGGAGTAAAAATACATTGGCCCCCACACAGGAGTAAAAACACATTGGCCTCCACACAGTAGTAAAAGCACATTGGCCCCCACACAGGAGTAAAAACACATTGGGCCCTACACACAGTAGTAAAAACACATTGGCCCCCACCCAAAAATAAATAAAAGATATACGGTATTAAATGGTCTCTGTTAGGATATGGGTGGTCATTCCAAGTTGATCGCTCGCTAGCAGTTTTTAGCAGCCGTGCAAACGCTATGCCGCCGCCCACTGGGAGTGTATTTTAGCTTAGCAGAAGTGCGAACGAAGGGATCGCAGAGCGGCTACAAAATAATTTTGTGCAGTTTCAGAGTAGCTTCAAACCTACTCTGCGCTTGCGATCACTTCAAACCATTCAGTTCCTGATTTGACATCACAAACACACCCTGCGTTCGCCCAGCCATGCCTGCGTTTTTCCTGGCATGCCTGCGTTTTTCCGAACACTCCCTGAAAACTGCCAGTTGACACCCAGAAACGCCCTCTTCCTGTCAATCACTCTGCGGCTGCCTGTGCGACTGAAAAGCATCGCTAGACCCTGTGTATAACTACATCGTTCGTTGTAATAGTATGCCGTGCATGCATATTGCGCAGAAGTGCCTTTTTTTGCCTCATCGCTGCACAGCGAATGAATGCAGCTAGCGAACAACTCTGAATGACCCCCATGGTGCGCTCTGTACCTGTCTCCTTCTGTGGATCAGTCTATGGGTGCATCCTCTAGTGTTAGACCTCTAGTGACAGGAGTCACTCGGAGGCGGAGTTATATGATGCAGTTCATGTTCTTCCATCTCAAAGAGAGTGAGGAGAGTAACAGAGACAGAGTCCTGGTGTACAAGTGTGCAGAGCTAAAACTGGGAGCGGATCTCGGCCACAGAGACTCACAGTGTTCCAGTGCATGCATCATCTTCTCTACAGTGGGAGTCAGACTGCATGGTTGTGCAGTCCTCCAAGCTTCACCACCACAGACATCTCCTGATAAGTACCGCTACCTAATGCTGCTACCTTGTGTGATATATGGGCTCCTGAATACAGCTATCAGTGTCACCTGTGTTCACTAAATAAACCTGCGTTACTGTTTAAGTCACTAAGTGTGTGGACTGACGTCACTGCACCAGATAGCCCAGAACACTCTGCCAAGAGGTTATGGGCCCAGTCCCACGCCCAGACCCGCGTGTACTTGAAGATTAACCCTCTGAGTGCTTTTAAATAATCACAGTGATACAGTTTAAAGTGACATTTTATACAAGTGCAGAAAGGATTTATAGCACAGGACACAGCATGAGCTTTGCTAAGCTGAAAGGTTCAGAGAACTATGCTACCTGGAAGTTTGCCATGGAGATGCAGCTTAAGCGGGAAAAGTTGTGGAATGTTACTATAGACCCGGGAGCAGGTCCAAACCCAGATGACGTAGACAGAGCCATTGGGACGATAGGTTTAGCTGTGGAGCAGCATGTCTATCCAATAGTCAGTGGGAAAGTGTCAGCTAAGGACATGTGGACAGCCCTGCAAAATGCATACGAAGATAAAGGTCTAATGAGAAGGATAAGTTTAAGACGCATGCTATATGGAACGAAACTGAGTGCCTGCAAAGGCATGAACGATTACATTGATAAGTTATTGTCGATAGCTCAGCAGTTGGCATCTGTGGGGGCGCAGGTGGACGAAGAAGAAGTGGCAATGGCTATGTTACAGAATCTGATGCCAGAATTAGATTTTTTGGTGGTTGTGTTAGAGTCAAATGACACTAAACTAACAACGGAGATTGTAAGAGCCAAGTTGCTGCAGTTCCAAGAACGATTCCTGTCGAGACCATAGCTGAGGGTTCTGCCTTGAGCACAAAGGACACAAAGTCCAGAAAGCACAAATTAAAATGTTTTGTATGTCACAAGATAGAACATAAAGCTTTAGATTGTAGAATGAGAAATTCCATTGGTGTGCAGAAGCAGCAAGACAAACCAAACGAGTCAGCATTGACTGTAGCAGACAGTCACAGGAAGGATTGTTGGTACATGGGGCCTAATTCAGAGTTGATAGCAACAGCAAATTTGTTAGCAGTTGGGCAATACCATGTGCACTGTAGGTGTGGGCAGATATAACGTGCAGAGGAGAGTTAGATTTGCGTGGGGTGTGTTCAAACTGAAATCTAAATTGCAGCATAAAAATAAAGCAGCTAGTATTTGCACTGCACAGAAACAAAATAACCCACCCAAATCTAACTCTCTCTGCAAATGTTATATCTGCCACACCTGCAGTGCACATGGTTTTGCCCAACTGCTAACAAATTTGCTGCTGCGATCAACTCTGAATTACCCCCATGGACTCTAGACATTTCAGTTGCAATAAGCATTGGTTCAATTCTTTAACACTTTGTGTTCCCACTACAGTTACATGGATTGGAAATAAGGTCCTTACTGCATTACAAGCTGGGACAATCACAGTACTTTTAAGAACTGGAGGTGAGACAGTTGTTACAGATATACAAGATGTGTTGTACAGGTCTGATTTAGGAAGTAATCTTATTGATATCAGTGTCCTAGAGAAAAAAAGGCTACAAAGTCCAATTTCAGAAGGGCAAGTGTATGGTGCAGAATAACAGAGGGACTGTTATTGCTTCAGCAACCCAGTGCAACCAACTATATATCCTGGACACTGAGGAGGGTACTGTAATGATGGCTACTGAGGAAAAACAGTCAATGGAGCTGTGGCACAAACGCTTGGGTCATCTGGGATATGACAACGTCCAGAAACTGCTGGATGGAATGGTAACAGGGATCACCGTGAGTAATGATGAAAGACCCATGTGTGAGAGTTGCATAAAAGGCAAGCAAACTCGCAACCCATTTCCAAAGTTAGTTAGTAGAGCAGAGACACCGTTAGCTCTAGTGCACACAGACGTGTGTGGTCCAATGGAGGAAGAATCAATCAGTGGCTACAGGTATTTCATGACTCTTATTGATGACGCCACGAGAATGACACACGTGTACTTTCTTAAGTAGAAGAGTGAAGTTGTCAATAAAATTGTGGAATATAAAAACCTGGTGGAGAATCAGACAGGTCTGAAACTAAAGATCCTGAAATCAGACAACAGTGGAGAGTATGATAACAAAGTCTTAGCCGCATTTCTTAGAAATTATGGCATAAAGCATCAGCTAACAATTGCCTACACAGTGGAACAGAATGGCGTAAGTTAGCGAGCAAACCGCACAATTGTTGAGAGAACACGGACTATGTTAAGTGATGCTAGCCTGGAAAAGAAGTACTGGGCAGAAGCAGTATCGACTGCAGTAAACCTAAAGAATCGTGCACCTACAGTGGCCGTCAAAGGTAAAACAGGAAAAAGCCAAGTATCAGTCATCTTCGTGTCTTCGGGTGCAAAGCTTTTGCACATATACCAAAGGAGAACAGGAGAAAGCTAGATCCAAAATCCATAGAATATATAATGTTCGGATACTACGATGAAAGCAAAGGATACAGACTTTGGGATGTTACAAATAAACGTCTTCTTAAATACAGAGATGTGGTATTCTACAAGACAGCACCACTTACTGGAGCAGTGGAACAACAACGTCACCAAGCAGCAAAAGGGAGATAGAGGAAATGCAAGAAATCCCTTATCAAAATGCCATTGGTAGTTTGATGTATGCAAGCATTGGGACACGTCCTGAAATCATACATGCAGTGAGTCAGGCCAGCCAGTTCTCAAATAATCCTGGAAGACAACACTGGATTGCAGTAAAGAGAATACAAAGGTACCTCAAGGATACAAGTTCACTAAAGCTGAAATTTACAAGATCATCAGATACCAGCTTAAAAGTATTCTGTGACGTCGACTGGGGATCAGATGAGGATGATAGACGTTCTTATACTGGATTATTATTATTATTATTATTATCCTTTATACCTGTTTGCACTAGCAGGCGCAGCCGTAAACTGGGCAAGTAGAGGCAGAGTACATAGTGCTCACAGAAACTTCAAAAAAAGTGATTTGGATACGAGAGACTTTTTGCGAATTAGGTCTTCTTTACCAAAGTGAGATCATCAACATAAAGTGTGATAACAAGGGAGCAATTGATCTTTCTTGTAGCACAAAGCATCATGGACGGTCTAAGCACATTGCTATAAGACATCATTTCATTCGTGAGTTGGTGGAAAACAAGTCCGTCAATGTGGAATATGTTGCAAGTGAATAAATACTGTTAACATGTTGACAAAAGGACTGTCATCACACTTGCTACTTGCATTCCTGATGGAATGTGGACTAGAATATGGTTAATGTGGATTTATTCTTAATGTTTTTTGCTACACATTATGTTTTTGGTTACAGGAGTGACTTTATTGATTTGTTTGATAAAATGTAATGTTCTTTAACTTGTGACCGGAGACAGTCTTTAGCGAAGGGAAGTGTTAGGATATGGTGCGCTCTGTACCTGTCTCCTTCTATGTATCAGTCTATAGGTGCATCCCCTAGTGTTAGACCTCTAGTGCCAGGAGTCACTCGGAGGCGGAGTTATATGATGCAGTTCCTGTTCCTCCATCTCAGAGAGAGAGTGAGGAGAGTGTGACTGAGACAGAGTCCTGGTGTACAAGTGTGCAGAGCTGAGACCGGGAGCGGATCTCAGCTACAGAGACTCACAGTGTTCCAGTGCATGCATCATCTTCTCTACAGTGGGAGTCAGGCTGCACGGCTGTACAGTCCTCCAAGCTTCAACAACACAGACATCTCCTGATAAGTACCGCTACCTAATGCTGTTACCTTGTGTGATATATGGGCTCTTGATTACAGCTATCAGTGTTACATCTGAGTCACCTGTGTTCACTAAATAAACCTGTGTTACTGTTTAAGTCACTAAGTGTGTGGACTGACGTCACTGCACCAGATAGCCCAAAACACTCTGCTAACAGCCTCAGCCCCCGGTACTCCTCCCTCCCCCTTCCCCATATAACACTTCAATAACACCGCCAAATACTACCTACCGAGCATGCAGCCAGGCAGAACAGTAGCTGCCCATGATAGCATGCCATGACTGGTAGGCCAGGCAGTCAAAGAGAAGCAGCAGCGGCGGGCTCCTCACAGAGTGCGGGTGATATTATGAGATTACCGGCACGTTGCACTACTGGGAGCTGGTTCATTTTAGTAAAGTTAGTTGCGATCTACCGGCGATGCTCCACGAGCTACCGGTGGATTGTGATCAATTTTTTGGGCACCTCTGGTCTACAGAGTGCGTCCAGTAGTCTACAGCAGTATTCATGGACCCCTTAATAAGTGTTCCACTCCTAGCACCACCACCCTAAAAAAACATAACTTAACTAATATCTCTTAGCATTACAATGTTCCTGCAGGTGGTTGTGACTTTAAAAAAAAATGGTTATAACAGAAGTATTAGGTAAACCTCAATTTTATTGATTGATACTGACATCAGTATAATATACACCTACATAGTGGCTGGCAGTGTTAGAAAATTGACAGACATATTATTGTAGTATAACATTTCATCAGAAAGTCAACAAGTCAGAGAGCATATGAATTTGCGATGTACATCTGAGCAGTATCATTACCTGACTGTCTCGGAAAAGGTTATAATAACATTATATTTTAGCCTAATCTAGACCTTCGCAGTAGTGATTTGGCATAAATGTTAATCTTTAATTTGAATTTTATTGACTATGTGTGGATTTAAATTGCCGTCTTTATGACTATGTTGGACATTCTAGTTAAAGAGGAAATATTCCTCATGGCTTAACATAAAATCAATAAACAGCATCTTACTTGAAATGGGTGATAGGCACTAGTTCATTTTATACAATAAAATATAGGGCCGAAATAACATTGTGTAACATGAGGTAGAATAATTGGGGTTACATCTGGCAGCATTTACAGTATCAGTAAATTAAAGACCTACAGTAAACCTACAGAATACCGATGATGTTTTATTAGGTATACTGTTTGGATAGTTAAAGAACTGTTAAGAAATAATTTACAAAGAAAATACATATGTTTCCAGCACTGAAAATAGAAATTACTTAACACTGCTCATCCTACATCGAAGACATTTACTGTTCCTAACGGGGGTCACTAAGGGGTTGGGCAAAATTGTGGTTAATTTGTATCTTTGTTAAAATATTGCTTAAAATGAACGCAAAAGTAAAAAAAGAAATCAAAACAAATAAACAACTAAGCTGTGTTGAAATAGGATTATGCTGAAAAGGGGACAGGGTTCTGCTGGAAAGGGTACAGGGTTATGCTGGGCCTGCTGCTATTAGACTCCTGTCCCATCATACAAACAAGATTGGGCTTACTCCATTGGCTGCCCTTTGGAGAAGATACTGTAGGAAGTGCACTGACGGGACATGAGCACGTCATTTTGTGGGCAGTGGTTACATCACCTAAGGGAGCCTGTGCCCCCACTCCTCTCTGCACCCCTTAGTGAAGAATGTCCATCAGAAGGCCGCAATCAAACTGTTTCAGCGATACCGCTATTGTACTATGCATTGCCATGGCAAGCAACCATCATTACTAAATCATTCAATGGTTTAAACCATTGATGGTGCAGGTGTGCGCATGAGCAGATGCTTAGTGCTTAGCTGGTTTCCATAGGAGCACTGTCGATTATTTTGGGGGGTTTTCCATGTTGTGTAACTGCATATCGGGAGAACACACATCATAAAGACACATGCAATAGTGGCAACCATTGCAATAATGGCATTGAATTGCAAGAGAAATGGAAACCATTGATGGTTGCAAATAATCAGTTTTTTAATGGGTGTAGTACTGGTGACCGGCGGTCTCCTGACCGCCGGTCACCTTACCGACGCCGGGATCCCGGCAGCATACCGACGCCGGGATCCCGGCGGGGAGGGGCGAGTGCAGAAAGCCCCTTGCGGGCTCGGTGGCGACCTGCGGTCGCCACGGGTTCTATTCCCACTCTATGGGTGTCGTGGACACCCACGAGTGGAAATAGTCCCTGTTGGTCGGCATGCCGACCATCGGGATAGTGAGCCGTCGGGCTCACGGAGGAGGTCATGTGACTGTCGGTCAGCTGACCGGCGGTCACATGAATACCGCCCTTTTTTAATATCCCTTACAAACGGGGGAGCCGAGTAGGGGAGGAGTGGATACTAAATACCGGGGCTCGGGCTTGCTGGAGGGGCTGAAGAGAGAGCCAGGTCAGCTGCAGAGACTCCAAATGCCCAACCCTGGCAGCTCGGCCTGACAGCAGCAGGGATGTCTTGGTAAGAGATGATACAGCTGGAGAGGGTGCAGTGAAGAGAAGCTAATACGCACCAGGCGAAGACTACCACAGTCATAGAAACCAGGAACATATGCTACTGTTTTCTCTTGGTGTACATCTGGTGCATATAACACTGCATACAGGGGAGCTGAGAAGGGGGAGACAAATATTACAGTAAATCCCATTATACGCATTATGCAACAAGGTAGTAGTACCCATTATACACATTATGCGACAAGGTAGTAGCACCCATTATACGCATTATACGACAAGGTAGTAGTACCCATTATACACATAATGCGACAAGGTAGTAGTACCCATTATACACATTATGCAACAAGGTAGTAGTACCCATTATACACATTATGCGACAAGGTAGTAGTAACCATTATACACATTATGCGACAATGTAGTAGTACCCATTATACACATTATGTGACAAGGTACAGTAGTTGTACCCATTATATGACAAGGTAGTAGTACCCATTATACACAATATGTGACAGGGTAGTAGTTGCCATTATACACATTATGTGACGAGGTTGTAATACCCATTATACACATTATGCGACTAGGTAGTAGTACCCATTATACACATTATGCGACAAGGTAGTAGCACCCATTATACGCATTATACGACAAGGTAGTAGTACCCATTATACACATAATGCGACAAGGTAGTAGTACCCATTATACACATTATGCAACAAGGTAGTAGTACCCATTATACACATTATGCGACAAGGTAGTAGTAACCATTATACACATTATGCGACAATCTAGTAGTACCCATTATACACATTATGTGACAAGGTACAGTAGTTGTACCCATTATATGACAAGGTAGTAGTACCCATTATACACATTATGTGACAAGGTACAGTAGTTGTACCCATTATATGACAAGATAGTAGTACCCATTATACGACAAGATAGTAATACCCATTATACACATTATGCAACAAGGTAGTAGTACCCATTATACGCATTATGCGACAAGGTAGTAGTACCCATTATACACATTATGCGACAAGGTAGTAGTTCCCATTGTTCAAATTATGCGACAAGGTAGTAGTACTCATTATGCGACAAGGTAGTAGTACCCATTATACACTTTATGCTCCAAAGTAGTAGAAGTGGTGCCCATTATACATATTATGCAACACAGTAGTAGTGCCCCCCCCCCCCCCTCCTTAACCCTCCCCTCCTGAAGCCTTTCTCACCATTCCGGCAGCTTAACACTCATCTCTCCTTCTGTAGCCTAACTTTCCCCTCCCATAGCTTAACACTCACCTCCTGCATCCCAACCATGGGCCTAATTCAGAGTTGATCGCAGCAGCAAATTTGTTAGCTAATGGGCAAAACCATGTGCACTGCAGGGGGGGCAGATATAACATGTGCAGAGAGAGTTAGATTTGGGTGGTGTGTGTTTAAATTGAAATCTAAATTGCAGTGTAAAAATAAAGCAGCCAGTATTTACCCTGCACAGAAACAAAATAACCCACCCAAATCTAACTCTCTCTGCACATGTTACATCTGCTCCCCCTGCAGAGCAAATGGTCTTGCCCATTAGCTAACAAATTTGCTGCTGCGATCAGATCTGAATTAGGCTCCATATGCGCTGTGCAGAATGTTCACATTTCAACAATGATGGCAGTCATCCATGGAGAGAAAGGGGCACAGCGCTGCTGTCATTTCTAATCTGGCTGCTGGTCCGAGAGCCAATCAGAGATAATGTTGGCTGGTGGATCACCAAATTAGAAATGACAGCAGCGCTGTGCCTCACATTCCATAGTTGCCGGGCTGTTCATCCCTCTTAAACAAAGAGCAGCCAATGCCATTGCCAGCTGTATCCCTCCATGCACTTGCTCTGCATATTGACCAGCCAGTGACAGTCTCCAGCACAACGACACTCTGCAGTGTAGTATACTGGCCTGGCCGGCGGTGCCCCTCTCTGTCAAGTCTGCCCTTATTACACCTCTGACTATGGCCACAGCGATGGAAATCAGGATGGTGGAAGTTCCAGAGGAGGGACTCGGGCATCCTGCAGCAGCAGAGGGAGCGCGAGCAGTCTGTAGGCAGCACACGAGCAATGAGCCTGGGTCTGAAAGTTATGTGGGGCCACGTCTGGATGGGTAAATGGACACCATTCGAGGCTTTAGAAGGTGCATGTTGGCCTGGGTCTGCTACTGAGGAGGACAATTGTATGTCTTGCATGGTATTTTTGTATTTACTTTTCTTTGGAGGGGCGTGACTAAGCCCCCTCAAATTTGGCCACATCCCCAGTGCATGGGCCTGTATGAGCGCTCAATGGAACTGCTTGCATAAAACTGGTACAAATGATATCCTTGCAGAGCTGGATGCATTACAAAGTGCATAGTTTTTTGGATCATTTACATCTTCAGTTTTTATGCAAACTTAGCATGGGCCCCATAGGTTGAAATAAAGTTGTGTGTAAGCTTAGATTTAGTTTGTTGTCAGTATCCAGTAGAACCAGTTGAATAGTCAGGGCAGAGTGCAATACAGTGAATGGTCAAATCCAAGCAAATAGTAAGGGCAGGCCGTTATCCAGAGAATAGTCACAGGCAGGCATATGTCAGGGCAGGCAGCAAGACAAATAATAATCAAGCACAGGCAGAACTGGGACCAAAATAGCAAAAACAACAATAACTCAGCCCCACAGTAACAGGAACAATTATTAAAATGGTCAAAGAACTGAATTAAACAAGTGTAGACAGGAGCTGAGCCGCCCATACGGTTGGAAGTTTCCATAGTAACTGAATGACTAGGCAGGTAATAATTGGACACTCTCCGGGGGAAGGAGTTGGGCCAACCTAGTGCTTAAGAAGCATTATGATATTGCCACATAACTAATATAATGTGACTATGCCCCCTTTTTTGGAGAAGGCGTGGCAGTTTTACGGAATTTCAAGATACCCCCCACCTCCTGAAAATCCTAACACATAGAAGAAACAAGGAAACTATTTTCTGCTTTTTTTAGAAATACATAAAAGCTTTAGCTTTGAGAACATTAATAAACTGTTAAATTACTGCAGTACAATTCGGAAATGTAAAATTATACTGAATGGGATATTATTTAAGAACTAGTGGTTGCATTAATATTTATTTTGATTGTATGCTTAATTATTTCTTTCATCAGCCTTTTGGAATATTCGAGCATTGACTCTACAGTTATTTAAAAGTGTATTCATGAATATGCAACTTATCCACAAGCTGTTTTCCGTGTTTTAATGAAATTAGTTTGACGTTGTCAGGGTTTTTGAACTTGCTAGTCTAATGAACACTTTACTCAGTGATCAGCAGGAGGGAAGTACATGTTTTACTTGTCAACCACAAGGATTAATAAATTACACTCTAAACAGCAATTTACTGATCTCAAGAACTTAGAAGTGAGTGGGTAGACTTCAAATCTCATTACACTCTCATGTCAAAGAGTTATGAAAGTTACAGTAATTCTCAAATTCCAACTGTGCTATGTTAAAATTTCAAAGAATTTCATATTTATTATTATCATTAATATTAGATCATAGATTACTGCTGTGGAGTTCTTGTATTCTATCACTGTTTAAAGTAAATCAGTTATTAAAACAAACAAATAAAATGTGGCTCTTTAATTACATATGTATAAACAGCAGCATTCCTCCCAACTTTAAAAAGTTGGAAGGAGGGACACAGACGCATGCCTGAGGCGCCTGAGCTTTTGCTGGCGTTACCCTGTAGAAGCCTATGGGGCTTCTTCCGCAATGCGATGCAGAGACAGAACCCTCCCAGCCAGTGGCGTAAGTTTGACCCAGTTGCCTGGAGGCAAGGAAAATATTTGTGCCCCCCTATATTTTTATATATTATACATATATATATATACATATACATACACATACACATATACACACACACACATTTGCTCCTGCATAGCAAGCCTGCAGATTCTAACTATATGAAGCTACTACAAAACCGTTGCAACTAGGCAGATCTAGGAGTCCAGCCACACCGTACATAGATCCGCTCAGTCACTCCCAATGCTGATTATTTCTCTGACAATTAATTTGCAAGTGTCATATCCAGGATTAGAACCTTTTACACTGGAAGCATGCACCTTACTGATGGAGATATCTGCTCTTGCACAGGAAGTATGAGAATTCTAACTATATGAAGTTACTTGTAATTGTCAGAGGAATAACTTCATATAGTTAGAATTCTCATGCTTCCTTTACAGGAGCAAATAGCTTCATCAGTAAGATATCTGCTTCCAGTGTATCTGTAATAAAGAGGGTGTGATTTGTAAGGTGTAGTGACTAGTGGGGAAGTCGGCTACGGAAGAGATACCGGCTGCTGTCAATTAACTTAATTGATTAATGTCGCTGAACACATGGAACAGGAGGAGAGGTGCCCCCCTTCAAAGCAGGCGCCCGGCGGCAGCTGACTCCGTTGCCTCCCAGAGTTCTGCCTCTGCTCCCAGCATCCCCCGCATCTGCAGCTGGTCTCTCCCGGGTCATAGACCCAGAAGTCCTTCAGCCACAGTGCAGCATGAAGAACAGCTCTGATCGCAAGAGCTGTCCTTCGCAACACTAATCGCATATGTTAGTACATATGTGATTAGTGTCGGCACGATGTGTTGAGGGCTGTACCGCAACAGGTTGGTACATCCCACCCTCTGCATTTAAAAAAACCAATCATGATTATAATATCTGCATACGCAGTAGTGAAAATGAATGCTGTTCCTCCTCCTTTAACCCATGTACCTCTTCCTTAAAACAAACTTAGAGCAATAGCAGAGGTCATTCTCAATGTGGAATGTACTCAAAATGTAGACAGTCAAAACTAAAAGGTCAACATAACATAAGTTTGACAGGGTCATAAGGTCGACAGTTAAAATGAAGACACACAAAATGTTGACATTGAATAAATAAATGTTGACACTTAAAATGTCGACCAGGTTAACATGTATACACAGTTAAAATGTTGATTGTCAGAATGTAGGCAACCAACATGTAGACAAGTTAAAATGTCAATACCCGACGTGCAGCATCACAGGTGCTGCTAAACGCCTCTGAGAGCAGTGAAATACTGTAGTTACATTTAAAAACAAGATAATGCATGACCGACCCCCCCAACAATCAATAACCTATCCCAAATCTCTGGGGTTCCGGTATGAATGGTCGACCATGTTATGGTCGACAGTCATTAGGTCGACCACTATTGGTCGACAGTGACATGGTCGACATGGACACATGGTCGACACATGAAAATGGTCGACACATGAAAGGTCGCCATATGAAAAGGTCGACATGAGTTTTTAAACTTTTTTGGGTGTCGTTTTTTGCGTAAAGTGACTGGGAACCCCAATCAGTGCACCGCGTCCTCTCGCATGGCTCGCTTCGCTCGCCATGCTTCGGGCATGGTGCCTTCGCTCCGCTACCGCTTCGCTCGGCACACTTTACCGTTCCAATCGTAGTCCATGTGGATCGTAAAGTATGGAAAAGTTCCCCAAAAGAAAAAAAAAAAAAAAACCTCATGTCGACCTTTTCATGTGTCGACCTTTCATGTGTCGACCATGTGTCCATGTCGACCATGTCAATGTCGACCAATAGTGGTCGACCTAATGACTGTCGACCATAACATGGTCGACCATGTGAACGGATACCAATCTCTGGGCCTGCACTGTTTTTTTTTTAAATAAGAGGGGGGAAAACACCACCGGGCTGATCCAGCTGGGGGAGTAACGCTTTAGCAGGGAGACACAATGTGGGATCCCCTGCCATAACGTTAACCATTGCCAAACTGGTCAGCTCATGGCTGAAATCCCTTGGAAAGGTGGACTCTCCCCTCCCCCCTCCAAAAT
Source organism: Pseudophryne corroboree (assembly GCF_028390025.1). Lineage (NCBI taxonomy): Eukaryota > Metazoa > Chordata > Amphibia > Anura > Myobatrachidae > Pseudophryne > Pseudophryne corroboree. Next base: position 337,572,275 of record NC_086448.1, on the reverse strand, counting down.
AAAAAAAATGGCGTTTCCTGTTCCAAGGGAACAAATAGCCCTGGTGGATGGGTGTGGTGTTAATGCCAAGCAAGCTTGTAGTCAGCCTGTAAATAAGACATTAAAATTAAGACAAATCCCCCCCTCCCCCTCCGATTATTGTTTACCTTTAAAAACCAAACTCCCCAACACATGGCTTATTTAATGCACACATGCTACAGGAATTAGGACCTCATGTAGGCATCCAGGGATATTGGCAAGACATTTAAATAAAATGGACTGTTTCTATGAAGAGCCATGGTCATTAGTTGTCACTCCATAGAAATCAATCGGGAAATGTTGATTGGCTGAGTGCTCTGCTCCAACGCTCTCAGTCAATTACCATTTCCCCATTCATTTCCAAGGAGTGATCGGGAATGACCCGGTTATATTCGCAACGGGACACTGGAAATAATTTTTTTGCAAAGACTTGTGGATTCTACATGGAATGAAGAGGACTTGATCCAAGGGCCTTATTCAGACCTGGCCACTGTTGTGACCCGCAGCGCAGTTTGCCTATATTGGCAAACTGCTCATGCGCAGCTGCCACATCGCGCCTGTGTGGCCTCAAACATTGTGGCCGCATTCCGCTTCGATTAAAAAAATGGCGGTGGACCGCCTGAGAGCGCAGCCAGGCTGCACTGCCAGGGGTCAACCTTCGTTTACATGCTGGACGGCCTTGCCCTGTGCTTGGTGGCCCCCAGCATGTGAGGAGATGGCCTTGGCCAGTGCTGGGCGGCTCCCAGCTTGTGATGAGATGGCTGCAGATCTTGCTGCGTATGCAGCGATCTGCGTCCATATCTGAATAGGGTAATTAGTGAGTATTAAAGTGGTAAACGAGGGCTGTGTTTATTTAATAAAGGATTACAACATACGGTGTGTGTACTGTCTTTTGTTTACAAATTCTTTTACAGGAAGACAACAGTTGCCAGCGTGCCCTTAATGTCCGGGCATGCTGGCACCTGAGGCTCTGGTGGCATCATGCTGAGACAGGTTTGCTGGGACCTGTAGGCTGTCTTTAAAAAAACAATGGTGTAAATGTATTATAGCGGCATATATCGGCATATCTGAGACAAAACAGGGGAGTGTATTAACATCTTGTCTGCCAAAGCGGAAGAATGAAAACACCCCCCTACATTGCTCATGCTCTGTGTCTCCCTGCCCAGCCGGCTCCACTGCACATGTGTGGGATCTCGCTACTCACGCGGGATCCCCTGCGCAGTCCAGAGCAGGCACCCACCACATCCAGGGAGATAGGGCATTTCCAAATGCAGCTGTCGAAATCGATGGCTGGAGGTGTCTGAACGGTCAGCGCCGGTAACTGTTCATACATTGCGAACGCATACTGGCGTGCCATCTTATAGATAGCTGCGCCTATGTGGACACATGCACCGCATACCGGCGCAAACATACATGGCGGTACAGCGTACATAGCGTGAGAAAGATACATTTACCCCAATATTATTTCTCTAACGTCCTAAGTGGATGCTGGGGACTCCGTAAGGACCATGGGGATTAGCGGCTCCGCAGGAGACTGGGCACAACTAAAGAAAGCTTTAGGACTACCTGGTGTGCACTGGCTCCTCCCACTAAGACCCTCCTCCAGACCTCAGTTAGATTTCTGTGCCCGGCCGAGCTGGATGCACACTAGGGGCTCTCCTGAGCTCCTAGAAAGAAAGTTATTTTAGGTTTCTTATTTTACAGTGAAACCTGCTGGCAACAGGCTCACTGCATCGAGGGACTAAGGGGAGAAGAAGCGAACCTACCTGCTTGCAGCTAGCTTGGGCTTCTTAGGCTACTGGACACCATTAGCTCCAGAGGGATCGACCGCATGGAACTGGCCTTGGTGTTCGTTCCCGGAGCCGCGCCGCCGTCCCCCTTACAGAGCCAGAAGCAAGAAGAGGTCCGGAAAATCGGCGGCAGAAGACATCAGTCTTCACCAAGGTAGCGCACAGCACTGCAGCTGTGCGCCATTGCTCCTCATACACACTTCACACTCCGGTCACTGAAGGTGCAGGGCGCTGGGGGGGGGGCGCCCTGAGCAGCAATAAAAACACCTTGGCTGGCAAATATATCACAATATATAGCCCCAGAGGCTATATATGTGATAAATACCCCTGCCAGAATCCATAAAAAAGCGGGAGAAAAGTCAGCGAAAAAGGGGCGGAGCTATCTCCCTCAGCACACTGGCGCCATTTTCTCTTCACAGTGCAGCTGGAAGACAGCTCCCCAGGCTCTCCCCTGTAGTTTGCAGGCTCAAAGGGTTAAAAAGAGAGGGGGGGCACTAAATTTAGGCGCAATATTGTATATACAAGCAGCTATTGGGAAAAATTCACTCAATATAGTGTTAATCCCTAAATTATATAGCGCTCTGGTGTGTGCTGGCATACTCTCTCTCTGTCTCCCCAAAGGACTTTGTGGGGTCCTGTCCTCAGTCAGAGCATTCCCTGTGTGTGTGCGGTGTGTCGGTACGGCTGTGTCGACATGTTGGATGAGGAAGGTTACGTGGAGGCGGAGCAGAGGCCGATAAATGGGATGTCGCCCCCTGTGGGGCCGACACCAGAGTGGATGGATAGGTGGAAGGTATTAACCGACAGTGTCAACTACTTACATAAAAGGCTGGATGACGTAACAGCTGTGGGACAGCCGGCTTCTCAGCCCGCGCCTGCCCAGGCGTCTCAAGGGCCATCAGGGGCTCAAACAACGCCCGTTACCTCAGATGGCAGACACAGATGTCGACACAGAGCCTGACTCCAGTGTCGACGAGGTTGAGACATATACACAATCCACTAGGAACATCCGTTACATGATCTCGGCAATGAAAAATGTGTTACGCATTTTCTGACATGAACCCAAGTACCACATAAAAGGGGTTTTATTTTTGGGGAGAAAAAGCAGCCAGTGTTTTGTTCCCCCATCAGATGAATGAATGAAGTGTGTAAATAAGCGTGGTTTCCCCCGATAAGAAACTGGTAATTTCTAAAAAGTTACTGATGGCGTACCCTTTCCCGCCAGAGGATAGGTCACGTTGGGAGATATCCCTTAGGGTGGATAAGGCGCTCACACGTTTGTCAAAAGGTGGTACTGCCGTCTTAGGATACGGCCACCTTGAAGGAACCTGCTGATAAAAAGCAGGAGGCGATCCTGAAGTCTGTATTTACACACTCAGGTTATATACTGAAACCTGCAATTGCCTCAGCATAAATAGTGCTGCTGCAGCGTGGTCTGATACCCTGTCAGATAATATTAATACGCTAAGACAGGGATAATATTTTGCTAACATTGAGCATATTTAAGACGTTGTCTTATATATAAAGGATGCACAGAGGGATATTTGCCGGCTGGCATCCAGAATTAATGTGATGTCCATTCTGCCAGGAGGGTGTTAGAAACCCGGCACCGGCAGCGGACAGGTGATGCTGCCTTTAAAAGGCACATGGAGATTCTGCCTTATAAGGGTGAGGAATTGTTTGGGGATGGTCTCTGGGACCTCGTATCCACAGCAACAGCTGGGAAGAAATTTTTTTACCTCAGGTTTCCTCACAAAAGCCTAAGAAAGCACCGTATTTTCAGGTACAGTCCTTTCGGCTTCAGAAAAGCAAGCGGGTCAAAGGCGCTTCCTTTCTGCACAGAGACAAGGGAAGAAGGAAAAAGCTGCACCAGTCAGCCAGTTCCCAGGATCAAATATCTTCCCTCGCTTCCTCTGAGTCCACCGCATGACGCTGGGGCTCCACAGGTGGAGACAGGTGCGGTGTGGGTGCGTCTCGGGAACTGCAGGGACCAGTGGGCTTGCCCACAGGTGGATCCCTAGGTTCTGCAAGTAGTATCACAGGGATACAGGCTGGAGTTTGAGACGACTCCCCCTCGCCGTTGCCTCACATCAGCCTTGCCTGCTGCCCTCGGAGAAAGGTAGTACTGGCGGCAATTCACAAGCTGTACTTCCAGCAGGTGAAATCAAGGTACCCCTCCTTCAACAAGGCCGGGGTTACTATTCCAAAATGATTGTGGTACCGAAACCAGACGGTTCGGTGATACCCATTCTAAAATTGAAATCCTTGAACACTTATATACGAAGGTTCAAGTTCAAAATGGAATCGCTCAGGGCGATTATTGCAAGCCTGGAAAATTTCAGGGTATCACTGGACATCAAGGATACTTACCTGCATGTCCCTATTTACCCTCTTCACCAGGTGTACCTCAAAATTGTGGTACAGGATTGTCATTACCAATTCCAGACGTTGCCGTTGGTCTGTCCCTGGCACCGAGGGTATTTACCAAGGTAATGGCCGAAGTACTTATCCCGTACTTGGACGATCTCCTTATAAAGGCGAGGTCCAGGGAGCAGTTGTTCGTCGGAGTAGCACTATCTCGGGAAGTGCTACAACAGCACGGCTGGATTCTGAATATTCCAAAGTCGCAGCTGGTTCCTACGACGCGTCTACTGTTCCTGGCTATGGTTCTGGACACAGAACAGGATAAAAAGGGTTTCTCCCGGAGGAGAAGTCCATGGAGTTGGCGTCTCTAGACGGAGACCTCCTAATACAAATACAGGTATCAGTGCATCAATGCACGCGAGCCTTGGGAAAGATGGCAGCTTCTTACGAAGAATTTCCATTCGCCAAGTCCCATGCAAGGATCTTCCAGTGGGATCTGTTGGACAAGTGGTCCGGGTCGCATCCTCAGATGCATCGGCGGATAACCCTGTCTCCAAGGGCCAGGGTGTCGCTGTGGTGGTGACTGCAGAGTGCTCATCTTCTAGGGGGCCGCAGATTCGGCATACAGGACTGGGTCCTGGTGACCACGGATGCCAGCCTTCAAGGCTGGGGGGCAGTCACACAGGGAAGAAACTTCCAAGGCCTATGGGAAAGTCAAGAGACTTCCCTACACATAAATGTTCTGGAACTATGGGCCATTTACAATGCCCTAAGTCAGGCGAGACCCCTGCTTCAACACCGGCCGGTGCTGATCCAGTCAGACAACATCACGGCGGTCGCTCATGTAAACCGACAGGGCGGCACAAGAAGCAGGATGGCGATGGCAGAAGCCACAAGGATTCTCCGATGGGCGGAAAATCATGTGTTAGCACTGTCAGCAGTGTTCATTCCCGGAGTGGACAACTGAGAAGCAGACTTTCTCAGCAGACACGACCTCCACCCGGGAGAGTGGGGACTTCATCCAGAAGTCTTCCAAATAATTGTACACCGTGGGGAAAGGCCACAGGTGGACAGGATGGCGTCCCACCTCAACAAAAAGCTACAAAGATATTGCGCCAGGTCAAGGGACCCTCAGGCGATAGCTGTGGACGCTCTGGTAACACCGTGGGTGTACCAGTCGGTGTATGTGTTCCCTTCTCTGCCTCTCATACCCAGGGTAATGAGAATAATAAGAAGGAGAGGAGTAAGAACTATACTCATTGTTTCGGGTGGCCAAGAAGAGCTTGGTACCCAGAACTCCAAGAAATTATCTCAGAGGACCCATGGCCTCTGCCGCTCAGACAGGACCTGCTGCAGCAGGGGCCCTCTCTGTTCCAAGATTTACCGCGGCTGCGTTTGACGGCATGGCGGTTGAACGCCGGATCCTGAAGGAAAAGGGCATTCCAGAGGAAGTTATCCCTACGCTATTTAAAGCTAGGAAAGAAGTGAACGCAAACCATTATCACCGCATATGGCGGAAATATGTTGCGTGCTGTGAGGCCAGGAAGGCCCCAAAGGAGAATTTCAGCTAGGTCGGTTTCTGCACTTCCTACAAGTCAGAGGTGACTATGGGCCTAACATTGGGTTCCATTAAGGTCCAGATTTCGGCTCTATCGATTTTCTTCCAAAATAGAACTGGCTTCACTGCCTGAAGTTCAGACTTTTGTTAAGGGAGTGCTGCATAGTCAGCCCCCATTGTGCCTCCAGTGGCACCGTGGGATCTCAACGTAGTGTTGGATTTCCTGAAGTCGCATTGGGTTGAGCCACTTAAATCCGTGGAGCTACAATACCTCACGTGGAAAGTGGTCATGCTGTGGGCCTTGGCGTCGGCCAGGCGTGTATCAGAATTGGCGGCTTTGTCAAAAGCCCTTATCTGTATTTTATATGGATAAGGCGGAATTGAGGACTCGTTCCCAATTCCTTCCTAAGGTGGTAGCAGTTTTTCATGTGAACCAACCTATTGTGGTGCCTGCGGCTACTTGGGACTTGGAGGATTCCAAGTTTCTGGACGTAGTCAGGGCCCTGAAAAGTATATGTTTCCAGGACGGCTGGAGTCAGGAAAACTGACTCGCTATTTATCCTGTATGCACCCAACAAGCTGGGTGCTCCTGCTTCTAAGCAGACTATTGCTCGCTGGATCTGTAGCACGATTCAACTTGCACATTCTGCGGCTGGTCTGCCGCACCCTAAATCTGTGAAAGCCCATTCCACGAGGAAAGTGGGCTCTTCTTGGGCGGCTGCCCGAGGGGTCTCGGCTTTACAAATTTGCCGAGCTGTTACTTGGTCGGGTTCAAACACTCTTGCAAGAGTCTACAAGTTTGATACCCTGGCTGAGGAGGACCTAGAGTTTGCTCATTCGGTGCTGCAGAGTCATCCGCACTCTCCCGCCCGTTTGGGAGCTTTGGTATAATCCCCATGGTCCTTACGGAGTCCCCAGCATCCACTTAGGACGTTAGAGAAAATAAGATTTTACTCACCGGTAAATCTATTTCTCGTAGTCCGTAGTGGATGCTGGGCGCCCATTCCAAGTGCGGATTGTCTGCAATACTTGTATATAGTTATTGCCTAACTAAAGGGTTTTTGTTGAGCCATCTGTTGAGAGGCTCAGTTGTTATCATACTGTTAACTGGGTATAGTATCACGAGTTATACGGTGTGATTGGTGTGGCTGGTATGAGTCTTACCCGGGATTCAAAATCCTTCCTTATTGTGTCAGCTCTTCCAAGCACAGTATCCTAACTGAGGTCTGGAGGAGGGTCTTAGTGGGAGGAGCCAGTGCACACCAGGTAGTCCTAAAGCTTTCTTTAGTTGTGCCCAGTCTCCTGCGGAGCCGCTAATCCCCATGGTCCTTACGGAGTCCCCAGCATCCACTACGGACTACGAGAAATAGATTTACCGGTGAGTAAAATCTTATTTTAACTATCACTTTCCCAGCATCCACTGCCACCAGTGGAACATGTCCTTTGGGAGGGGAAAGGCTCTCTATTTTTTAATTATTTATTTATTTATTTGTTTATTTTTTGGGGGGGAGGGGGGTCTGTGCTGACCAGTTTGGGGCTGGTTGTCATTATGGCAGGGTGACCCCACACTGTGTGTCTCCCTGCTACAGCGTTATCCCCCTGGCTGGTTCAGGCCATGTGCTTTTGGAAAATAGGTGGAATACCATGCCATTTTCCCCCTATTTTCCAATACCAGCCAAGACTCAGAGGTCTAGGCTGGCTATTGACTGGGAGGAGGGGGTCTATGCATTTGCTGCCTGTCAGTTCCGGCTGTGTCATTTTATTATGACTGTTTTCATTTTAAATGTGTCTACATTTTGGTTGTCGACCTTATGATTTGTCTATATTTTAAATGACAACATTTTGACTGTCTACATTTCACCTCTGTCGATATTTCAACCTGTACATATATTGTCTACATTTTATTACTGTCGACATTTTAGTTATTTAAATAATGTCTGTCAACATCAAGGGGCCGGATGTAATGCAGTGCGAGACAGCTGGAGCTCCCAGATTCCAACCAAACGCTGTTGTTTTTTTAAAGCGGCAATCATTTTTAAGACAAAACCAGGTTGGTTTTGCCTTCTACATGGTTGCGGCTTAAAAAAAAAAAGTACGAGTTTGGACAGAATCTCAGAGCTCCAGCTATCTCGCACCGCATTACATCTGGCCAATGGTGTCAATATTTTGACTATCTAAAGTTGGGTACACTAAATACTATGCGAGATATTGGGGGTCATTCCGAGTTGATCGCACACTAGCTGTTTTTAGCAGCCGTGCAAACACATAGTCGCCGCCCACGGGGGAGTGTATCTTCGCTTTGCAAGTATGCGAACGCCTGTGCAGCTGAGCTCTGCAAAAACATTTTGTGCAGTTTCAGAGTAGGTCTAAACTTACTCAGCCCTTGCGATCACTTCAGTCTTTTTGGTGCCGGAATTCACGTCACACACCCGCCCTCCAAACGCCCGGACACGCCTGCGTTTTCCCTACCACTCCCAGGAAACGGTCAGTTGCCACCCATAAACGCCCTCTTTCTGTCAATCTCCTTGCGATCGGCTGTGCGAATGGATTCTTCGTTAAATCAAAAGGGTCGGCAATGATCCACATTAGACCCGTATGACGCAAGTGTGCATTGCGGTGCATACGCATGCGCAGTAGAGACCTGATCACAGCGCAGCGAAAATTGGCAACATGCGATCAACTCGGAATGACCCCCATTGTTCGTACAGCTGATGAACGATATATCGCCAGTGTATCGGTGGATGTGTACAGCAGATATGTCTGTGAACGGCGTTGTTGTGAGGAATGACAATTAATATAGCTATGCCTCATTTCCCATGTCAAATATGTACTTTTTATCCCCATATACCTATACATTCAATTCATCTGTTTGCTCATTCTCCATAACAACATGTCCATTACTGCTCACCCAATATTGTGTTTAAATCAACCTTAATATTGTTAATATCTGTATATGCAATTGTGTTATGTTATCTGTTACCCTTTAGATAATGTATTCATGTTAGAACTAGTTTCCTATTGTTCACTAATACCACAGTGGACATTCAAAGGGTAAGTAATATAAGGTACCATAGGTGGTCATTCCGAGTTGTTAGCTCGCTGCCGATTTTCACAGTGCAGCGATCAAATGAAAAAACGTCAAGAATGCGCATGCGCATGGTACGCAGCGCGCATGCGCTAAGTACTTTCACACAAAACTTTGTATATTTACACAAGCTCGAGCGACGTATTTTCATCGCTCGAGTGATCGTAGTGTGATTGACAGGAAGTGGGTGTTTCTGGGCGGAAACTGGCCGTTTTCAGGGAGTGTGCGTGCCAGGTAAAAATGCAGGAGTGGCTGGAGAAACGGGGGAGTGGCTGGCCGAACGCAGGGCGTGTTTGTGACGTCAAACCAGGAACTAAACGGACTGAGGTGATCACAGTCTAGGAGTAGGTCTGGAGCTACTCAGAAACTGCAGGGAATTATTTAGTAGCAATTCTGCTAATCTTTCGTTTGCTATTCTGCTAAACTAAAATACACTCCCAGAGGGCGGCGGCCTAGCGTTTGAAATGCTGCTAAAAGCAGCTAGCGAGCGAACAACTCGGAATGAGGGCCATTGTCCCTTCTTCTTTACTCCCTATTGTCCAACAGTGAGCTGTCCAGACAATGTGGCTCTCTGGCTGATGTAATCACCTTGATTAGAATATGTATTGTATTCCAATGCTGTAAAATCCTAAAGACAAAGAAGTCACACACACCCCTGCAATATGAAGCTTCTGGGGGTATAAGCAGAGCTACCCAGGGAGCTGAAGGAGAGATTCTCTGCTCCTTGACTAAGGAGTAATGTTCTGTCAGGAGTCTGTTGTGTGGAATTGGATTACAGAAGTGAGCTGAGCTGTTTATAAACCATTCTGCTCAATAAACAACTGTTGGTTTTTCATCTACCACCGTGCCTGAGTGATTTGGAACCCAGTGTCTTCACATTTGGTGGCAAGCAGAGGGATCACTCAGGTTACAAGCACGGAAGCAAGATGTTACAGCAGAATGGAGGCAGTAGCACAAACCTACAAACACAACAAGAAGGGAGTCCTGCAAGAATTGTGATATGCAAGAAATATTGTAATCAATGCAGTGGATACTAAGGGGTCCCTAATCGAAAAATTGGTGCAATGGGACCTAGAATACCCTGCTGGAGAGGAGGAAGAGGAGGTTATGGTGCAGGACCTGATGGAGGGGACTAGTAATGAAACCAGAGCAATGGCCACCCCTGCAGCTGCAATAATTGTTGGCAACACGGAACAGCTAAAGATTTGGCTCGACATCCTGGGATCAGGCGCAGCCGCACATTATTGAGGTGCTGGGGAGACCTGTCATAGTACCACTGATGGCATCAGCACCAGTGTCAGAAGAAAGACAGATGCCGCGACTGGGCTACAACAATGTACCATGCTTTGTGGAGTCGGCCATGGATATTGACACACACCTTCAGGTATTTGAGTCCATGATGAATATGCATGATATACCTCAGAGGGAGTGGTCAAAATATTTAGTGCCTAGTTTGATGGGTCAAGCTCAGGAAGCATACTATGCACTTAGCCCAGAGCAAGGAAGAGACTACCAGGAGATTTGGAGAGTGTTGTTGGCTCAGTATGCAGTAACCCCCGAATCCTACCGCACTAAGTTCCAATCCATGGCAAAAAGTGGAGATTCTTCGTACACGGAATGTAGTAGTTTATTGCGAAGGAACTGTGATCGGTGGCTAGAAGGGAAGCAAGCCACAACTGCAAAGGACATAAAAAATCTCTTCATATTGGAGCAACTAGTGAACAAAATGGCTCCAGAAGTCCGAGAGTGGGTGGTGGACAGAAACCCCATAGACCCAGAAGCAGCAGCAGCACTGGCGGATTAATTTCTGGCTAACCGTCCCTGATGGAGGGGTACTAGCAGAGGAGAATGGGTGCCTGTCCGAAAGCCCCCACCTGATCGAGATACACCCTTGGCTACATCATGCCCAATGTCACCCCATACCCCAGCCACACACCCTAGTGCACCCAGACCTCACAGTCCAAGGCTATCTGACTCCTGAAGGTGTTACATTTGCCAACAGCCAGGGCATATACAGCAAGATTGCCCACAAGGAAGAAGGCCATTGATGGGAGCGAGACCAGCCATGCCCCGAGTGGCAGTGTGTGAGGAGACATCTGTTGTTGGTTGGGAGAAGTTCTACTATCCCGATGCGCCAGAGGCGGAGGAAGAAGTTTATCAGGTAGAGGTAGTGGTGGTACTCGGGAAGGCTACCCCAGCAAATATAGGAGGGTCACCTACAGCCAGTCAGAGTTAATGGCCAGAACCTAGAGGGCCTCCGGGACTCAAGTGCCTCTATTACCCTGGTTCGGTCCATTTTAGTGCCACCGGATCAATGGTTAAAAAAAATGCAAAATCAAAATTTTGATGGCAGGAGGCCAGGTGATGGTTATACTCATGGCTCGAGTTCATTCGGATTGGGGAGAGGGTTCGGGGAAGGTGAATGTGGGCTTGCTGGAAGGATTACCAACCTTTGTGATTTTAGGTAACGACTTAGGCCAGGGGTTGGCTAGTTACTTTGTGGGAGCTGTCACTCACAACCAGGTCTGTGCTACCAAAGCAGGAACCTCCAACACTTCATACAAAGCACTGGGTGTCCTGGATGAATCGGCCACCACAGCCCCTGAACTTTTGGCAATGAGAACTATTGAACCTGACTTACCTGAAGGAATGCAAAACTCTACATAACTGGGTGTGTAGCCAGTCAGCAAAGGAAAGAACATGACTATGTAGAAGCTGGAAAACCACAGGAGATTGGTAGACAGCGGAGGGAGAGAAAAGTAAATGACTGCTTGCCAGTCCTGTCAGTGAGCCCAACTAGTGAGAATAGACCACAGTATCCCTGCAGATTGCAGTCCTGGAGAAGGGAGCAGGCTGGGGAGGTTGACTCAGCTAGTAAAGGAGGGATGGCAGGAAGATGGTGGCAGAAGAGACAGACTTATACCAACACATCTAGTGATAGAATGACAGCACCTAGCTGGTATAGGCGAAAGAGGGATAGTTACTGGTGTAGGGAGGGGATGGCGACTTTCCACAGAGGAAAGAATGATTGACCAAAACAGGCGGCTCAGGACTGGAAGTCCAATCGGACAAGCCAGCAAAGTCTCCCACCCATTCTGCAATGTTGGCTGCTAATGGTACTTTAAGCAGCTTTCAGAAGAACATTGACACTGTACAGACCGAGGAAGTTCCAATCAATACATGAGGGCACCATGGATACAGGAAATGCTGACTTGGGGATCCAACAAACTTGGGACCCTACTTGAGAACTTATCTGTGTGCTGCTGATTACCCTCTCACCAAACCCAAGGAAAGACTTACTGGATTGTCCCAACAGACTCGCTTGAACATTGAGGACTGTACCTACAACTTGCCGGGACATTGGGTCTAAAAAGTGGAAGAGGAATGTGAGGAAATGAGAGGTCTGTGACAATTAATAAAGCTATGCCTCATTTCCCATATCAAATATGTACTTTTTATCCCCACATCCCTATACATTCAATTCATCTGTTTGCTCATTCTCCATAACATGTCCATTACTGCTCACCTAATATTGTGTTTAAATCAACCTTAATATTGTTAATATATGCAATTGTGTTATGTTATCTGTTACCTTTTAGATAATGTATTCATGTTAGACCTAGTTTCCTACTGTTTACTAACACCACAGTAGACATTCAAAGGGTGAGTAATATAAGGTATCATTGTCCCTTCCTGTTTACTCCCTATTGTCCAACAGTGAGCTGGCCAGACAGTGTGGCTCTCTGGCTGATGTAATCACCTTGATTAGAATATGTATTGTATCCCAATGCTCTAAGAGCCTAAGACAAAGAAGTCACACAAACCCCTGCAATATGAAGCTTCTGGGGGTATAAGTAGAGCTACCCAGAGAGCTGGACGAGAGATTCTATGCTCCTTGACTAAGAAGTAATGTTCTGTCAGGAGTTTGTGGGGGTCATTCCGAGTTGATCGCTCACTAGCTACTTTTAGCAGCCTTGCTAACGCATAGTCGCAGCCCACGGGGGAGTGTATTTTCGCTTTGCAAGTGTGCGAACGCCTGTACAGCTGAGTGGTACAAAAACATTTTGTGCAAAACAAGACCAGCCCTGTAGTTACTTATTCTGTGCGATGATTGCAGCGACGAAGGTCCCGGAATTGACGTCAGATACCCGCCCTGCAAACGCCTGGACATGCCTGCGTTTTCCCAAACACTCCCAGAAAATTGTCAGTTGACACCCATAAACGCCCTCTTCCTGTCAATCTCCTTGCGATCGGCTGTGCGAATGGAATCTTTGCTAGAACCAGTGCACAGCAGTGATGCTCTTTGTGCCCGTACGACGCGCGTGCGCATTGCGCAGTTTTGCAGGTTTTTTACCTGATCGCTGCGCTGCAAAAATCGCCAGCGAGCGATCAACTCGGAATTACCCCCAGTGGTGGGAACTGTCCTGTGGAATTGGATAACAGAAGTGTGCTGAGCTGTTTATAAATCATTCTGTTCAATAAACAACTGTTGGTTTTTCATCTACCACCGTGCCTGAGTGATTTGGAACCCGGTGTCTTCACAGTTGTTCACAGACATATCAGGTCGACTCTGCAGCATTGCTTCCGATATATCATATAGAATTTGACTGCAGATAAGAACCACTTGACCCATCTAGTCTGCCCCTTTTTTTATCCTTTAGGTAATCTCAATTAAGGTTTAAAAAGGGTTGAGATTATCTAAAGGATAACAAAAGGGGCAGACTAGATGGGCCAAGTGGTTCTTATCTGCCATCAAATTCTATGTTTCTATGTTTCTATCATGCAGATATATCAGTTCATCTGCCTGTGTGTTCAGGCACCCACCAACCATTATGCAGTCGCAGTAACCGCCGACAATGACTCAGCTGGGCAGGTGAAATGAAATGCTCGTCCAGCAGTAATCTCTGGCCATATCAAGTGGCTGATTGGTTAGTGTGTCTCGGCTAGCGGGTCGGCCGGTGGGTCACTCAGGTGTGTACCTAAGGCCTAATTCAGACCTGATCGCAGCAGCAAAATCTTTCTCGAATGGGCAAAACCATGTGCACTGCAGGTGGGGCAGATATAACATGTGCAGAGAGAGTTAGATTTGGGTGGGTTATATTATTTCTGTGCCAGGTAAATACTGGGTTCTTTATTTTTACACTGCAATTTAGATTTCAGTTTGAACACACCACACCCAAATCTAACTCTGGGGGTAATTCCAAGTTGATCGCAGCAGGGATTTTTTTAGCAGTTGGACAAAACCATGTGCACTGCAGGGGGGGCAGATATAACATTTGCAGAGAGAGTTAGATTTGGGTGGGTTATTTTGTTTCTGTGCAGGGTAAATACTGGCTGCTTTATTTTTACACTGCAATTTAGATTGCAGATTGAACTCACCACACCCAAACCTAACTCTCTCTGCACATGGAGCCTAATTCAGATATGATCGCTGGGCTGCGTTTTTTACTCCCCTGCGATCAGATAGTCGCCGCCTACAGGGAAAGGGTAAAAGCGCTGTGCAAGTGTCCGTTCGCTTGTGTTGCAGAGCTGCACAAAAATCAGTTTGTGCAGTCTCTGCGTAGCCCAGGACTTATGCTGGCCATACACTTGTGCAATGCCCTGCGACGCGACATCGCGGGGCATCGCACCGGCAGTTCAGGTGCGATGAAATCGCACCTGAACTGCCAAAGTGATTACCATGCGATCATGCGATAGATCGCATGGTAATCACGTGATGGGCACGTCACCCCGGCGGATGCCCATTGCACATCGATATATCTCATGTGGGTTTGAAACCACATGCGATTGCACTGCGATGCAACAAATATTAAGTGCAGCACATACTATCTTGAGACGGGATATTCGACCGGCGTGCCCGCGCATCGCGTTTCAAGGTACTAAAATGTGCATACAATCCTTCGATTTCTCTCACAGATGTGGTCGAAATCTAAGGATAGCACCGATTATCTCATAAGTGTATGTGCACCATTAGGGTGTGTACACACGGTGAGATCCTTGCTATGGCCGATTTTGACTATGCTATTTCCCTTGAACTCCCCATAGCCCAGCACCACCGATTTTGACTAACTTTCCTTGAGATATGGACTATGTGTGCTTACGATTTTGGCTTATGTGAGATTTTGGCTTATGTGAGATGTAATTGACATGTGAGATGAACTAGATAGTACACCGATCTAGCAAGGATTGACTTGCCTGCACAGTCTATCTTTTCTTGCGAAGCCGACCTGGCGGGACCGCGCATCGGGATCAAATCGGGATCACAAGGTGACTTTCACCTTGCGATCTGCACTAACTTTTCTTGAGATTTTGTACACACCCTTACTCTTCCTGTGCGATGGAATTCTACTGATCGGGGCTGGAGCTGACGTCAGACACCCTCCCTGAAAATGCTTGAGTCCGCCTGCGTTTTTCCGGATACTCCCTGAAAATGGCAAGTTGCCACCCACAAACGGCCTCTTTCTGTCAATCTCTTTGCGAACCCCTGCGCGAATGTATCCTTGGCACCATACCGTCGCTGACCGTCAAAAGACCGTTGTAGCTGTGTGACGCGCCAGCGCAGTACGGTGCATACGCATGTGCAGTTCGGATCTGATTGCCCGCTGTGTGGAATCTGAATTACCTCCTTGGTTTTGACCATTAGAGAAAAAGTCTGCTGTTGCGATAAGGTCTGAATTAGGCCCCTAGTCTTTATAATATGTCGCATCCCTCAATTTTTGCTTATCACGTCTTACTCCAAACATAGCTCTGTTTATAAACCTTTATTCACACAGAAATTTCTTTCATTTGTCTTGTTTGCTTGTACCATGACGGCATTCATAACTAAAAGGTTTAAATATCATACATAAGAAGCAAGTGTTTTGCAGTCCAGCAGCCACTAGATGGCACCTGATGGAGCAATTGCTGCTCCGTTCGGGCGCACACAGCCTTCAACACTGACATTACTATTATGTTGCTCTGTCATTTTGCTGGGCTGGTAACTAGTGTTTTTAAAAAAGAGAATGTTGCACCGCTATTCAAAGCTAATGAACAGGAGCTAAATAATTATTGAGCTAAATAATAAAACAACTGACATGCTTTAACTTCACTCAGTTTGTCACTATGATCTTTTCAGTGCTCTGCACTAAGGACCCTATTCAGGTTGGATCGCAGTGTACCAAAAATCGCAATCGTACGATTTTCGATGACGCACAGCGCATGCGCTCACATTTATATTGTGATCGCAGCCCTGAAGGATGCATTCACACTATGATTGACATTGGCGGCTGTCGCGGGAGGGGCGTTATGCAGTTGCAGGGCAAGACCACCTAGCATGCTACTCTCCGCCCAGTGGCTGATGTCACACGCCGCCGCTCCACTTTAAAACATGGCCACGGTGCGTCTTCCTGGCTGCGAAGGCAGGAGGTCATCCAAAATTGCTGCGACTGCAGTTTACATCGCGTCGCAGGGTAGCATGGTGGGCAGCCTTGCCCTGCACTGGGCAGGCCCCCAGAATGTGATAGAAACAGTTGTGGATTCTGATTTTTAGCAGAATCTGCAATCCAACCTGAATAGGGTCCTAAGTTACTATGTGGGAAACTAAATTCTGCGAGATGGATATTGTCTTCCCACTCATCTACATAAGGTTGAAACTTCCCAAACATATTCAGGAAAGTATATTAATCTCCCAACTGTCTAATTTAGGTGGAACAGTCCCAATTTGTGGTCTCTGTCCAACTATTGTAATTGGACATTGTTGACCTACGGGTCAGAAATTTCTCCTGTTCCATACCTCCCAACTTTTAGTCCTACGGTGCTGGGACCCTCGCACGCTGAAGGCGTGGCCTCGGCTGGTAAGGAGGTGTAATTTTGCATGAAAGGGCAGGGACTCATGGCACTGTGATTTTAGCATTTTTTCGGGGGAATGCCCATCTCTCCCTGAGCAGCTGGGCAGCTACCACCTCACCTCCCTGCACTGTATAAATGCCGTGCGCATCTATACTGTAATTACCTGCTGCTTTGCAGAGCAGAGCAGTGGGTGATCAAAGGCTCCCCAACTTCCCCCCGCCTGCAGGTCACTGCACCCCGTGGGTGGGACAGCGGGTCAGTGTCTGATTAGCGGGACTGTACCACTGGAATCGGCAGCATGATGTGCATGTCAATGATTGCATCTTTTGGTGGGAGGGGATGCAGGATAAGCGGCAGCCTGTTGCTTTAGATGTACACTCCTGGGGTCAGTTGTCATGAATTCACATGGTGTAGTCATGCAGCCATTGTGATGTGACCTGCTCCCATTTTCTGCTCAAGCTTGTCCTAATGGGATGTCATACCATCCTGCAGTAATCATAGACAGCGAGGTGGGCTCAGGTAATGGGAAGGGGGGGCGTGTCCTAATGCCGCCGCACAGACAGAGGAGGCCATAATCACTGCAGTCCAGGCTGGGGACGTAAAAGGTAAGGGGGAGGGGGTAGGGGGGAGAGAAGGCAAGCGATGGACTCAGGCTCCCCCAGGCCACTCCATCAGGACTAACAAACATACCAGTTAAGGGCTTTGTTTGTCATTGGTGGATCAGTGGCAATGTTATACATGGCTGCATGTCGTAGCATAAGCAGTTTTCCAGGTATTTAACAATCTGGGTCTCCTCTGTGTTATTTTCCAGGTTGCTCAAAACTTTAGTTTGCTTTACTTAGCATGGATCAAGCAAAGCCTTTACGACTGAGAATACTGTACCTAAGAGTCGGCATTTAAATAACAGTGAAAAGCTAGTATTTCCACCACTTGCTAAACTGACTGTGGTCACCATCCCCACAGAGGTCTAATGGAATGGTGTTAAGGGCACAAAATAGGTAAACCTCTTTAAAATTGATAAAAAGCCAAATAAAGTGAATGTCCTGAATTTGTTGTATATCTCCCCTTCATAAACAGACCCCTACTGTATGTCCCAAGGCACAAAGGGGCTGATTAAAACGCAAAATCAGCAACAGGACCTCCTCATGCATGTGCATGTCCTGTCCTGCACATGCACCCGCATTTAATGCGGGTGACCAACAGTAATTGCGAATGCCTATACCTGATTGACAGCCAGAGGCGTTTGGGGGGCGGCTGTTTTCCAGGTAGAAATGGAGCGTTGCTGGGATGGCGCTTAGCGAACGGGGCATGGCGGCATGAATGGGGGGAGTGTCGTCTGCGTTTTTAGGGTGGCTGCGTGTCGTCTCACATAGCCACTCTGAACTAAAAAAAATGACGGCGGCAGGAGGCATCCACAATTTGAGCGATCACGCTGTAATTGCAGCACAATCGCAATTGCATGAGATTCAAAGGATTGCAAATTCTGCTAATAATTCCACCAGCACTCATATTACGGTCACATGGTTATCCTACAAATACTAATATGAGGACACTAAGGTCATCAGCGTACCCTACCAACACTGACCCTAAGGTCACCAGCTGACCCCATCAACACTAACATTCCGAACACCAGTGGACCACACCAACATTGACACTAAGTACAGCCACAACCCCCCCCCCTCTTCCTCGTAACTGCTGTATAATTCAGCATCTCCGAGATCGTGATTGCGATCGCGTCTTTTGCTGAGACAAAGACACTGCAGTCTCAGTCTCAAAAAAAAAAAAAAAATTAGGCTCATTTGGTTTTTTTCCCCAGGTACTCGTATACCCCCCCCCCCCCCCTCCACACACAAATGCTCCACAGGTCAGTGACGGTGGGATCCATTGGGGGCATTAAGGTCAGTGTGGGGAGGGACAAGTATGTCAATAAACTGCAGGCAGTGGATAGCAAATATGGTGGCCCCTTACAGATTGGGGATCTGGGGGACATGCCTCCTGTGCCCCTTCTCCCCAGTCCAGTTCTGAGTAGTAGTGTGCTTCAAAGATGGGAAACAGGAAAGAGTAGGTAGTTCTTATAGTACATATCTAGCGCATTGGGTATTCATTTTTTTGTTATATTGAATATTATCATTTTTAAATGGTGTGAATTCTTCTTTTTCCCCTTCCCAATCGGTAGCATTTAGTTTTACATTTACACAGGGCAGTCAGTTTATGCCATTTTGTATAACTAATATGAGGTTATCAATAACCAATGTATTTTACCTTCATGATTCATACATCAGAATCTCAATTTTCAGGGTAAGATATACTATAAGAGCAGAGAGCAGATGTCAGAAGACGGTAGATGATAACACAGTAAAGATAAAGGCATGGATAGTAGTTAGTTAGTATTCCGAAGTAAGAGTAGCACATAGACTATAACAATGGAAAGATTACAGAGCACGAGAGATCCTGCAGAGGTTACTATCAAAGGAAGACAGTCACTTCCATGTGTGCTTCTGTGTGTGCTAACTTACAAGGCATGCTGTCTCCCTTGCATGAGGGTAATAATTATTGAAACAATAATGCTGCAATAATTCTCCCTATCTTCTAGACGGGATCAGTACGTAATCCCGCTGGACGGGATCCCGGCGGTCGAAATACCGACGACGGAATCCCGACCACATAATCCCGTCAGGGGTGGCGAGCGGAACGCAGCCCCTTGCGGGCTCCCTTCGCTCGCCACGCTGCGGGCACGGTGCCTCGCTGCGCTCGGCACACTATTATATTCTCCCTCTATGGGTGTCGTGGACACCCACGGAGGGAGAATATGTCGGGATTGTGGCGGTCGGGATTCCGGCGTCGGTATTTCGACCGCCGGGATCCCGTCCAGCGGGATGTTGACCGCATCCCTTCTAGACAGGTTCCTGCTTATAATGGAAACATATATCTTAGACTTGTCAAATCTATCTTATTTACCAGAAATGTATAAGGATTTCCACAGACATAACAAAGGCCATTTTAGGATATGAAATACAGATCCTAAGATCCGATACCCATTGTTCTCAACCCACATTTCAAAATCACATTTATTTGCGTTCCATTCATTAAGCCCATGTCTGCTAGCGATGCAGTCATCATTTACTATTCTAAGCTTCAATTTTATTCTTGTAATATGAAAATTATTTTTTAGGTTAATTTGTCAATTAAAATTTGCTGTGGCAGATGAGTGATGCTCATTCCCCAAGACTCCACTCACAATCAGTACAAGCTCTTACCAATACTATATAAGAAAAAAGACAAATAAGTGCATGCTTTCTACCTTCCAGGAGACTCAAGATTGTTTGGGTAGTCACCAGTCCTCCTGAAGCGTGAAAGCAGGCAGGATGGGGAGATAATACCGGGTATCGTGGATCCGTAGAGATTTATTGTGGCCAATACAATTTGATTCTAGAATAATTGCTTCATTTCAGACTTGCCCCCTCCTCAAGGACCCACAATTTGTGGTATTTTGCAGTTTTGCAGTAAACCTACTACAAAATGCATTTTTGAACTACAAATTAATTTAGAACATTAGAAACAACGACACAATAAATAGGAGGTAATTCAATTAAAAGTGAAGCCTGCAATATGCCATCAGAATTGCACAGATACGCTAGTAATGGCAGCACATTGCAGGCACAACATCTCTCTTTTACCTCGCACACCCACACCCCTTCCCCCGCTCTGGAGGTAAGGGTAGTGTACAGTGAAATCCCCAGTTGTGAAGCGTGGTCCAGGCCTCCAAGTTTGGTGGCGGCTGCTGGAAGATTATCTTCTGACTAGCTGCATCTTATGTGACCATGTCAGGGAAAGCCCAAACTGGCATGGTCGCATCTGATGTGACTACACCAGATAAGTGGTTAAATAAACTCTTTAGGCAGTTAAGCTGAAAGCTGTCTTGAGAAATTAAATCAGGGGCTTATTTTAGCATCACTGATTTGGGGGTGATTGTAAATAGGGTGCGAGAAGCTGGAGGTGCAGGAGTTTGTAAGAGAACACACTTAATTTTAAAGCAGAAATCATTTACAATGCAAAACCAACCTAATTTTACCTGTACATGATTTCTGCATTAAAAATATGAGCATTCTCACACAAAGTCGCACCTCCGGCTTCTAGCACCGTATTACATTTACTCCTTGGTGTTTTTACAGTGTAGGCCCCCATATTTCTGGTGGATCTACAGTGAAGACCCCTAAAATAACTCTTGGTTTTCAATACACAGCTAAAATCTTTGGTGGCTATGCAATGCAAAGCCATATCTTTGTTGGCAAACAATCGAAACTCACGAAGGAGGCCTGTGGTGAGAAGCCATGTACCCAGGAGATGGTTACCACAGTTAGCTGGATGGCTAATTCCAGTTTCAGGATAAAAGAACGAGGACCGGACAGACAAAGGTTCACTGCAAAGACAGGGTCCACTCCTGCTGTGCAAATGGATATAAGAACGAGGACAGGACAAAGGTCCACTACAAAGACTGGGTCCACTCCCGCTGTGCAAATTGGGTTGACTTTTGTGTAGGCCTGATTTCATTACAGTTCCCTAGACTGCAGAGGAAGAGGCTTCCAGGGAAAGTCTAATCAGGTACTAATAGGTGGGAAAGCCCATTTTATTTACTTTTTAATAAAAGGTTAACTATTTTTAACACTAGATCATCTTTCTAGTAATTTCATTAAGTGTTAGTATCTTTAAAAAATTTTTATATTTTAAATTATTATAAAACGTGAAATTATTATGAAAAAAAAGTCTTTGTTTTCATTATGTACAATCTTTGGGGGTTATTCAGAAATGTTAGCAAACCAAAAAAGTTAGCAACTGGGCAAAACCATGTGAGGAATATGTAACGTGCAGAGAGATTCAGATTTGGGTGGGTTATACTGTTTATGTACATAGTAAGCACTGGCTGCTTTATTTGTACACTGCAATTTAGATTTCAGTTTGAACACACCACATCCAAGTCTAACTCTCTGCACATGTTATATCTGCCCCACCTGCAATGCAACATGTTTTTTTTTTCAATTGCTCATTTTTTGGTTTGCTAACAACTCTGAATAAGCCCTTTTGTTTTCAAAGTATACATGGTGTGATGGCAACATTTCAATAATTATCTTCGGAAATAATAATAACAATATTATTTACCATTAGGCATACCCAGAAGCAATGGAACACTTTTATTTAAAAATTAATCGCATTTATGTTCAGGTTTTGAAGCTTTGATATTCTCGCACACATGCCAAAACTAGAGATGAGCAGGTTCAGTTCCCTGAGAACCAAATCCTACCGGACTTCATTACCCGAGCCCGGATCCGTGCCTGGCTCAGGTTTTCCCGCCAGACTCGGAAACCAGAACAAGGCAAAACATCATCATCCCGCTGTCGGATTCTCGCCGGTTTTGGATATATAAGTCGTCGCCATTTTCAATCCGGAATTGGAGAGTGTAGCAAGAGGACGTGCCTCCGTCCTCAGAGTCTGTGCGGGAGGGAAAGTGGGATAGCAATTCCAGTGTTATTTTGTGCTGCTCAGTCCAGTGTAGTGTCTTATGCTGCATCAGTCCAGTCACAGTGGTGGTGTTCTCTGTTGCCATATGTCCAGTGCTGCTGTATAAGTCCAGTCCATTGCAGTGGTGCTGTGTTGTCCAGCATCAGTACAGTGGTGGTGTCCCTGTGCTGCAGTATAAGCCCAGGGGTACTGCCGTATAAGTCTTGAGGACTGACGTATAAGTCCAGTACAGTGGTGCAACTGTATAAGTTCAGGGGTACTGCCGTATAAGCCCAGGGGTACTGCTGTATAAATCCAGTACAGTAGTGCAGCTGTATAAGTTCTGGGGTACTGCCATATAAGTCTTGGGGTACTGCCGTATAAGTCCAGTACAGTGGTGCAGCTGTATAAGTTCAGAGGTACTGCCGTATAAGCCATGGGGTACTGCCGTATAAGTCTTGGGGTACTGCCGTATATGTCCAGTGGTAATGCCATATAAGTCCAGTAATACTGCCGTATCAATCTGGTGATACTGCCGTATATGTCCAGTGGTACTGCCATATAATTCCAGTGATACTACCGTATATGTCCAGTGGTACTGCCGTATAAATCCAGTCCAGTGGTACTGCCATATAAATCCAGTGGTGCTGCCATATAAATCCAGTCCAGTGGTACTGTCATATAAGTCCAGTGGTACTGCCATATAAGTCCAGTCCAGTGGTGCTGCCCTGTGCTGTATATTATTTACTCCAAATAAAGGGGTTATTAATATTTAATCCAAATAATTTTGACAGGGTTTGCCCTGTGTGATGTAAAGGTTCGCTCTCCTGTTCTGCATTTTGTTATATAACTCCAGAAAAATAATGGAGAACAAAAATTTGGAGGATAAAATAGGGAAGGATCAAGAACCACTTCCTCCTACTGCTGCTGCCGCTGCTGTTGTTGCTGCTGGGAGTCCATCGACATCCCAGAGGGGAAGTCGGAAGACCACTTGTACTACTTAAACTAAGCAAATGACTGTCCAACAGTCCTTTGCGAGGAAGATGAAATATGTGAAATATGACAGCAGTCATCCTGTTCAAAGCGGATAACTGAGGCCTCGACAGCTATGTTGGTGTGAGATGTGCGTCCGGTATCCGCCATTAGTGCAGTGGGACTGCAGTGCCAACCCTAGATGGGCCAGGTGTTTGTGTCGCACACTTGTGTCGCTTAGCTTAGTCATACAGCTACCTCATTTCACCTCTTTTACTTCTTTACATGATGTGCTGTTTGGGGACTAGTTTTTTTAAGTGCCATCCTGTCTGCCACTGCAGTGCCACTCCTAGATGGGCCAGGTGTTTGTGCCGCACACTTGTTTTGCTTAGCTTAATCATACAGCTACCTCGATGCAACCTTTAGGCCTAAAAACAAAATTGTGAGGTGTGAGGTGTTCAGAA
The DNA here is from genome assembly GCF_028390025.1 of Pseudophryne corroboree. Taxonomy (NCBI): domain Eukaryota; kingdom Metazoa; phylum Chordata; class Amphibia; order Anura; family Myobatrachidae; genus Pseudophryne; species Pseudophryne corroboree. Next base: position 337,548,701 of record NC_086448.1, on the reverse strand, counting down.
TAGACTGGAAATGAGTGGAAATGAATGTTATGTTATTGAGGTCAATAATACCATAGGATCAAAATTACCCCCAAATTCTCCTCCCTCTGAGACGGAGTGTTATCCCCCCCCCCCCCGCCCGGTTACCGCGGCAGAGGCGATCGCTTTATCTGCGCCCCCCCCCCCCCGCAGAAAGTGCAGGCGCATGCGCCTGTGGGGCCATTGTAAAAATTCCAGTTGGATTGCAATTTGCGATCCAACCTGAATTAGCCCCCTTATTCAGCATCAGTTGTAGTTTTGCCAATTTAACAAAACTGCACCTGCTTGTGCTCGCATGCACGATCACAGGGCAAGAACGGCAAGCATGTAAATGCCCGCCAGTGATGTGATCGCAATTCAGTTGCGATTGCATTGCTAAATTAGGGATGACCCCTGCCTGCGCAGCCTGGCTGCGAATGTAGGCAAGTTTTCTGTTGCAGCGGACGCATATGACATCACGTGACCACCACAAAAATGGCACAGACTCGCCTCTGTTTTACCTGCACTGCCCCCGCACAGCCGCATTGCGGCCCCCTGCCTATCATTCAGGCAGAGGATTTTGCATCACTGGGACGCGATCACATCTCCCCGGCTTGTGCACGTGCAGTTCGGGTCCTGCACATGCGCACTACAGGGGAGAATACGATAGCATCGCAGCAGTGTATGCTGCTGAATAAGGTGCTCGGTGCGAATAATCATTACACATAAACAATACCTAGATATCAGCGCTGTTTGTGATGTAAATAAATGTAATGCTGTTCTGTTTTTAGTATGGTGTTTTGTACATTGTTAATATTTTACAAATACTGTAAAATATAATCACATGCTTGCACATACAGTGCATCCGGAAAGTATTCACAGCGCTTCACTTTTTTCCACATTTTGTTATTTTACAGCCTTATTCCAAATTGGAATAAATACATTTTTTTCCCATCAAAACTCTACACACAATGGGGGTCATTCTGAGTTGATCGCACGCTGACGATTTTCACTGCGATCAGGTCTCTACTGCGCATGCGTGTGCACCGCAATGTGCACGCGCATTGTACGGGTACAATGCGGATCGTTGCTGAGCTATGGATTTAACGAAGAATCCATATGCACAGCCAATTGCAAGAAGATTGACAGAAAGAGGGCGTTTATGGGTGTCAACTGACCGTTTTCTGGGAGTGGTAGGGAAAACGCAGGCGTGTCCGGGCGTTTGGAGGGCGGGTGTGTGACGTCAATTCCAGGACCAAAAAGACTGAAGTGATCGCAAGGGCTGAGTAAGTTCAGACCTACTCTGAATCTGCACAAAATGTTTTTGCAGAGCTTGGCTGCACAGGCGTTCGCACACTTGCAAAGCAAAAATACACTCCCCCGTGGGCGGCAACTATGCGTTTGCATGGCTGCTAAAAACAGCTAGTGAGCGATCAACTTGGAATGAGGGCCAATACCCCATACTGACAACGTGAAAAGTTTTTTGTTTGTTTTTTGCAAATTTATTAAAAATAAAAAAGCTAAGAAATCACGTGTACATAAGTATTTACAGCCTTTGTTCAATACTTTGTTGATGCACCTTTGGCAACAATTACAGCCTCAAGTCTTTTTGAATATGATGCCACAAGCTTGGCACAACTATCTTTGGGCAGTTTCGCCCCATTCCTCTTTGTAGCACCTCTCAAGCGCCATCAGGTTGGATGGGAAGCATCGATGCACGGCCATTTTCAGATCTCTCCATAGATGTTCAATCGGATTCAAGTCTGGACTCTGGCTGGGCCACTCCAGAGCATTCACAGAGTTTTCCCAAAGCCACTCCTTTGATATCTTAGCTGTGTGCTTAGGGTGGTTGTCCTGCTGAAAGATGAACCTTCGTCCCAGTCTGAGGTCAAGAGCGCTTTGGAGCAGGTTTTCATCCAGGATGTTGCTGCATTCATCTTTCCCTCTATCCTGACTAGTCTCCCAGTTCCTGCCGCTGAAAAACATCTCCCCAGCAATGATGCTGTCACCACCATGCTGAATGTAGGGATGGTATTGACCTGGTGATTTGCGGTACCTGGTTTCCCTCAAACATGATGCCTGGCATTCACACCAAAGAGTTCAATCTTAGTCACATCAGACCAGAGAATTTTGTTTCTCATAATCAGAGAGTCCTTAAGGTGCATTTTGGCAAACTCCAAGCGTGCTGCCATGTGCTTTTAACAAAGGAGTAGCTTCCAACTGGCCACTCTACCATAAAGGCCTGATTGGTGGATTGCTGCAGAGATGGTTGTCCTTCTGGAAGGTTCTCCTCTCTCCACAGAGGAATGCTGTAGCTCTGACAAAGTGACCATCGGGTTCTTGGTCACTTCCCTGACTAGGACCCTTCTCGCCCGATCGCTCAGTTTAGACGGCCGGCCAGCTCTAGGAAGAGTCCTGGTGGTTACGAACTTCTTCCATTTACGGATGATGGAGGCCACTGTGCTCATTGGGACCTTCAAAGCAGCAGATCTTTTTCTGTACCCTTCCCCAGATTTGTGCTTTGAGATAACCTGTCTCGGTGGTCTACAATCAATTCCTTTGACTTCATGCTTGGTTTGTGCTCAGACATGCACTGTAAAGTGTGGGACCTTATATAGACAGGGGTGTGCCTTTCCAAATCATGTCCAATCGAGTAAATTTACTGTACCACAGGTGGACTCCAATTAAGCTGTAAGGATGATCAGTGGAAACAGGATGCACCTGAGCTCAATTTTTAGCTTCATTGCAATGGCTGATAATACTTAGTATGTACATGTGATTTCTTAGTTTTTTATTTTTCATAAATTTGCAAAAATCATAAAAAAAAACCTTTTTCACTTTGTTATTATGGGGTAGTGTGTGTAGAATTCTGAGGGAAAAAATGTGTTTATTCCATTTTGGAATAAGGCTGTAACATAACAAAACGTGGAAAATGTGAAGCGCCGTGAATACTTTCCAGATGCACTGTATATAAGACACTGGTAATACAGTCATATTTCCATGTGCTATAACTTGACTATGCTATAAAATAAATTACAGATGAGAAATGTGCATTTAGTTTTGTATTTCAGTTAATAAGTGGAATATGTAAAAAATAATCTTAAATCTAATATTTGTTGCTGGGGCATTGCATCCATTGTCATGGGGAGAATGTAATTGTGTGGGAGATATGTCTGGTGACAGTAAACTGAGCTTCACGAATGAAAGGAAATGTAAAGTCAAATATAATTATCAGTCTTTTCCTTCTAATGCGTATATTATTTTATGGCTCAGTCATCCATACACTGCAGAACCAGTAGTTACAAGTTACAACTACAATATTATAAATATATATTTTTTAAGTACTATATTTCAAACTGTAGAAATAAGCATTTACTGTAGGTACATTATGTTTGTTTCTGGAGCAAGATGGGTTTATTTGGAAAAAGCAAAGGCTTGCACAGCCGAGGGGAGAGGGGCGGACTGGAAGCATGCCTAGTAAATTATGGAGTAGGCGCACTGATGTGTCTGGTTTTGATGAGCAATGCGGAAACAAGATTACATTTTGTGCAGAAAGATTACTGTAATCATGATTCTTTTTATTATCCTTTATTTCCAAAATGTCTATATATTACTGAATGCTGTACATTAAGGGGATTATGATACAAATGCACTGACATGAAACAGAAGCTAAAGATGATATTCCCCCGAATCTAAGTAAGTAGGAAACTGCAATAAGGAGAGCATTTTCAAGGATGGTTGGAAGGGACATTCATTGCCGTGCATCCCCATTCCTGCTCTGCCGAATATATTGTATTCTTAACCAGCTCAGACCTGTCAGCAAATATGGTGTCATCCTGAAAACTGAAAGTGGATAAATCAATGGGCCAGATGGGATACATCCAAGGATACTAAAAGAACTGAAAGATGTGCTGGTGGCACCATTAATAGAATCATTTAACAATCCTGTCATCTGGCCAGGGCACGAAACGTCACTGTTTCTACTAGGGTCACTCATGAGACATTGTCCAAATGGCCTCATCGACAAATGCAGGATTTCTACAGGAGAATTTCTGAATATTTGATTTAGGAACAAAACAAAGAAAATCTGCAACAATAAGCCTAAACCAAACAATTTAAAAAAAAATTAAACTGTTCCTAGTAATCCTTTCAGACTCCTGCAATAATCTGGACCAGTGGAAAAAACCCGGATCAAGCAATCCGGCATTTCAAGCTGGGTAGCAAGTAGGGTTGAACATGGGTTCAACCCAGATCGCGATGCAGTGTGAGCCATACTTGCCTACCTGACCCTCTCCATGAGGGAGAAAATGCTCTGTTCCCTAAGCGCTGGCTCTTCCTATGCTATAAACAGTTCCCTTGTCACATCAACATGGATTACCAGCTCACACCACACTTGCCTACCTGACCCTCTCCATGAGGGAGAAAATGCTCTATTCCTGGACTTTCCTGGTAATGTATGATTGCCATCACCTGTGGTGAGCTAGTGAATTGATAAGAAAGGTGTTTCACCACAGGTGATGGCAATCATACATTACCAGGAAAGTCCAGGAACAGAGCATTTTCTCCCTCATGGAGAGGGTCAGGTAGGCAAGTATGGGCTTAGGTGCAACGCGACTGCTAGGGCACACAGATATGGAGAAAGAGGGACACAGGTGGATATGTGACTGTGATGGGCAGTGAGGTTTGGAGTGAGGGGACTCAGGGGGCAATGTGTAGGTGTATGCAATGCCGCCGAGAGGGGGGGAGTGGGTACTCTTTACCTAGTCCTGTTGGAGGGGCCCCATTATCCCCCCTTTTAATCTGCCCGCTCACATTGCAGAAAGTGAGACTTTGGGCAATGAAAGAGAGGAGACTGACCACTGCTGTGTGCTGACTAGGGATAGAAGTAGCTGCAGAAGCAGTCAGTCCTCTCTTCCAGCATGATGTGCAGGGGGGAGCGATTGCACATGCACCCCTGCTGCCCATTGTAACCATCGTCGGCATCCCCTGTGGGGCGCATGCACCCACTTCACAGGCGTATATATCTTATGGGCCCTACACACTGCGGGATCCACCGCCGAGCTGCCCGACAGCATATATGGCCAATGGGTAACTTGGCGGCGGGGGGCAGTGACGGGGGAAGTGAAGTTTCTTCACTCCCTCCATCACCCGGCTCCATAGCAGTGCAGCAGTGCAGATGTATTAACCTGGAGACGGCATAAGGAAGTGAAAAACCAGTGATAAATGCAAGGTGATAAATGCACCAGTCAATCAGCTCCTAACTGTTAATTTACATATTGGAGCTGACTAGCTGGTGCATTTATCCCCTTGCATTTATCACTGGTTTATCACTTCCTTATGCCTTCTCCAGGTTAATACATCTGCCCCACTGTGTCCTGGTTACATAAAAATTCTTATTGAAATATAAGTCACAGACTTAACACTAGCGACGAGGATTAAACTCTTCTGCATTGCTCCAGGGCTCAGTAAAGCACCAGTGGGCTGACACAGCACAATTGTGGGGTGCAAAAAGGAGCAACACATTCAGACTGCCAGCACCGCCTAACCTGAATAAAAGGAGCATGTGAGTTATATCTTTCATTCTCTAAGGAAGGGAGGATAAAGGCAAAATGTCAGGATATATTGGCACAATAGCTGCATTTGATGGTACTATAGAGGACTGGGCTACATATATTGAGAGAGTGGAATTGTACTGTGCTGCCAATTCAGTGCAAGGAGACAAGAAGGTAGCAGTCTTACTCAGTGTAATGGGTGCCCGAACATACAGTTTACTGAGGAGTATAATAGCACTTGAGAAGCCAGCCAACAAGTCATTTACTAACATTGTGGACATTTTACAAAAGCACTTAAACCCTTAACCATTAGTGATTGCTGAAAGATTCAGGTTTCATAGAAGGTATCAATCTGAAAGTATTATTATTTATAGAAGAAACAACAATTATAAAAGAGAGCGCAAAGATTTAGCATATATTGTAGAAAAGCAATTAATTGTTGCACTAAAACAATTCCATACCTCCCAACTTTTGATTTTCAGAAAGAGGGACATGCACACAGCGTCTATTCACCGCTGCTCTGCTAAGCAGGGCAGCGAGAGACAGAGCCCCCCAACTGCCCCCCCTCCACCACGGGACACTGCGGGCCGCGGGTGGGACAGCGGGACAGTCCCGCGAAAATCAGGACAGTTGGGAGGTATGAATTATACTCTAGTAACAATGTTACACTAGATAATATAGAACCACATACCAAGCTACTGAGAACTGCTGCTCTATGTATGTAGCACAATAGTATTAAAGCAAAAAATAGGAAACAATAAAGTCCCAATTTGGACGTGATGGTAATGTCCAGATATTCCTGTATAACAAGGGAATTTGAAATCCTGAATAGATTGCCCACTCAGGTGTCCATGATAAATAGTTGTTAGGTGGGTGAGGGTAAATGAATATCCCTTTTATAAATCTGAAAGTGAAAGCATTTCTAAATACATTGCAGAGCTGAGGAAGTTATCTGAACACTGTGCATTTGGTTTATTCTATATCGGAGGGGGAGAAGGGAACTTCTGACGTACCTAGGGGAGGAGACACGTCACCAGGGGGAGGAGCTATGGCCGAACAGGGTACCCGAAAAGTACCCTTGCGGGCTCGCTTTGCTCGCCACCTGATTACTAAAGGTAATAGTTGGAGGCGTGGATAGTAGAGGAACTATCCCGCTGGCCTAGCTCCTCCCCCTTGTGTCGTGACTCCTCCCTCTGATGGAAAAGGTCCCTTAGCCCACTTGGATCAAGCTTCAACCCTGTACATTTGGAGCAGGTTTATCAGATGACTTAAGAGACCATTTAGTTTGTGGGATGAAAAGTGCAAGTATACAAAAGAAATTGCTGGCTGAGCCTGACCTGACCTTAGAGCGAGCACTGTACATAGCTATTTCACTGGAGACTGCAACCAGGGATGCATCAGAATTGCAGCAAAAGGCACCAGAATGTACTCCTAATCCAGTTTATTGGTATCAGAGACAGTCCTGTGTTTGCTGTGGGAAGTCCTCACATGATGCCAGTCAGTGCTGGTTTAAAGACAAAGTGTGTAGAAAATGTAAGAAAAGAGGCCATATTGAAAGGGTGTGCCAGTCGGGGAAAACACCAAACCGCTCGCAAGTATCCAAAGTTCCCGGGAGAAAACATACAACATCCCAGGTACATAAAGTAGCTGACAATGAATCAGGCTCTACTGATAGTACTGGTACAGAAAAAGGGTTATGCAGCCTAGAGATGCACTCTATGACGGCAAAAGAGCGTCAAGTGATTTGGGTCACTTTGGAAGTAGCAGGTATTGACTTCAAAATGGAATTAGACAGCACAGGATCTGCTCTGTCAGTGCTAAATGCAAGTGATTACAAACGCCTGTTTGCTGCTATTCCTTTAAAGAAAACATCTGTAACACTACGCACATATACGGGTGAACCAGTCTCCCCATTGGGAAAAATAAAAGTTTATGTGAAATACAAAGGCAATACCCATAAGCTGTATTTGTACATACTTCCACAGGGTGGACCGGCATTATTGGGTCGCAAATGGATAAGGAAAATCCAACTTGATTCCATTCACAGGCTACAGTCTACCGCATCTTATGTATCCAAAAGTGACGCAGCTACTAAGGAACTTTCAAAATTGTTAGCTGCCGCACAACCCATTTTCTAACCAGGGATAGGCACGTTAAAAGACATTAAGGCCAGTATAGAGCTCCACTGATACCTGTGTGATCCCGCCCCCTCTCCCAGCTGTGGGAGTCCGGGAGCCTGCCTGGAGGGCTCCGCCTGGGGCCTGAGCATTTGAACATCTGCAATTGTTGGGAATTATCCTATTATCATGAGAAAGCTGCGGGGGACCCCGTCGGCTTCACCGGCAAAAGTGAAGAAAAAAGAAAGAGCAGGAACATCTGGCCAGGCTGTAGTGGCAGCTGCTGCTGCAGCGGACCTAAGGAAAAGGCTTAGTGAGCCAAATAACAAGTGCCCAAAGATGCATGATTCAGTGGCATGGATGTCACCCCCACCGTGCAAGGGTGGGGTGCCCCAGAGCGAGCAGTGTCGCGAGCAGGGATCCCCAGAGCTGTCGGGGGTCCGTCTGCTGAAGGGAATATGGCAGCGGCGGGTCTGGCCAGAGAAGTGGAGCGGGTGCCTGCGTTACAGACATCAGTGAAATCCCAAGAAGGGTCCCTGTCTGTGGCAGCCCACCCTCCCGTGCTAGTGGCAGGTACCTCTGGGGGGAAAGCTGCAATGGCCGGGGGTCCCCATGTGGGGACTGTGGGGAAGCTGCGAGAAGGAGGTGAGCGGCGGGAGCCGCTGGATAAAGAAACAGATGTTATGGAGCCAGTGTCCTGGTATGAAGCCTCCCCAGAGCCCCCGTGCTAGCAGAAGGTACCCTTGGGGGCACGCCAGCTCCCAGGTGAAGATCTATGGATGCGGGGGTTTAGGGGTTAAAGAAGATGAGAGCAGTATGGAGGAAAGTTTGGTAGAAGAATCGCTGGTGTCAGAGGAGGAAGGCTCTGATACTGAACCGTCAGATACAGAGGAGATTCTATCACAGATGTCTCTGCAAGAATTAATAAATGAATAAAAAAAATAAACGGTAGAATTTCATCAGCAAGGAGAAAGCGGAATAAATGCCCTATGTGGGAGAGACAGCGTTTCAGGGATGAGATGGAGGAGTTAACCATATATTTAATGCGCATAAAAGAGAAGATAATGTGTGTTCGTTAAGTAAACATCAAAGCTGCACAGAATGAAAAAGCTCCGGCGCCAGAGGGGTTAATCGCGGCAACAGCTACTACGGATTCCCCTGTAGCGGAGGAGGTGCCAGTACAGTGTCCAGCGGTGCTGGGGAAGCGGCTACAGGAGGTGTGCAGTGGAATCCACAATGACGGAGATAGAGGGGTGGAGCCAGCGGTGACAGTCCAGCGGAGGAGAGGAGGAAACCCCGGTGACGCGGCTGGCGAGGTCATCGGAGATGCAGAGATCGTGGTCACCATGGAGATGGAGGAGAAGCCCGAGACCAGTGGTGGAGGCGCTCCGGCTAGTGGGGGAGTAGACAGACATTGACGACGACGGGGATTCCAGTGAGGCTGTGGTAATACAGAGGTGGCAGGGAGATCCCGGTGATACGGGGGTGGAAGCCTGCGGAGGGGAGGAAATCTGGGCTGTGAGATAAAGGAATAAGAAACATTGGTATCCCCCAGCAAACTGGATGACATCAGCAACAGGATTTGATAACTACGTGGTAGTAGAAATTTCGAAGATCTCAGTTGCACACATTTGCAAAAGTATGGGAAGCCCCCAGGCCGCTTCAAGGCATCTCTGAGTACTGGGGGTACCTAACATTAAGTCTAAGTTCAGGGCGCGACACCCCACAAATCGGCAAGAGCCAAACAGCCCATGGCAGCACACCAGTGTAAGGTAAAGTGTAATTTTCACTCACAGCAAGGTTGATAAACTCTGCTGCTCTAAAGCATAAAGACAAAAGAAAAAAACATAGTATCTGTGGAAAATGAGGTAAATGAGGTTGCAACATCTGTTATGTCTGTCCCTGTCTCTGTTCCATCTACAGGTGAAGGTGAACCCTCAGAGGAAACGGGTAAATCCTATGCCAAAGTACTTAAAAATCCACCAGAGATTAATGAAGGAGAAAGTTTTAAGGGTGGTGGAAGGGAATCTGTTGGATATGGCAGGAGGAACATGATCCAATTTAAATGGATGGGTGAACCCCCGTCAAAGGTGATTTTTCTAAGAAAGTTGTTTGCATTAGGGTTTGTCGCAAGACAATTATATTCTTGTATCCATCCGGCAAAATCGAATGAATTTGATGTAGCATTTATGGCCAATAGTGTTATGCATTCTTGTTTCCAGGAATTTCAGAATCTTTATGGCAGCAAAAATTGAAAATGTTAAGGTGTCAATCCTTGTACGCAACGAGGCAATCCCAGAAAACGACATTAAGTTCAGGTTATCCAGACAATGTGAGAGGGTTATGGGGCTAGAAAAATCTGACTATACATTGGGGGTGTGGGGAGGTACATGGACAGCTAATGTATGCTTGTTGAGAAGCCCTGAGGGGGTGAAGCATCTGCCGTCTACCACATATATTGGCTGTGATTGCATTCAGGTTTTTTTACCAGGGTCAGCTGAAAACTTGCTTCAAGTGTAGTGACCCTAAACATCTGAGCCATGAATGCAACACGGTCAAGTGCAATTTATCTGGCGGACTGGGCCACACCTCTCGTACATGTAGTACCATTAAATGTAATTTGTGTGGGAAAGAGTGGCATCCCTATAGCAGATGTCCAGAGGCAATGAGTACCAAGGAATGGAAGAGAAGGAGGGAGAGTAGAGAGGAGGTAGAGACACAAGTAGTGGATGTAGTGGTGACGGAGACAAGGATGGTGCAGGGAGGGTCGGTAAGGGTGCAGGAGGGGAAAGCAGTGTCACGATCCGGGTATCTGGACGCCATTACCTGCCGTTTAGGTGTCTTCTGAGGCTGGCCCAGCGTTCCAAGTCCGGATCTCATCTGTGTCAACACTCTGCACATCCCTCCTGTCATTCTGAGACACTACCACAGCGGCGCCATGTTTGAATCCAACATGGCGTCTCCCGTCCTCTGCGGCCTCCACCGCCATTCCTGTGTTATTGCTGCGTGCTCTCAGAGTGATTTATCATGCCTCCCACAGTCTCCGCTGTCCTTCATGTGTCTCAGCATGTAACTGTTATATGACGTCTCTCTGAGTCTCTCTGTCTCTACTGTGCAGCTCCGTCGCACACTATCAATGCCTGTCCCAAACGTCCGGGAAACTCCAGATCCTAGCTCGCCAAGGAGAGGGCCGGCTAGGAGTAATGATCTCCTCTCCATCTCCTCATGACTGTAACCTCCCAGTGTCGCTCCAAATTGCTCAACGTTACAGGAACGTCATTGCCCTCCTTGATTCCGGAGCAGCTGGGAATTTCATAACCGAAGCTTATGTTAAACGGTGGTTCCTACCCACCAAGAGACTGTCCTCGTCCATCTTTTTGACTGCCGTGGATGGCAGCAAGATTTTTGACGCAGTCATTTCCTTAAGGACTCTTCCAGTTCGTCTGAGAGTGGGAGTTCTTCATTCTGAGTATATTTCTTTTTTAGTGATTCCAAGAGCCACACATCCAGTGATTTTAGGCCTTCCATGGCTCCGTCTCCACAACCCATCAATTGACTGGACGATTACGCAAATACTGGCATGGGGTCCCTCCTGTGCTGATACTTGTTTAGCCAAAGTTCTTCCTGTTTGTTCTTCCTTCCCCAGGTCATCTGATGTTCCGCCTCCTCCATATCAAGACTTCATGGACGTGTTCAGTAAAGCCTCTGCTGATATCCTTCCTCCTCATAGAGAATGGGACTGCCCAATCGACCTCATTCCAGGGAAGGTTCCACCGCGAGGCCGAACTTATCCGTTGTCTCTGCCTGAGACACACTCCATGGAGGAGTACATCAAAGAGAACCTGGCGAAGGGTTTCATCCGACCATCTTCTTCTCCAGCCGGCGCAGGCTTCTTCTTCGTTAAGAAGAAAGACGGTGGTCTGCGTCCGTGCATCGACTACAGAGGTCTGAACGACATTACCGTCAAGAACCGATACCCTTTACCCCTGATTACCGAACTCTTTGATAGAGTTAGTGGTGCAACCATTTTCACAAAGCTGGACTTGAGGGGTGCCTACAATCTCATCCGAATCCGTGAGGGTGACGAGTGGAAGACCGCCTTTAACACCCGTGACGGACATTATGAGTACCTCGTCATGCCCTTCGGATTGAGCAACGCTCCAGCAGTCTTCCAGCACTTCGTGAATGAGATCTTCAGGGACATCTTGTACCGCCATGTCGTGGTTTATCTAGATGACATCCTCATCTTTGCTAATAATCTCGAAGATCATCGTTTCTGGGTAAAAGAGGTTCTTTCCCGTCTCCGTTTCAATCACCTCTATTGTAAATTGGAGAAGTGTGTGTTTGAAGTTAAAACCATTCCGTTTCTAGGTTACATTGTGTCCGGTTCCGGACTAGAGATGGATCCTGAGAAACTCCAAGCAATCCAGAATTGGCCTATACCCTTAACCCTCAAAGGGGTCCAGAGGTTCTTAGGGTTCGCCAATTATTATAGAAAATTTATACGAGACTTTTCCACCATTGTGGCGCCTATCACTGCATTAACCAAGAAAGGTGCTAATCCGTCCAAGTGGTCCGAGGAAGCTACGCAGGCCTTTCACCTTCTGAAGCAACGGTTCATCTCTGCACCAGTTCTGAAACAGCCCGACACCGACTCTCCTTTTATCTTAGAGGTAGATGCCTCCTCCGTTGGAGTAGGAGCAGTGTTATCCCAGAGGGCCAAAGATGGACATCTACATCCTTGCAGTTTCTTCTCCCGGAAGTTCTCCCCAGCTGAGCGCAACTATGCCATTGGTGATCAGGAGTTGCTAGCCATCAAGCTCGCTCTGGAGGAGTGGAGATACCTGTTGGAGGGAGCTTCCCACTCAATCACCATACTTACCGACCACAAAAATCTTTTATATCTCAAAGGCGCACAATGTCTGAATCCTCGTCAGGCCAGATGGGCACTTTTCTTCTCTAGGTTTGACTTTAAACTCCAGTTCTGTCCGGGTTCTCAGAATCGTAAGGCCGATGCCCTTTCCCGCTCATGGGAGCAAGAAAATGAGTCCGAGTCTGCAGACAAGCATCCTATTATTAATCCGTTGGCATTCTCCACGGTAGGGATGGACTCTACGCCTCCACCACGGAAAAGTTTTGTTAAGCCAGTTCTAAGGAAGAAGCTCATGCATTGGGCCCATGCTTCCCGTTTTGCTGGACATACAGGCATTCAGAAAACCCTTGAATTTATTTCTAGGTCCTACTGGTGGCCAACTCTGAAGAAGGACGTTATGGAATTTATTGCCTCCTGCCCAAAGTGTGCCCAACACAAAGTCTCCCGCCAGTCGCCTGCGGGGCAACTGGTTCCATTATCTGTTCCCCGTCGACCATGGACCCATTTGTCGATGGACTTTGTTTCCGATCTACCTATCTGCAACAAGTTCAATACCATCTGGGTGGTAGTTGACCGGTTCACCAAGATGGCACACTTCATTCCTCTCACCGGTCTTCCGTCAGCTTCCAAGTTGGCTCAAGTGTTTATACAAGAGATCTTCCGACTTCACGGTCTTCCTGAAGAGATCATCTCGGATCGTGGAGTACAATTTGTAGCCACATTTTGGCGAAGTTTGTGTCAAGCCCTCCAAGTCAAGTTAAAGTTTTCCACGGCTTACCATCCTCAGACCAATGGTCAAACCGAGAGGGTGAATCAGGACTTGGAGGCCTTCCTCCGTATATATGTGTCTTCCTCTCAAGATGACTGGGTTCAACTCCTTCCTTGGGCCGAGTTCAGCCACAACAATCAATACCATTCCTCATCTTCTTCTACACCATTCTTCATTAATTATGGATTCCACCCTAAAGTCCCAGAATTCCAACCGCTTCCCGCAACTTCTGTTCCAGCAGTGGATGTCACCTTGCGTCAGTTTTCAAATAACTGGAGGAACGTCCGCGCAGCCCTGCTTAAAGCCTCATTCAGGTATAAGAAGTTTGCCGATAGGAAGCGTAGAGCGGTTCCTGCTCTCAAGGTGGGTGATCGTGTGTGGTTGTCCACAAAGAATTTGAGGTTGAGAGTTCCCAGCATGAAATTTGCACCTCGCTACATCGGACCCTTCAAGATTGAACAAGTCATCAATCCTGTTGCCTACAGATTACAGTTACCACCCTTCTTGAAAATACCCATGACATTTCATGTTTCTTTGTTGAAACCGCTGATACTGAATCGGTTTCATTCCGCACTTCCTCCAGCTCCCAAAGTTCAGACTCAACGGGGAGTCGAGTACGAGGTGGCCAAGATTTTGGACTCACGTTTCCGTTACGGTCAGTTACAATACCTCATTGACTGGAAGGGCTATGGTCCTGAAGAACGCTCTTGGACCAATGCCTCAGACGTCCATGCTCCTGCCTTGGTCCGAAATTTCCACGCAAAGTTTCCTTTAAAGCCTAAGAAGTGTCCTGGGGCCACTCCTAAAGGGGGGGGGGGGGGTGCTGTCACGATCCGGGTATCTGGACGCCATTACCTGCCATTTAGGTGTCTTCTGAGGCTGGCCCAGTGTTCCAAGTCCGGATCTCATCTGTGTCAACACTCTGCACATCCCTCCTGTCATTCTGAGACACTACCACAGCGGCGCCATGTTTGAATCCAACATGGCGTCTCCCGTCCTCTGCGGCCTCCACCGCCATTCCTGTGTTATTGCTGCGTGCTCTCAGAGTGATTTATCATGCCTCCCACAGTCTCCGCTGTCCTTCATGTGTCTCAGCATGTAACTGTTATATGACGTCTCCTGCCCTCCGCGGCCGGCGCCGCCATTATCACTATGTTTGCATATTTCATTCCAAACCAGGTTTTCCCTCCAGGTTCCAGCATGGGCGCAGCCATGTTGGATTTGATCACATGCTCCAATTCCTCCAATCCACCATCTCTGGAATCTGCATAATTGCCCAGCCAATGCCTGCATAGCAGCAGGTATAAGTATCCTGTGTCTGGGCCAGATAGACGTCAGTGCTTTGAATGTCATACCTTGTTCCAGTCTCTCTCTCCTGTGGCTTGTTTCTCCAGGTTCCAGCTCCTGTTTCCAGCATCCACAAAGAGACCCGCACCTGCTTTCCATCCTGCGGTGCAGCCTGACTCTGCAATCCTCTGTGACTGATCCAGCTTTCAGCTATTACTTTGTTTGCTTCCAGCTTCCAAGCTTGCAGCTATTAACCCATCTGTTTCCAGCTATCTGCTTCCAACAGAATTCAGCTTCCTTAAAGAGCCGGTGTTCTCCCAGCGGATTTCTACTTACCAGCAGTATCCACTACCACCGGTAACCACTCTTCAATTCATCTGTTTCCACGCTCCCTAGAATCTTCCAGTTTTAACTCCGTGTCTCCACCATCTGGCTGGTTCCGTCCAGTGACTCCTACAGTGCATTCCAGTTACCAGCATCATCTCATACACCTACTGGCATGTTCCTCGGTTATCTCCACTACTACAGCCTGGCCTGGTAAGGTTATTCTACCAAAGGACTATAACACCTGTTCTGCAACCTACCAGTGCCCTGTGATACCTTTTATGGTTTAGTGATCCAGGAACTGTATTATCTGCCACTGCTAATATTGACTGTGAACGCTGTGTGATTATACGGAGTCTGTTTAATAAAACTTTTATTTGACTTTTAACCTGGTTGTCATGGTCACACCTTCGGGTTTCCTTCCACACTTACATGTCCAGGGGTCTGATTAAGCCATCTAAGTTTAACTTCATTCCAGCCCCTACAACTGAGGCTTCCTCCAGTCAGCCAAAACCCTCAGTTGTGACAAGCAGATTGGAAGTTGGAAGGAAGAAGGATGGAGGTGAGGGAAAGTAAGAGACAGCAGGAAGAAGGGTTTCAGACGGTTAAAAAAGGTGGGAAAGGGAAGGTAGGTGTAGTCAAGGAGTGTCTTGTGTTATCCAATAGATTTGAAGGGATTTCTATGGATGAGGATGAGGGAGAAGTGATAAGAGACAACAGAGAGCTGCTGCTTAAGCCAAAAAGGGTGAGGAAAAGAAGGCAGGGGGGAAGAGGGAGTGGGGAAGGTAGGAAGAAAAAGGGGAGGAAAGAAAGTTTGCAGGAGGTCTCAACAAATGAGTCGAAAAGTGAACTTGAGTGGGATCCGGCTGGGTCATTGTTGGTAGGGAGTGAGCAGGATGGCTCATAAAGTTATGCTTAAAACATAGATGAGATCCTGTAGGGTACAGGGGAGTTGTTCAGGGAAGAAGTGCAGGGGTCCTTAGAGGAAGGGGAACCTCCTGCTTAGGACTTTGCCTGAAAACCCCCGGATCCTGGTGCAGGAGAGGAGGGAACCGGAATGAATGTTGTAAGTATGGATTGTGGTGTTGGTGATGGTGGTGGGGAGAAGTAAGTAATGAATAGTTGTAGTGGAAATCAATCACCCAAGAAACATGGATCTCCACTCTATACGATGTGCCATGATTAATGTGGCTTCCGTGCTTTCTAAATGGGCTCGGTTTATGGCTTTTGTTTTTTTTAACACCCATGATTTTGATGTTTTGTTGTTGCAGGAGACCCGGGTTAGCAGGTTGGCCGCTCTCGACAAAGCCAAAAGCGTGTGGAGAAGTGTCCCTTCCTATTGGTCTCTTGTGGCCGAGCCGTACGGTGGGGTGGCAGTACTTTTTGCTGGCATAGTAACTGTGCACAAGGTTATTGAGTTACAAGTTGGAAGGTGTATGATTTTAGATGTCACCCTGAGGGGTCATGACCTACAGTAAGGTTGATTAATATCTATGGGCCTCAAACGCCCTGGGATAGGATATGCCTTTTCAGGGAGATCAAACCATTTCGTTTTACGGCTCAACAGTTTATCTTTGGAGGTGATTTCAATGCCATTATTAGGCCAAAAGACAGGGGAGGCTCCAAAAGGAAGACCCTGAGCTATGATTCAAATTACTTGGTTTCCATGGTTAGACAGGCAGGTATGTTTGATGTCCATATTCAGCATCACTCTGACCTCACGGGTTACACATACTTTAGTGGTCAGAGTAGATCAAGAATAGATAGGTTTTTTGTTAAAGAAACTTCCAAGACTTTACCTTCAGAGGTAAGGTTGGAGGAATTTTCGGATCACGGTTTCTTGACTTTCGCTTTGAATGCTTCACAGACTATTTCGAAAGGTAGGGGCCTATGGAGGCTGAACTCAGAGCTCCTAAAGGAAGAGAGAGTAAGACAATCCTTCAGGGAATTCTTTCAGGTACAGGAATCGCTGTTGGAGGCTGGTTGGAGTAGATCGGAGTGGTAGGAGGTCAAAGAGAAAACCCAAAGTATTTTCAAGTGGCTGAAAGCCAAAAAGAACTTGGTAAAGAAGAGTGCCTACTATGCTCTGAGAAGGAACTTAGATTTCTTGATTTCTGAGAGAGGAGATGATGGGGAAGTCTCCCGGGTGAGGTCTCAGATGCAGCAATTACAGTATAGCTGACTTTCATCTTTGGATCTGGATAGGGATTATGGTATGTACCACTCCCCGGATCCCTATCAGAATTGTAGATGGAGGATTGAGATAAAGGAAATCAGAGTTCTGATGGATGGAAAGGGTGTTGTGCATGAGGGGAGAGAGGGCATCTTGGTAGTCATCAGAACCTATTACACTGATTTGCTGTCTGAGAAGTCACTTAACAGAGAGAATATGGAGGAATTTCTTGGTAGGATACGAGGACTTGAAGAACCGGATGCCTCAATTGACTGTTTGGAGAGTGAGATATCTGTGGAGGAGGTCAGGGAAGCGATTGGCGGTTTAACATCCAAAAAAACACCTTGGCCAGACGGCTTAACAGCTGAATTTTATAAAGAATTTTCGGGCATCCTGGCGCCACGGCTCGTGGAGGTTTTTAATAGTAGTCTGGCAGAGGGAGAACTCCCTCCCTCCATGAGGCTTTCTGCACTTATCTTGCTCTCCAAAGGGAAAGACCCGGTCCGTATTGAGAACTGGCGCCCCATAGCTCTGCTGAATATGGACAGGAAGGGGTGGTCTTCAGTTTGCCGGCTGTCGGGATCACGGCAAACAGTATACCGGCTCCGGAATCCCGACAGCCAGCATACCGACACTTTTTCTCCCTCTTGGGGGTCCACGACCCCCCTGGAGGGAGAATAAATAGTGCGGCGCGCGTAGCGCGCCATCGTGCCCGCAGCACGGGCACAGTGCTGAACCTTCAAGTGTGATTTCGGTTGAGCAGCCAGTCACTCTGGGAGTTAAACATCGTTATCCAGACAGAATTCCTAAGGCACCTCAAAGGCTTGATTTGTAGCCTTCTGGAGTGAAGTATACATTGCATAGTGCTAACATTTTTCTATGTCTGCATTTATCTAAGTTGGAAGGAGTGTGGTGTACAGTATATAGTTCCCATTTCTGTATATGTGTTCTGGTGGAAGGTTAGAATGGATTTTATTTTGTGTTTGTATTAGTTGGTGTATGAATCTCTTTTCTGTGTTCTTTGGCTTCCTGTAGTTTTCCAGTAAAGAAGCATGCAACACTCACTATGTCCTGGTTACATAAAAACTCTTATTGAAATATAAGTCACAGACTTAATAGTATGTGTATGCAGATACGCAGGCGGCACGGCATAATCCTCCCCCCACACTCGGTCAGTGTATGTGTATGCAGTTGCGCAGTCCGCAACCCCTAATCCCCCCTCCCCTGGGTCATTGTATGTGTATGCAGCAGGTGCATGCGGTGAGGTAAATGGCTCAGGAGGCACTGGCTTGTTTTAGAGTCAGATTCACACACAATATATGAGCCAAAGGTTTCATGTGGGCACTATGCAAAGATGCAGCAGTATATACTGCTAGAAGTGTGGTGAGTTTTGATCAGAGATCAGTGAAAAAGGTAGGCAGGGAGGCACTGCCTCACCTGGACAAACAAATAGAGAACGGTCCTCAAGCGCTGCTAGATTTCCCTGAATTATCCTGGTGATGATGACCTGCGTGTTGTTGATACAGGCAGACAAATATCAAGGGAACACGGTAAACCAGTATCCAATAATACACCTTTGCTACTGTAAAAGAAGCCTCCAAACTCACCCTAGCTCGGTGAGATGCATTCACATAAAGTTTGTTTTTTACTGATTGTTGATCCCTTTCCACCAACAGTAGTACAACACCCTCATACAGAATGAGACTCACCTAGAATATGAGCCCTATGTGCATCAAAAGGTTTCTTTTCTCCAGATGTATCGATCAGACACCTTTCAGCAAACTGGATACAGGTAGTAGTTTTTCACAACATCAACGAATACATTGAAAAAGTTATTTCTTTATTTTCTCATAAAAAAGGTCCAACTGAGAATCCACATACATACACAAACAATTGAAAGTCCATCTATGATAGTTCCTGATCTGGCTGAAAAAGTTGGTTTGTTCCACTCTAAATCCCAAGGCTTCTATGAAAAGTTTTAAGAAAAAGCTCTTCTCACCGCACTGCTCCCGAGAAAAGACAGTTAGCGATGGCGTGCTTCTTCAAGATGTAAGAAAACAATCCTAAAAAGCCAATAGGGTTAACAGTGAGTGGACATCAACCATCAGGACTCCTTAAATTTGCCTTCCTAAAAGTCCCTAGTTACCTATAAATACCACTCTTAAGAATAGAATTACTCAATATGAAATTTACACAATATCAACATATAAAATGTTCCATAAATAGAGTGATAAAAATAAAATTTTACATTAAAATGCACCAAATTGGTTATAAGAAAAAGGTAACATGCAACAGAGAGGAAGCGGGTGACCCTATTTTTCTTTATAAGTATCTATTTCTAATATATTCTTTGTATTTTTTATATACTTTATACAGGGGGTTATTCAGAGTTGTTAGCAAACAAACAAAAAAACACAAATGGGCAAAACCATGTGCACAAAACCAGGTGGGGCAGATGTAACATGTGCAGAGAGATTAGTTTTGGGTGGGTTATATTGTTTCTGTGCAGGGTAAATAATGTCTGCTTTCTTTTTAGACTGCAATTTAGATTTCAGTTTGAACACACCCCACCCAAATCTAACTCTCTCTGCACGTGTTACATCAGCCCCACCTGCAGTGCAGCATGGTTTTGCCCATTTGTGTGCTTTGTTTGGTTTGTTAACAACTCTGAGTAAGGCCCATAGTCAGAACTCTGGAATATACCTTAAGAATGACAGGAAAGGCTCTGCCTCACCCCACGTCACTGGTATGCAATCTCCCCCTTGGTCAGTGTAAAGTATGTGTATGCATTTGCGCAGTCCACACACCCTAATCCCCTTCCACCCGGTCAGTGTATGTGTATGCAGACGCGCCCTCCGCACCCCCTAATCCCCACCTCTCTGGTTAGTATATGCAGTACAATAAAGCAAGCAGCGTCTATAGGACTGGGGTGCCTTTCTAGCTAACTGTCTGTCCACAGTCACCCACAGTAACAATCCAAACACAAACACCGCACCTCTCCCCCACCCTCCCCTGGTAGATGAATTTAGACGAGTCTTGGCTGGGGTACATGTGTGGTAAGCAAGCATTAATCTATAGCTCCAACAGCAGCTCCCCTCACAGAGTCGGACAGCAGCGGCAGTGCATGGTACACACCTGACCTTACCCTCACTTCATTTATCGTCTGCTCAGCTGTCGGCTCCTCTCTCTCCGTGCGTGTCATGTAAGCACACAGCACAGTCGAAAGCTGCATAGCAGCATGTGGCTGGTTGCGGACCAGGCATCCGGCAGAAGTCACACACTACAATGCAATCTGTCGAGGCCTCCATTAAAGAACCTTATCGGCAAGCCACGGGCCCCCCTTTTCTCCGCTGGGCCCTTAGCGATTGGTTACAAAGTGGTAAATCCATTACTGATGGGGGTATCCGGTGTGAGGCTATGGCGGCAGCATGTGTGTGTGATGCAATGGATTAGCATGTGTGTGTAAGGGGGGCCCCAAAGGAAATTCTCACCCTGAGCTTCACTTGGTCTAGAACCAGCACTGGATACATGTAATATAGAGATGGGAGTTCTTGCTGTTTCCACCGTAGTTGATGCAGCTGTGTGGAATGCGAGTAAAATAGTACTGTTTTACATTTTTCTGGTTACCTAGTGTGTTTGAGCTATTTGACATTATTTATTCAATAAAATGTACACATAATTGATGAAATATACAAAAATCCTCACATATTCGTAATTGATGGTGGACTTCTACAGGACAGATAGACTGACAGGGCTGGGAGACAATCACCCTGTCAATGGTCAGAAAGAAAGACACACAGACATTGCTCACCCTCCTTTCTCTGCAGATCAAGTAACTACAGACCTCCTCCTTCCTGAACTGTGAGCTTGGAGCCTCCTAGTGATACTCAGCACATGATTTGGCTGTTCTGGTGCTTCCTGAATTAATCCTACCTCTCCCATCACATGTTGTATTGATGGCACCTGGCCCTTTTCCCCTAACTTGGCTGCTATCAGGGTGGCTGCTATCTGGGTCCAGTGGCTATAGGGCCTGGAGGTTGGGTGGCCAGTAACTGCCGCACCCCAGGCAATGGCAGTAGTTATCCCACTGTCTGCACCCACTATCATGACCTAGGCTCTCCTCAACGGTTGTTGCTAAGGCTCAGCAAAGCAGAGTACCATCCTGGACATAAGTCAATGCAAAGACCAGGGCCCAACCCCCACTAGCTACTCCACTGAAAGTGTCCAAATTTCCAGTATCAACTTTTGCGGGCAATTGTCTTGGATGATTATTTGGCTCATACTATGTTTGGGAGATGTCATACTCCAGTTTTGTGAAGTATAGACTGTACCTATACCACTACTCAAACTGTGATGAAACTTGTAATTCAATGTTTGACATGGTTATATGACTATGAGGCTACTTTTTTATTAAGGAATATTTGCAGGATATCCCACGGAAACACTTATTTTGGGATGGTTGGCATACACATAAATATTAAGTATGCCCTGGATGTACCCAGGGAGAACCACAGCAGATATCTGCTGTGATCCCCCACTTTTGACCGCAAAAGCAGCTCCCATAGATTTCTATGGGGGCTGCTTAATTGTTGAATACAACAAATTCCAGAATGTATCAACCTCTGCCAGCTAACGCCATCTTCAGATTATGTTTGCCACTGTAGCCTATAGGTTAGACTATTCAATATTTTTCAGGAGAGTAATCCATAGGATCCCTCCCCACCCAGAAATGAGCACCCTCACATGCATGGTCAGCTGACTACTCATGTGCAGTAGCGCAGAGGGATCCCAAGGGAGAATGCAAGTGATTGCATTAGCGATTATTTTACGCACAATACATAGCCCCCTGTCCCTGCATGTGTTTTTTTTTTAATAAAGTAAGGGGATCCTTATTTTTAAATTGTCACAATAAAGAAATAATATTTATAAGATTTAAAACAGATAATTAATAAATATGCCCCTAAGTGACAACATTATTAAACTAAAGTTACATTTTACCCCATATGTAATTTTTGATAATCTGATAAAACACATATTAATGAAACAAAGTTAAAATGATTATTGTATATGATGCATGTACAGTATTTTCATTATTAGAACACTGCAAATAATTACATTTTATATGTTTATTTGAAATTATGTTTCACATGACATAACATTATTAAGCCAAGCTACGAAACACATTCAGCAGCCACAGGCTGTTTTTGTTAAGTTTGTTTTATTTCCTTGGTAATTAGGTTTCAAATGCAGCCTCCTGGGTAGGGACACCCAGACTTGATATCTCACAAATAGCTGTTTGCACATGTCACTCTCTAAGGAGGGTAATCCTGGTAAATACACATCTCATTATCAAGTTGCACAGAGCTCACCCATGCTGTGGCACATACTAATACAGCAGCATGGACTGTGTGATAGGTGTTGGAGACAGCACTGGCAGTAATACCCTGTTTATAAGGAGAAGTACATATGTACGTCATTTTTCATGTGATCAATAATAGTCACATAGAATTTTTCTTTAAAAAAAAAGATATTAAGTACAGTGTGAAGTTCTGAATTCCTTGTTTGTTTGTTTTGAACATGTACATTTTTATTAGACATTATGAAAAGAAAGCCAAACAAGGCTATGGTACATCAAACAATAAACAACAACATTTATAGAATATAACTAATGTAACAAATAATAGAAAAAAGAACACTGGATCAAAATATCTAATATACCATCAACATGGGGGGGGGGGGGGACACAAACAAGGGGTGATAAAAAAGAATATGTAAAAATATAGGGGTCTATTTACTAAGCCTTGGATGGAGATAAAGTGCTTGGAGATAAAGTACCAGCCAATCAGCAACTATCTGGCATGTCACAGGATGTGTTTCAAAAATGACCGTTAACAGCTGGTTGGCTGGTACCTTATCTACGTGCACTTTATCTTCATCCAAGGCTTTGTAAGTAGACCCCACAGGAGTCCAGATAAATCCGAGCCCTGGCCCGGTGCTACCTGCTCAGCAAAGGGATGCAGAGCGGTAGGAACCAGGCTGGAGAGGCGCTCTCCCTGCTCTTCATCCTTGAGCTGATTTCCCTGCTGCTGCCAGCTGCTGCGCCTCTCACTCTGTAGGACAGGCAGCAGCGCCGGCAGTTTGAAGTCTCCTCTCCCCCTCCCTGAATGACAGTGCAGTGTGTGGAGCGGTGAGTATGTATGTATGTATGTGTGTGTGTGTGTATATGTGTGTGTACGTGTATGTTTGACCGTGTGGGCATAAAGTGTCACTGCTGCAGGGGGCGTTATATGTGTAAGCATCACTGCTACAGGGGGCGTTATATGGGTAAGCATCACTGCTACTCAGGGCGTTATACGTGTAAGCGTCACTGCTACAGGGGGCATTATATGTGTAAGCATCACTGCTACTCACGGCGTTATATGTGTAAGCGTCACTGCTACAGGGGGCATTATATGTGTAAGCGTCACTGCTATAGGGGGCATTATGTGTGTAAGCATCACTGCTACAGGGGGCGTTGTGTGTGTACGCATCACTGCTACAGGGGGTGTTTTGTGTGTAAGCGTCACTACTACAGGGGGCGTTTTGTGTGTAAGCGTCACTGCTACAGGGGGCATTATGTGTCTAAGCGTCACTGCTACTGGGTGCATTATGTTTTATGTGTAAGCGTCACTACTGCTACAGGGGGCGTTGTGTGTGTAAGATTCACTGCTACTGGGGGCGTTATGGGTGTAAGCGGTGCCACTACTGGGAGCATTATATATAAGCTGCAACATTACTGAGGGCATTACTTATAAGCGGCGCCACTACTTGGGGCATTATGTGTAAAAGTGGTGGCACTACTGGGTGCATTATGTGTATAAACTGCGCCACTACTGGGTGCATTATGTGTATAAGCAGCATCACTACTTGGGGGCATTATGTATAAGCAGCACTACTACGTGCGGTGTAATGTGAATAAGATTGTGCTACTGTGGCCTAATTTGAAATGGGGATACTATTGTGTGGCCATGCCTCTTCTTTGTTAAACCACACACCTTTTTTGGTGCCCGTCAAAGGCTTGGGCTGCCTCTTTGTAAAGTATGGGAGGGTGCAAATTTATAGTTTGCAGGGGGGGCGCCGAACACCCTAGCACCAGCCCTGTCCTTGCTGTATACTGTAGTAAAAATGATAATAGCGAATCTTATATACAAAGCACAGTATCATATAAAGGCAAACTAGCATGGTCAGACAAACTCCAGAATAATGTAGTGATAAAACAATATCCATGACATTGTGACATTGTGACGTGGAGATTCAGGGTTTTTCCAAAACTGGATGATGACCGATCTAGTGGCGATAAATAAATAAATAAATAAATAACTCTTTATAAATAAAGAAAAGTGCCGACCTCCCTACAATTTCTCCAACAGATTTGAAGTACACTGGAACAAAACTTGTGCATACGTTCAGGTGTGAGGTATATTCTCTGTACTAATTCAACCAGCAGTGGTTAATACACTGAAACATTTTTTAAAAATTTGAAAAATGTTGTCCCATTCGTCATCTTGTATAGAAATATGTAAATCCTGTTCCCATTTTGTTTGGATTGATAATCTGTCCTTTTCACCCGGAGCTTTGAGGCTCTTATACCATACAGAGATAGTACCTTTCAGGAAGGGAGTATGTAAAGTGGAAATTATACAGAATGGGGATGTAGGTAGATGCAAGGGATGTATAGATAATAGGAGGAGGTGACAGAGACATAAATACTTAAAAAAGTCCTGGTTGGGGATTCCAAGTTAAGATTGAAGCTGTGCAAATGTTTTGACACCAGAACACTCTAAAAAGTCAAGGCAATTGGTCAACCCTAGTTCTAACCAGAAATACAGGGGAAGGTCTGGAATTAATTTAGAAACAGCTTTCAGGGATAAGTAAGGTGAGAGTGCAGTTTAACATTTCCTGTAGTTCTAATCAACATATCCCAAGCTTGTAAAGAGTCAAGGGTACTTCTTATGTATAGTTCTCGATATTGGCCTATGACCAGATTCTAACCAAAGGAAATCTTCCAGGGGGATATCAGTAGATTGGGAACATTCAATGTCCACCCAGGGATTGGGAGAGTCAGGGGCAAGCCAATCAAGTAATTGTGCCAGAAGACTGGCAAACTTGTAAAATTCCAAGGTGGGAGCGGCAAGTTTTCTAGAGACTCAGGCTCGAGAAAGCCTTGTGCGCTTCTCTTTCCATATAAAGGAGGAGGAATCAGTATAAATGTATTAAAGTAAGGGACGGGGCAGTATGTATGAGATAAAGTATTAATACCTCTTGTTTTCACAGAACAGAAAAAAGAGAAGCAGAAATTGTAGATCACTAGTCTTCCCGTTAGGTTACATGCAGAGCAGGGAGCTAGGGTGCGGGCAGGGGTACTATGTGCGGGCAGAAAAGAGGGCGTGACTGTGACATTAATATATTTTGCTAATAAATAGAAGAAATGTAATTATAGCTTGGATGCTTCCTTAATTCTAACAAATTTTTGCAAATGAGACAACCCATCCATACACTTAGATGGGCATAATGGAGGGTGAAGGATGTGAGAAGCATTGTCAAAATATAGTCAGAAGGAGCATCACTTACTGATAATGGTAACAATCAGCAACAGCTTCTGATTAGCTAATTGGATCCTGATCCCTCCTACAGATACTATTACTATTATTAGCATGACTGCTACGGTCTATGCACATGATTAAATACTTGCAACTAAACACAGGTAGATTTTCATTTGATGTTTTACAAGGCATCAGATATTTGCATTAAATTGTACTCGCTAGTACTTTTTTAATATTTCTATTTTATTTATCTTTATTTTACAGGATGTTTGAAGAAGCAAAAAGTCTTTAGGATGTGCGCTGTAGCTAAAAGGTCAAACTACTGGAATTCCCATTTAGTATCACTTCTAAAAAAGTCACATGTGGGGTCACGTATTTCAGACTACAGACAGTCCCAGCAGAGCTTTGTTAAGCAATATATTGCCATCCGGCGAACCAGAACTCACAGGATGCGCACTTCCGGTTTAGATTGTGGCACTTCTGGTGATGCAAGCGGGACCACCTTTAAAAGATCAGATTGGCAGACATACAGGCATCCTTAAAAAAGAACTTCCTAAAGCTGAAAACGTATTGGAAACCTGTATGCAGCAACCCAGGGCAGTAACTAGCTGTGTTCAGAGGCGGCACCGCACATAGCGCTGCAGAGTAGGGGGCGCTGTTGTCAATTATCTATTTTAATTACTTTCACTTGCAGCTTCCCCACTTTTTGAAGCCCCGCATCTCCTGACCGCCACTGTCTCCTACCCTGACCCCTGCTTTCACCAATACCTATACAACATTCATGAACTCAACTTGAGGTTTCTTGTTATTCAGTCACACTGTCCTTTATTACATTTCAAAACTATGACATACTCTGGATTTAAACCCATTGCCTGTGGCATTGCAGCCAGACAATCTATTCATTGAGCTATCTGCCCTTGCATAGATAGGTAGATAATTCTAAGCTAGAGAATTTTAACTATTTGAAACTTACTTTGTAGTTTGTGAAAAAAATATCAGCATTGCAGTTGAGCAGATTTATGTAGTGTGTGGCTGCAAGAGATTGGATGTGTGGCTGCACACTACATAGATCTGCTCAATTGCAATGATGATTATGTTTTTTTACAATATACCTGTAGCTTCATATAATGTTCATAGGTTTTATGCAGGATTAAATAGCTCAACGAGTAGGGTGTTTGATTAGAATTCAATAGGTTATAGGTTTGAGTCCTAGGTATCTAATAAAGGGTATTGTAACTGAATAACAATGAGCTCTCAAGTTAAGTGCATGAATGTGGTATAAATAAAGGAGTTGTTCTGCAGGTGGTGACCACAGACCACTTCTCAGCTCCTATGCTTTCTGGCTGATGTTTTGGTCACTTTTGAAAGCTGGCGGTGCTTTCACTCTAGTGGTAGCATGAGACGGAGTCTACAACCCACACAAGTGGCTCAGGTAGTGCAGCTCATCCAGGATGGCACATCAATGCGAGCTGTGGCAAGAAGGTTTGCTGTGTCTGTCAGCGTATTGTCCAGAGCATGGAGGCGCTACCAGGAGACAGGCCAGTACATCAGGAGACGTGGAGGAGGCCGTAGGAGGGCAACAACCCAGCAGCAGGACCGCTACCTCCGCCTTTGTGCAAGGAGGAACAGGAGGAGCACTGCCAGAGCCCTGCAAAATGACCTCCAGCAAGCCACAAATGTGCATGTGTCTACTCAAATGATCAGAAACAGACTCCATGAGGGTGGTATGAGGGCCCGACGTCCACAAATAGGGGTTGTGCTTACAGCCCAACACCGTGCAGGACGTTTGGCATTTGCCAGAGAACACCAAGATTGGTAAATTCGCCACTGACGCCCTGTGCTCTTCACAGATGAAAGCAGGTTCTCACTGAGCACATGTGACAGACGTGACAGAGTCTGGAGACGTCAAGGAGAACGTTCTGCTGCCTGCAACATCCTCCAGCATGACCAGTTTGGCAGTGGGTCAGTAATGGTGTGGGGTGGCATTTCTTTGGGGGGCCGCACAGCTCTCCATGTGCTCGCCAGAGGTAGCCTGACTGCCATTAGGTACCGAGATGAGATCCTCAGACCCCTTGTGAGACCATATGCTGGTGCGGTTGGCCCTGGGTTCCTCCTAATGCAAGACAATGCTAGACCTCATATGGCTGGAGTGTGTCAGCAGTTCCTGCAAGACAAAGGCATTGATGCTATGGACTGGCCCGCCCATTCCCCAGATATGAATCCATGAGTGTCTAGCAGGGTTTATTCCGGAGATACCCTGCAACCTAGCCGAATGACACTCACCTCCTCCTTCTGATATGGACTTTTCTTATGCTGCTATACCTTTTCAGCCATACTGAAGCTGATTGAATGCAAGTGTATTACTGTCATTTGCACTGACTAAAAATGTATACTTACTTTGAAATTATTATTGTTTTTGCTATTTTTATTATTGTTCTTTTATTATTATTATTATTATTATTATTATTGCTCTATTTTGTTTTGTATAATAAATTTGTTTCATACCTTCATCTGTATAATATTTGAAACACATTGCGCCTCAGGATCACTGCTATACAAACATTTACATATTCTCTTGGGTGAAGGGAAGACCCCAGCAGTGCTCTTTTAGCGGCTTTGTCAGGTGCGTAGGGAAGTCTTAAACACATGTTGTGCCTACAGTTGTTGTATAAGTACACAGTTTACTGCAGTGTCCATACTACTTCACATACCTTCTCTAGCATATGTAACATCTTTTTAGCATCTTGCTTAAGTTCATTAAGGTCTAAGAGAGGGATTCTACCTGGAGAGGAGAACCGGACCAGAATATTCACCACAACTCTAGCCTATTCATTAGTGTTGTCAAGACCCATTACAAAGTCCTGTCCAGGTGGCATCAATATCCCAGCCTTCTGGACAAAATATAATTTTGCTTCCTTGGCACCAGCTGGATATATTTTGCTGTGATGGTAACTCCTCATCACATTTAGTGGTAATGCTCCTGCCTACCTTGTCCGTACATCTATGATCAAAACTCTCCAAATTTACAGCAGTATCAGTGGCAAAACTAGTGGAGATGCAGCCGGTGCGAGCCGCAGCTATGAAGGGGACCACTGAGCCTGACTCATTAAACACTGCCAACGCTGCGCTGTTAGCAGCAACAAAAGTGACAGAGTTATGGATGGTAACGCCAGTCGGGAACCCGCGGCTGCAGTGTCATCAGATCAATGAAGGTTGATGATCTTTATCATCACCCTTCATGTCTGTGCCGCAGCTCCCCTTGACTCTGGCAGCTTGCCGTGCACCATACATGTGGATGGAAAAGCAGAAAGGAGGAAAGACGAGTCCACAAAACATTGTTCCAATAGCCTTCTGGCTTGTCCATTTGATAATTAGCAAACTGTTCTTTTTGAAGCAATGTTTTGGCAGCAATGTTCTTTTTGGAGAGCATCGGCTTTCTCCTTGCAATCGTGCCATGCACACCATTGTTGTTCAGTGTCCTCCTGATGGTGGACTCATTAACATTAGCTAATGTAAGAAAAGCCTTCAGTTGCTTAGAGGTTACCTTGGGTTCCATTGTGACCTTTTGAACTATTAGACACCTTGCTCTTGGCGTGAACTTTATTGGTCAACCACTCCTGGGTAATAACAGTCTGGAATTTACTCCATTTGTACATACTCTGTCTGACTGTTGATTGGTGGAGTCCAAACTCTTTAGAGATGGTTTTGTAACCTTTTCCAGCCTGATGAGCATCAATAAACTCATCTTCTGAGGTCCTCAGAAATCTCCTTTGTCCTTGGCATGATACAATTCCACAAACATGTGTTGTGAACATCAGACTTTCATAGATCCATGTTCTTTTAAAAAACAGGTTGTCCACTCACATCTGATTGTCATATCATAGAATGAAAATACCTAACTCTAATTTCACCTTCAAAATATCTGTTAAGCCTAAAGGTTCATATGCTTTTGCCACTCACATATATGTGATATTGAATCACTTTCCTCAATAAAAAATGAGCTTGTCTAGTTTTTTTGTCTTATATGTTTGATTTGGTTCTCTTTATCTAGTTTTAGCACCACTGAATGTATGTGTGTGTGTGTGTGTGTGTGTGTGTGTGTGTGTGTGTGTGTGTGTGTGTGTGTGTTTTATTTCTATTTACTAGTTATATTGTGAATTCATGATGTCAGGGGCTTGCTGTTCTGATTTAGCAGATTGCATTTGTTAATAAATATTGTGACTGTATACTGTAAATTTTGCAGCACTACAGAGAATGACAGTGCTTTAAATAATAATAATAATAATAATAATAATAATAATAATAATAATAATAATGTATTAATGGTATAAACAGAGAGAGAGAGAGAGAGTGAGAGTGAGAGAGAGAGCCTGAATCAAGTATCGGAATCACTAGGCTAACATAGTAAGGTCAGCTGAGTAGATCACTAATCTCTGCTTTACTCCGAATGCCCACTTGTACTGTATGTGATCATCACTGTCCTGAGGGGGAGATGATATCAGAGTGATTTTAGTGTTGCACTGCCTGTTTCCATTGTGGCCACCTGTGCTAAATCCTAAAAGCTTATAAAGACAAAGATAGTATTTATAGATTAGATGCTAAAATAAAGTCTCTGGGGGCTTTAAACTTTAATTCAACACCTGCCTCCTCAACTTTCATTCGAACAAAATAAATTCATAACACTATTGAGCTTAGTAATAAGTCCCTTTAAAGGTCAACTGGCATTCAAACACCAATAGTCCTAGGAAAATACATACAGTATGCCTTATTGTGTGTGTGTGTGTGTGTGTGTGTGTGTGTGTGTGTGTGTGTGTATATATATAAAATATACAGAATACACATATATTCACACAGAGTTGTTTTTTGTTGCAGGCAAGCAGTGTAGCCGCCCGTGCAATGCGGCCTGAGGGCGCGGCTGCAAGCACTCACGCGCACACTGGCTGCAGCAGGTGCCACGGGCTGCATGGGCGCCCGCTGCAGCTGACACCAAGTAGGGAGACAGACAGTAGAGGTCCTACTTGACCTCTGGCATCTGGAGGAGAGCAGGGAGACAGACACTAAAGGTCAAGTAGGACCTCTCGTGTCAGAAAGCTCCGGGAACACTGGCAGGGGTAGAAGATGCAGATATGCATCTTCTCCCATGTAAACCCCTGACAATGAGCACGAGCCCCCGGCAATGAACAGAAAACCCCTGGCAACGAGCAGAAACCCCTGGCAATGAGCATGGAACCCAGAGCATGAAACCCCTGACAACGAACATGAAACTCTTGGTAATGAGCATGAGATCCTTCTACTTTGTGGTATAATGTGACTGACGGACACTACTTTGTGGTGTAACTTCATTTCTGCATCTGATATTGGGCATAATTCAGACCTGATCGCTGTTGTGGGAAATCGCACAGTGGCTGATTATCGAATGACTGCGCATGAGTACGCACCACAATGCGCATGCGCGACCCCAAACAGAGACAGAATAGTGCGAAAATTTTGATCGCTAGGCATATGCAAGGTGATTGACAGGAAGAGGACATTGGGTGGTAACTGCCCATTTTCAGTGAGGAAAAACGCAGGTGTTCCCAGTCGTTTTCAGGGACTCAATGGTGAGTTGCGTACGGATTTGCAGACGTCCGATGTCTGGCAATTTTTTCGCACGGCATACGCATGCATTCGCACACTATGTACGGCAGCTATCTGATCGCAGACAACCGCAAAAACGTAGAGGAGCGATAAGGTCTGAATTAGGCCCATTGTTTTATTTAGAGATGAGCGGGTTCGGTTCGTTGAGATCCGAACCCCCCCAAACTTCACCCATTTTACACGGTTCCGAGGCAGACTCGGTTAACCCGAGCGCGCCCGAACGTCATCATCCCGCTGTCGGATTCTCGCGAGATTCGTATTCTATATAAGGAGCCGCGCGTCGCCGCCATTTTCACTCGTGCATTGGAGATGATAGCGAGAGGACGTGGCTGCGTTCTCTCAGTTTATGTGTTCAGTGTGCTGCAAATATCTGTGCTCAGTGTGCTGCAAATATCTGTGCTCAGTGTGCTGCAAATATCTGTGCTCAGTGTGCTGCAAATATCTACGTTCTCTGCCTGAAAAACGCTCCATATCTGTGCTGCATTGTAGTATATAGTAGGAGGACAGTACAGAATTTTGCTGACCACCAGTATATATATAGCAGTTCGGTACAGTAGTCCATTGCTCTACCTCTGTGTCGTCAAGTATACTATCCATCCATACATGTGCTGCATTTTAGTTGTGCGCAGTATATAGTAGGAGGACAGTGCAGAATTTTGCTGACCACCAGTATGTATATAGCAGTACGGTACAGTAGTCCATTGCTCTACCTCTGTGTCATCAAGTATACTATCCATCCATACCTGTGCTGCATTTTAGTTGTGCGCAGTATATAGTAGGAGGACAGTGCAGAATTTTGCTGACCACCAGTATATATATAGCAGTACGGTACAGTAGTCCATTGCTCTACCTCTGTGTCGTCAAGTATACTATCCATCCATACCTGTGCTGCATTTTAGTTGTGCGCAGTATATACAGTAGTAGGAGGACAGTGCAGAATTTTGATGACCACCAGTATATATATAGCAGTACGGTACAGTAGTCCATTGCTCTACCTCTGTGTCGTCAAGTATACTATACATCCATATCTGTGCTGCATTGTAGTTGTGCGCAGTATATAGTAGGAGGACAGTGCAGAATTTTGCTGACCACCAGTATATATATAGCAGTACGGTACAGTAGTCCATTGCTCTACCTCTGTGTCGTCAAGTATACTATACATCCATATCTGTGCTGCATTGTAGTTGTGCGCAGTATATAGTAGGAGGACAGTGCAGAATTTTGCTGACCACCAGTATATATATAGCAGTACGGTACAGTAGTCCATTGCTCTACCTCTGTGTCGTCAAGTATACTATCCATCCATATCTGTGCTGCATTGTAGGATATAGTAGGAGGACAGTGCAGAATTTTGCTGACCACCAGTATATATATAGCAGTACGGTACAGTAGTCCATTGCTCTACCTCTGTGTCGTCAAGTATACTATCCATCCATATCTGTGCTGCATTGTAGTTGTGCGCAGTATATTGTAGGAGGACAGTGCAGAATTTTGCTAACCACCAGTATATATATATAGCAGTATGGTACAGTAGTCCATTGCTCTACCTCTGTGTCATCAAGTATACTATCCATATCTGTGCTGCATTGTAGTTGTGCGCAGTATTATAGTAGGAGGACAGTGCAGAATTTTGCTGACCACCAGTATATATATATAGCAGTACGGTACAGTAGTCCATTCCTCTACCTCTGTGTCGTCAAGTATACTATCCATATCTGTGCTGCATTGTAGTTGTGCGCAGTATTATAGTAGGAGGACAGTGCAGAATTTTGCTAACCACTTTTTTTAAGTGATGACTATTTTTTTAAGTGCCATCCTGTCTGACACTGCAGTGTCGGCCACTTGGGTCGCTTAGCTTAGCCATCCAGCGACCTTGGTGCACCTCTTTTTTTCTTTGCATCATGTGCTGTTTGGGGACTATTTTTTGAAGTGCCATCCTGTCTGACACTGCAGTGCCACTCCTAGATGGGCCAGGTGTTTGTGTCGGCCACTTGGGTCGCTTAGCTTAGTCATCCAGCGACCTCGGTGCAAATGTTAGGACTAAAAATAATATTGTGAGGTGTGAGGTGTTCAGAATAGACTGGAAATGAGTGGAAATTATGGTTATTGAGGTTAATAATACTATGGGATCAAAATTACCCCCAAATTCTATGATTTAAGCTGTTTTTGAGGGGTTTTTGGAAAAAAAACACCAGAATCCCACGAAAAAAATTCAGGGAGGTTTTGCCAAAACGCGTCCGAATCCAAAACACGGCCGTGGAACCGAATCCAAAACCAAAACACAAAACCCGAAAAATTTCCGGTGCACATCACTAGTTTTATTCCTCTGAGTGTCGCCTCCATATGCATTCATGTTTCACCTCTAGCTGGAGGAGACCGAGGAGGGCACCTGGGCACAAATTCCCTGTAGAGGGTTAAAGAAAAGCCATCCAGCCTCAGAGAAAGTGCGTTGCAGCCAGGTAAAAGAACCTGGTTCAGTGCAAAGCCCAGATAGGAACTCTGAGGTGTGGTTGAGGGAGAGAAGGGTGGGCTCTCAACTGCATGGCTCTGGTCCAGGTTTTCAGCCCTCTTATTTCATATTGATGATGTTGCAGATATTAATGCTGTGCCCGTAGTTAGATTTAGCATTCACCAATATCGGTACTTATCAAGCTGTAATGCGCATCTACATGCTTTCCCTCTACTAGTCAGAGTTAGCTACAAATGATAGCGGTATTTACAGCAGTTGTCTGTATTACTATCATTGTCCATTTAGTTGCTACAAACTTCAATACATGATAGATTGAATACCAGTTTCTCACTCTGTGTTGTTATCTGAGTGAGTAGTCCGGCTTTCGAGAAGCTGTAGTACCGTATAATATTGTATATTATTACACATTAGCATACGGTTAGTTTGTATGCTATATGAACTGTGCTA
Source organism: Pseudophryne corroboree (assembly GCF_028390025.1). NCBI lineage: Eukaryota > Metazoa > Chordata > Amphibia > Anura > Myobatrachidae > Pseudophryne > Pseudophryne corroboree. The sequence goes on along the minus strand of NC_086448.1, from coordinate 337,514,473 downwards.
AAACAGTACAGTATATCACGCTTGCTGCTTTCACATTCTTGTACATATATTGGTGATTGATTTTTTGTTTCTTTTTATTATTTATGATTGTCTCCAGGCAACGGCTGACGGGCAATTGGTGCGGACTAGGCACTCGTCGCAAGTGCTGTGACGTCACTCCCCCCAGCTGCAGGCCCGGGACCACGAGTCTGCACTGTTGGTGTTTCTTCTATAAAGGTATGTGCTTGTTTAATCTTTGTATCCTGCCGAAAAATGTTCTAAATAAAACTGAAATGTTGATGATATGTAGGTACTAGTTGCCTCTATATTACTAATTTTCATTCAAGTCCTGTGAGTGTCGCTGTATTTCTCCATATATATATATATATATATATATACAAAAATCATACCGGCACTCCCAGAGATGAAAACGAGTTCCTTTGCTGCGGTGCCCTCCAAGTCAGCAATGTGACTAGCATAGGTAGTGAATGAACGGCGGCACTCAAGCAGGCTTAGTCGTTATGAAGATAAAATTTCCTTTAATCGCCTACATGTTTCGGGGAAAATCACCCCGTCCTCAGGGCTCAAACAACAATAAAAGCATCTACATATGACATTTATATACACCACAGACAAAACAACATTAATGCAAAGATTGTACTCACCTGTCCTCACGGCGCCGCCGCCCGCCCGCACATGCTGCACGCTTCCGTGTCGCAGAGTGATGACGCCACGGTGCGCCGCGGGACAGGGAGATCGTCATGGTAACCGACATTAAACAAATGCAGGCATCCAAAGGGCCTGTACAAAGGACGTAATACATTTAAAAAGACAACACAATTAAAATACACATAAAGCATCGCTAATGAGGAGGACAGCAATACCTAGTCAAAATAGTATAGCTATCTCAATAGTGATATATTAAGTACCTCTGTTATTAATCAAACAGAGTATTAACCATTAATATTTAGCAATAAATAATTTAGCCAATAGCAGAATCCCACAACAAAATGAATTGGATGTATATTATGTGGCCCTAAAGAAAACACTGGAGGCCCAAATTTTCATTGAGGCCACCAGGGGATAATGTTCCCAACCTAAAAATCCAACGGGACTCCTTCTGTAGGAGTAATCTATCCCTATTGCCACCCCTCAAAGAAGTAGGGGTATGGTCAATAAGGATAGCCCGAATGCTAGCCACCCCATGTTTGGCTGTCAGACAATGACGTGCAAAGGGCTGGTCACTTGTGCCCTTCTCAAACGCTTTTTTGATGGCACTCCTATGGAGTGCCATCCTTTCCCTAAACTGTCGTATAGTTTTGCCTATATAGGCTAGACCACAGGGACATGTAAGCAAATAAATTACATGGGTTGTAGTGCACGTTAGACGATGTCTAATAGGGATCTTCTGACCCGTTTGGGGATGATTAAAAGTAGTGCCAGTTTGTAAAGTGTTACATGTGGCACATCCCAGGCATTTGTAGCACCCCATCTTAGGTCTAAGAAAATGGGACTGATTACTTTTAGCCAAATTTGTGACATCAAGTGAGCAAGGCCAAACAATTGTGGCCCATCATACAAACCGATTCTGCTTTAAGTAGTCTATCTAACACTAGACTACTTCCCAGTCACACTAGGGGTAGCAATATAGGAGACCACATTGTTCGCCTTGATGTCACAAATTTGGCTAAAAGTAATCAGTCCCATTTTCTTAGACCTAAGATGGGGTGCTACAAATGCCTGGGATGTGCCACATGTAACACTTTACAAACTGGCACTACTTTTAATCATCCCCAAACGGGTCAGAAGATCCCTATTAGACATCGTCTAACGTGCACTACAACCCATGTAATTTATTTGCTTACATGTCCCTGTGGTCTAGCCTATATAGGCAAAACTATACGACAGTTTAGGGAAAGGATGGCACTCCATAGGAGTGCCATCAAAAAAGCGTTTGAGAAGGGCACAAGTGACCAGCCCTTTGCACGTCATTGTCTGACAGCCAAACATGGGGTGGCTAGCATTCGGGCTATCCTTATTGACCATACCCCTACTTCTTTGAGGGGTGGCAATAGGGATAGATTACTCCTACAGAAGGAGTCCCGTTGGATTTTTAGGTTGGGAACATTATCCCCTGGTGGCCTCAATGAAAATTTGGGCCTCCAGTGTTTTCTTTAGGGCCACATAATATACATCCAATTCATTTTGTTGTGGGATTCTGCTATTGGCTAAATTATTTATTGCTAAATATTAATGGTTAATACTCTGTTTGATTAATAACAGAGGTACTTAATATATCACTATTGAGATAGCTATACTATTTTGACTAGGTATTGCTGTCCTCCTCATTAGCGATGCGTTATGTGTATTTTAATTGTGTTGTCTTTTTAAATGTATTACGTCCTTTGTACAGGCCCTTTGGATGCCTGCATTTGTTTAATGTCGGTTACCATGACGATCTCCCTGTCCCGCGGCGCACCGTGGCGTCATCACTCTGCGACACGGAAGCGTGCAGCATGTGCGGGCGGGCGGCGGCGCCGTGAGGACAGGTGAGTACAATCTTTGCATTAATGTTGTTTTGTCTGTGGTGTATATAAATGTCATATGTAGATGCTTTTATTGTTGTTTGAGCCCTGAGGACGGGGTGATTTTCCCCGAAACATGTAGGCGATTAAAGGAAATTTTATCTTCATAACGACTAAGCCTGCTTGAGTGCCGCCGTTCATTCACTACATATATATATATATATATATATATATATATAATGTTGTGGTTAGACAGGGTTAGTTTCACCAGGAAATGCAGTATTTCCCTGGTGACAACTTCCCTGTAGAGAGTTAAAGAAAAGCCGTCCAGCCTCAGAGAAAGTGCTTTGCAGCCAGGTAAAAGAACCTGGTTCAGTGCAAAGCCCAGATAGGGACTCTGAGGTGTGGTTGAGGGAGAGAAGGGTGGGCTCTCAACCTCACGGCTCTGGTCAAGGTTTTCGGACCTTGCCAGCCACAGCTGGGAATTGATCTAATTGTACTGGCAGGGATTTAAATCCTGCTAATTCTACTGCTCAGGACACTGGTGCCGATAAGCGGCCAGCAAGTAGGGAATGTTTCCACTAGTACAAGGGACTTGGACCATCAGTGCCCAGAGGCACTGAGAGAACGTGCATACGTCCAGCAGATTAGACAATGTATTTCTTTTGTTTGCTGCTGGTATGCCATTAAATACTCGCACAAACTCTGTATACTGCCTACTGTGTCCTGACTTTGACGGCGACTTTGTTACAATGTGGTGGCCCATACGGGGACTTCGCTGCTTGAACTACACCAGATGCCGCTGGCATGGTGGGGACCTTGCGGTGGCAGGTTATACAACGGTAACCGTGAGTAGGCCGATAGGCCAGAGAAAATTTGTACTTTTATTTTTAAAGTGACAGTACCGCAAAAGTGGTATTGATATTGTGTGTGCAGCATAGGGTGGTTGTAAATACTGGCTTATCATTGTGCATATATTAAACCGGCCACATTACAATACACCTCCTCTAAGAGTAAGATGGAGGAAATATTCCGGACACTAACCTACTTGTTGGCTGCACACCAGACCAGAAAGGAGCAATTGGTAAACTTCCTTAAGTCCAAAAACGAGGAATCTACCTCTAGTCAGTTAAAAAAAATGTCTGCTGGTGATGGCCCAGAGGCATATCTCCTTATTATTGAACATGTGGCATAACGTTTAAAATGGCAGCAATCCTGCTGGGCAGACAAACTAGCACCTTACCTTACTGGGGAGTCACAGAAAGCATATGCAGACTTGCCAGATAATGAAGCTGCAAACTATGAGAAAGTCAAAATGGACTAGGCCCTGTGTCCATGAGTATCAGTCCAGAAGCAGCTGGCTGAGCTCTCCCACTATGGCAGAAGCTCATACTGCTATGCAGGTGGTAGAGATTGTAGCCATAGATCAATGTGTACGTTCACTAGGACGAGAGATGCAGCACTGGGTACTTCACCAGGATCCCCAGTTGCTGGATGCGTTGGCCCTCTCTATAGAACGGTATGAAGCTGCGGCCAATATGGCTAGAATCCCTAAAAAAAAGCTTAGAGCCCCACAGACGGTGAAGCTGGCACCTCGCTGGCGCTTGGCTCCTCTTGAAGGGCCCATCCGTGTAGAGGGGTATAAAGAAAGCCCCATAAATTGTTATGAATGTGGCGCACCAGGGCATGTGAGATGAGATTGTCCTAAAAAAGCAGAGCCAATGTACCGTAGCTTTTCCAGTTTAGGGCCAGCTTACTCGGTTTTTTGTACCATGGTTTCACTGACTACACGGCCTCATCTGTTGTGGGAACCAGTTGTATTGGGGGGTCGCAAATTTCCTGCCCTAGTAGATACAGGCAGTGAATTGAGACTCATGTCTGAGGCTGTGTTACCAAGGGCAACAGAGAGAGTTCCAGGCTCTGTAGAAGTATTGTGCGTCCATGGTTCAACCGAGAGGTTTCCAAGAGTTTGAATCAGGATTGGCTTAAGGGGCAGTTGTCATGAAGTAATAGCAGCCGTCGGCCCGAAGCTTCCATACCCCTTAATTTTGGGGCACAATTTCCCAGGCTTCGGGGATTTGTTGAAACTGCTATCTGCTGTAGGTTCGGCCCACCCGCCAGCTAAAGCTACAGATCTGGTGGGGAGTCCTTCTACTGGGCGTTGCCCTGAACCTGAGAGCGCTCCTGAGCGGGACTTGATGAATTTGGCGTTTGACACCAATTTGCAAAACTTTGATTGGGATCAATTAAATGATGCTGCCCTTGCCAACATACAATCACAGGTTGTTGAGGTGAACGGGGTCGCTAAAGCCACTTATCATCCGGATGGGACTACTTTTTTCATAAAAAAAAACAATCTACTGTATAGGGTGATGGAAAAAGATGGGCACAGGCTGGAACAGCTGTTAGTGCCTCGAGTACATGTTCCATTGGTCCTGCGCGCTGCCCATGCTTATCCTTGTGCCCACCTCGGAGAAGAGAAAACCCGTGAGAGGGTACTTCTGCATTTCTTTTGGCCGGGGATAACCGTTGAAGTAAAAAGGTTCTTTCAACGTTGCTCCACTTGCCAGATAACCTGTCCAAAGCCTCATCTCAGGGCCCCCCTTGTTCCAATGCCTGTCATTGGGGTGCCTTTCAACAGGATTGCTATGGATCTGGTAGGCCCTCTGGACAAGTCAAAGAAGGGCAACTAGTACGTGCTAGTCATAATGGATCTTGCCACTCGCTACCCAGAGGCCGTCTTGCTGCGAAACATAAAAACCGTAACTATTGCTAAAGAGCTGTTGTTGCTGTTTACTCGTTTTGGGTGTCCTAAGGAGATCCTAATGGGCCAGGGGACCCCATTTATGTCTCAAATTTTTACAGAACTCTGCCAAAAGATAGGGATTTCTCGCCTCCATACCTCAGTTTATCATCTACAAACGGATTGACTGGTAGAGCGCTTTAATCGGACTCTTATAAAAATGATCCGAAGAGCCGTCTTGGACAAAAAGCGGGAATGGGACGATGTACTTCCATACCTGATGTTTGCCATTTGAGAGGTCCCGCAGTCGTCAACTGGCTTCAGCCCCTTTTGAGCTGTTGTATGGGAGACAACCCCGTGGAGTTCTGGACATATTAAAAGAGGGCTGGGATCAACAGCAGTCCAAGGAATCGAACTCTGTGGAGTTTGTAAATACACTTTAACAGCGACTTCACCAAATTGGGCAAAATGTCAGTGAAAACCTCATAAAAGCTTAAGCCAGACAAAAGTGAGCCTATGATGCCACGGCGGAAGTTCGAGAATTCCAACCAGGGGACAAAGTATTAGTACCTTGTCCCCACTCAGGAGAGTAAGCTGTTTGCTCACTGGAGAGGTCCGTATGAAGTGATGGAGGCTGCAGGCCCAGTGTGCTATTGAGTTAGACAACCAGGGAGACGTCACGCTGAAAAGATATATCATGTTAATCTACTGAAACCTTGGCAGGAGGAACCTACTACAACCCTCCTCGCCAGTACATTAGGGAGTTCTGAAGTCCAATTAGCCGAGACCTTGTCACCTACTCAGAGGCAGGAGGCTGAAGCCCTAGTCTGAAAGAATCAAGATGTCTTCTCAGCCATTCCACCTTAGTGGAACATGAAATTCACACCCCTTAAGGGATAGTAGTAAAGCAAAGGACCTACCGCATCCTGGAGGCTCGGAGACGGCAGTAAAAGCTGAAGTGCAAGAAATGTTGAAGTTGGGTATAATTGAGGAATTGAAAAGTGACTGGTGTAGTCCGATGGTCCTAGTACCCAAACCCAATGAGACATTGAGGTTCTGCAATGACTTCAGACGCCTTAATCAAGTCTCTAGGTTTGATGCCTACCCGCTTCCCAGAGTGGATGAATTGGTGGAAAACCTAGCCAGTAGCAAGTATCTCACAATGCTAGACCTAACTAAAGGATACTGGCAGATACCCTTAAGTAAAGCAGCAAAAGAGAAGACTGCCTTCTCTACACCTGATGGTCTCTACCAATATCTGGTACTGCTATTTGGACTACATAAAGCTCCAGCAATGTTTCAGCGGGCTATGGACCGCCTTCTGAGACCCCATGCGGGGTGTGTCATTGCGTATCTTGATGATATGGTAATTTACAGATAAACTACAAAAGGTGCTAATTCCCGCAGGCAATACAGCTTTAAAGCCAATCCTGCAAAATGCCATATTAGTCTGTCAGAAGCCAATTACTTAGGTTATGTAATTGGCAGAGCTGTAGTAAAACGTCAATTGAAAAAAGTAGAGGCAATTAGGTTTTGGCCAAAACCCAGCACTAAGAAATAGATGCAGACCTTCTTGGGGTTACTGGGATACTACAGGAGGTTTGTACAGAACTTTGCTGCAAGAGCCCTGCCCTTGAATGACTCCCTCAAAAAGGCTTGACCCGAGAAGATAGTATGACTGTTCCACTTGAGAAGGCCTGGGAGGACCTGAGGACGGCCTTGTGTACTCATCCAGTTCTTCAGACTTCACTCGGCTGTTCCTCCTACAAAACTGATGCTTCGACCACTGGACTTGGGGCCGTCCCATCTTGCCAAGGAAGACTCATTATGCTATAGTCGAGATGGAGTGCCTTGCCATAAAATGGGCCGTTGAGACCTTAAAATATTACTTATTGGGACGAGAATTTGTCCTGATCACCGATTATTCACCACTGAGATGGATGCACCTCAACAAAGAGGTTAATATCAGGGTCACTAGGTGGTTTTTAACCATAAAGCAATATAAATTCAGAGTGGAGCTCCGTCCCGGGGCTCAACATAAAAATGCTGATGCCCTGTCTAGGAAATTTGATGGTTAACCCATAGATGGTCATCCCCGGTCTAGGCAGGGGGCAAGGTTCCACTGCACTGTACAGTATGTCACGATCCGGGTATCTGGACGCCATTACTTACCCTTCAGATGCCTCCTAAGGCGGGCTCAGCGTTCCAGGACCGGATTCCGCTGTTCCTGAGTTTCCACATGCAGAGTGGTCTTTTCATCAGCCGCGGCCTCCGCTGTGCCCGCGTGGTTAAATGTGCATCTATCAGCCTGGCGTCTCCTGTCTCCGGTGGCCGGCGCCGCCATTACTGTTTCCCAGACCACATGGATTACAAACCAAACTTCCCTCCAAGTGTCTGCATGGGCGCAGCCATCTTGGATTCTGTCATCTGATCATTTCCACCAATCTGCTGTCTGTGTTGTTGATTTGCATAATTGCCTAGCCAACCCCTTCCTTGCTGCAGGTATAAGTAAGCTGTACCTGAGCAAGGAAGACGTCAGTGCTTTGGTTGTCAAACCTAGTTCCTGTTTGTCTCTCTTCTATGATTGTCTTCCAGGTTCCAGCTCCTGTCTCAAGACTTCCACCATAGAGACCCGCACCAGCATTCCACCTGCGGTGTAGCCTGACTCTCCAATCCATTGTGGATTCATCTGTTTCCAGCTACAACACTACCTGCTTCCAGCCTCAGCTTCCAGCAGAGTACAGCTTCCCTTAAAGGGCCGGTGTCCTTTCTACACTTTACCACTCTCCACCGGAATTATTATTTCTCCGCTCTCAAGTTCTACATTTCAGTTCACATTTCATCGCTCCCAAAGTTCATTTATTATTTAACTGGTTCCAGCCAGTATCCACTCCGTGCTAACAACAGTCTGGTTCCAGCCAGTATCCACAGCAGCTGTTTTACCTTCAGCAACCCAGCTCTTCCTGGAACACCAGCTGGTACAATCCTGGGTTATCTCCATTGCTACAGCCGGGCCTGGTAAGGACTTTCCATCTAGAAGATCATAAGAACTATCTCACACTACCAGTGCCCTGTGGCTCCTGCCATGCTGTAGTACTCAGGAACTGTATTTATTCTTTGCTGACTTTTACGTTTTCTTTTATTGCTGCTGTGATGCGGAGTTGTCATAATAAACATCATTGACTTTTATCTAAGTTGTCGTGGTCACGCCTTCGGGCAGTTATTATTCATGTTACTTACATGTCCAGGGGTCTGATACAACCTCCCAGGTTCCGGTACATCTCAGCCCCTACAACTGAGGCTGCCTCCCGTCAGCTCAGGCCCTCAGTTGTGACAGTAAGCACTGACCTAATGAATCCAGCCGGAGACCAGGATCAAGCGGCCAGGCCGATGCAAGAACTGGCAGCCCGACTAGAACATCAGGAGGCTGCACAGGGCCACATCATCCGCTGTCTCCAGGATCTCTCTACTCGGCTGGATGGGATTCAGACAACTCTCCGTGGATCAGGCGCGTCTGGTGCGTCAACCACAGTGACTCCAGCTATAACCCCACCCACCTTACCCATTTCTGCTCCACGTCTTCATCTTCCAACGCCAGCAAAATTTGACGGATCTCCAAGATTCTGCAGGGGATTTCTCAACCAGTGTGAGATTCAGTTTGAGCTACAACCTGGCAATTTTCCCAGTGACCGTACAAAAATTGCCTACATTATTTCTCTTCTCAGTGGCTCAGCCCTTGATTGGGCATCACCGTTATGGGAGAGGTCCGACACCCTGCTATCTTCTTACACTGCATTTGTGTCAACATTCAGGCGCATCTTCGACGAGCCAGGCCGGGTAACTTCAGCTTCGTCTGAGATTCTCCGTTTACGCCAGGAATCACGTACTGTAGGACAATATCTTATACAGTTCCAGATCCTGGCATCCGAACTGGCATGGAACGACGAGGCCCTGTATGCTGCATTCTGGCATGGTTTATCCGAGCGTATTAAAGATGAGTTAGCTACCAGAGACTTACCCTCCAAGTTAGATGAGCTAATCTCACTTTGTACGAAAGTGGACTTACGTTTCAGAGAGAGAGCAACTGAGCGTGGAAGATCATCTGCTCCAAAATCTTCTACTCCTCCTCCTCGCCAACTGTCACCAACTACAGATGAACCCATGCAAATTGGCCGTTCCCGTTTAACTCCTGCTGAGCGCCGAAGACGTCTCTCCGAGTTTCTCTGTCTGTATTGTGCAGCTCCGTCTCACACCATTAATGCCTGTCCCAAACGTCCGGGAAACTCCAAATCCTAGCTCGCCAAGGAGAGGGCCGGCTAGGAGTAATGATCTCCTCTCCATCTCCTCAAGATTGTAACCTCCCAGTCTCGCTTCAAGTTGCTCAACGTTATCAGAACGTCATTGCCCTCCTGGATTCCGGAGCAGCTGGGAACTTTATTACTGAAGCCTATGTTAAACGGTGGTCCCTACCCACCGAGAGACTTCCTTCGTCCTTTTCCTTAACTGCTGTGGATGGCAGTAAAATTTTTGATACAGTTATTTCTCTAAGGACTCTACCAGTTCGTCTGAGAGTGGGAGTTCTTCATTCCGAACTTATTTCATTTTTAGTGATTCCAAGAGCCACACATCCTGTGGTCCTGGGCCTTCCATGGCTCCGTCTTCACAATCCTACAATTGATTGGACGACTACGCAAATCCTGGCATGGGGTTCCTCCTGTACTAAGACATGTTTGTTTAAAGTGTTGCCTGTCTGTTCTTCCTCCCCCAGGTCGTCTGATGTTCCACCTCCTCCATATCAAGATTTCACGGATGTGTTCAGTAAAGCTTCTGCTGATATCCTTCCTCCTCATAGAGAATGGGACTGCCCGATTGATCTCGTTCCAGGGAAGGTTCCACCTCGAGGCCGAACTTATCCGTTGTCTCTCCCCGAGACACATTCTATGGAGGAATACATTAAAGAGAACCTAGCAAAGGGGTTCATTCGACCTTCTTCTTCTCCAGCCGGCGCAGGCTTCTTTTTTGTAAAGAAGAAAGATGGTGGTCTGCGGCCGTGCATCGACTACAGAGGTTTGAACGACATTACCATCAAGAACCGCTATCCTTTACCCCTGATTACTGAGCTCTTTGACAGAGTTAGCGGAGCTACCATCTTTACAAAGCTGGACCTGAGAGGTGCATACAATCTCATCCGGATCCGTGAGGGTGACGAGTGGAAGACCGCATTTAACACCCGTGACGGACATTATGAGTACCTCGTCATGCCCTTCGGATTGAGCAATGCTCCAGCTGTCTTCCAGCATTTCGTCAGTGAGATCTTCAGAGACATTCTATACCGTCATGTCGTGGTCTATCTAGATGATATCCTCATTTTTGCCAACGATTTAGAGGAACATCGTTTCTGGGTAAAGGAGGTTCTGTCCCGTCTCCGTGTCAATCATCTCTACTGCAAATTAGAGAAATGCGTCTTTGAAGTCAAGTCCATTCCGTTTCTAGGGTACATTGTGTCCGGTTCCGGACTAGAGATGGATCCTGAGAAACTACAAGCAATCCAGAATTGGCCGGTACCCTTAACCCTCAAAGGGGTCCAGAGGTTCTTAGGGTTCGCCAATTATTACCGAAAGTTTATACGAGACTTTTCCACCATTGTGGCGCCTATTACTGCTTTCACCAAGAAGGGTGCTAACCCGTCCAAGTGGTCTGAAGAAGCCATGCAAGCTTTTCATCTTTTAAAACAGAGGTTCATCTCTGCACCTGTCCTGAAACAGCCTGACATCGACTCTCCTTTCATCTTAGAGGTGGATGCCTCCTCCGTTGGAGTAGGAGCGGTGTTATCTCAGAGGGCTAAAGATGGTCATTTACATCCTTGCAGTTTCTTCTCACGGAAGTTCTCCCCAGCGGAGCGCAACTATGCCATTGGCGACCAGGAGTTGCTAGCCATCAAGCTCGCTCTAGAGGAGTGGAGATATCTGTTGGAGGGAGCTTCTCATTCAATCACCATCCTTACAGACCACAAGAACCTTCTATATCTAAAAGGCGCACAATGTCTCAACCCTCGTCAGGCCAGATGGGCACTTTTCTTTTCCAGGTTCGACTTTAAACTCCAGTTCTGTCCGGGCTCTCAGAATCGCAAGGCCGATGCCCTTTCCCGCTCATGGGAGCAAGAAAATGAGTCAGAGTCTTCAGACAAGCATCCTATTATAAATCCGTTGGCATTCTCCACGGTAGGGATGGACTCTACGCCCCCATCAGGGAAAAGTTTTGTGAAGCCGACACTAAGGAAGAAGCTCATGCATTGGGCCTATGCTTCCCGTTTTGCCGGACATACAGGTATCCAAAAAACCCTGGAGTTTATCTCTAGGTCCTATTGGTGGCCAACTCTGAAAAAGGACGTTTTGGAGTTTATTGCATCTTGCCCAAAGTGTGCTCAACATAAAGTATCCCGCCAGTCGCCTGCGGGGCAACTGGTTCCACTATCTGTTCCCCGTCGACCATGGACCCATTTGTCGATGGATTTTATTACAGATTTGCCCATGTGCAACAAGTTCAATACCATCTGGGTGGTAGTTGACCGGTTCACCAAGATGGCACACTTCATTCCTCTCACCGGTCTTCCGTCAGCTTCCAAGTTGGCTCAAGTATTCATACAAGAGATCTTCCGACTCCACGGTCTTCCAGAAGAAATTATCTCAGATCGAGGAGTTCAATTCACAGCCAAATTCTGGCGAAGTTTATGTCAAGTCCTCCAAGTCAAGTTAAAGTTTTCCACGGCTTACCATCCTCAGACCAATGGTCAAACTGAGAGGGTGAATCAGGACTTGGAGGCCTTCCTCCGCATCTATGTGTCCTCCTCTCAAGATGACTGGGTTCAATTACTTCCCTGGGCCGAGTTCTGTCATAACAACCAGTATCATTCTTCATCTTCCTCAACACCATTCTTCACCAACTTTGGATTCCACCCTAAAGTCCCTGAGTTCCAACCGCTTCCAGCAACTTCTGTTCCCGCAGTGGATATCACCTTGCATCAGTTTGCCAATATCTGGAAGAGCGTACGATCAGCTCTGCTCAAAGCATCGTTCAGGTACAAGAAGTTTGCGGATAAGAAGCGTCGAGCAGTTCCTGCTCTCAAGGTGGGTGATCGGGTATGGTTATCCACGAAGAATTTGAGGTTAAGAGTTCCCAGTATGAAGTTTGCACCTCGCTACATCGGTCCTTTTAAAATTGATCAAGTCATCAATCCTGTTGCTTACAGACTCCAGTTACCTCCCTTCTTAAAAATACCCAGGACATTCCATGTTTCCCTGTTGAAACCGCTAATCTTGAATCGGTTTCATTCCTCACTTCCACCAACTCCGAAAGTCCAAACTCTACGAGGCGTTGAGTATGAAGTGGCCAAGATCCTGGACTCACGTCACCGTTACGGTCAACTTCAGTATCTCATTGACTGGAAGGGCTATGGTCCTGAAGAACGCTCTTGGACCAATGCCTCTGACGTCCATGCTCCTGCCTTGGTCCGAAATTTCCACGCAAAGTTTCCTTTAAAGCCTAAGAAGTGTCCTGGGGCCACTCCTAAAGGGGGGGGTGCTGTCACGATCCGGGTATCTGGACGCCATTACTTACCCTTCAGATGCCTCCTAAGGCGGGCTCAGCGTTCCAGGACCGGATTCCGCTGTTCCTGAGTTTCCACATGCAGAGTGGTCTTTTCATCAGCCGCGGCCTCCGCTGTGCCCGCGTGGTTAAATGTGCATCTATCAGCCTGGCGTCTCCTGTCTCCGGTGGCCGGCGCCGCCATTACTGTTTCCCAGACCACATGGATTACAAACCAAACTTCCCTCCAAGTGTCTGCATGGGCGCAGCCATCTTGGATTCTGTCATCTGATCATTTCCACCAATCTGCTGTCTGTGTTGTTGATTTGCATAATTGCCTAGCCAACCCCTTCCTTGCTGCAGGTATAAGTAAGCTGTACCTGAGCAAGGAAGACGTCAGTGCTTTGGTTGTCAAACCTAGTTCCTGTTTGTCTCTCTTCTACGATTGTCTTCCAGGTTCCAGCTCCTGTCTCAAGACTTCCACCATAGAGACCCGCACCAGCATTCCACCTGCGGTGTAGCCTGACTCTCCAATCCATTGTGGATTCATCTGTTTCCAGCTACAACACTACCTGCTTCCAGCCTCAGCTTCCAGCAGAGTACAGCTTCCCTTAAAGGGCCGGTGTCCTTTCTACACTTTACCACTCTCCACCGGAATTATTATTTCTCCGCTCTCAAGTTCTACATTTCAGTTCACATTTCATCGCTCCCAAAGTTCATTTATTATTTAACTGGTTCCAGCCAGTATCCACTCCGTGCTAACAACAGTCTGGTTCCAGCCAGTATCCACAGCAGCTGTTTTACCTTCAGCAACCCAGCTCTTCCTGGAACACCAGCTGGTACAATCCTGGGTTATCTCCATTGCTACAGCCGGGCCTGGTAAGGACTTTCCATCTAGAAGATCATAAGAACTATCTCACACTACCAGTGCCCTGTGGCTCCTGCCATGCTGTAGTACTCAGGAACTGTATTTATTCTTTGCTGACTTTTACGTTTTCTTTTATTGCTGCTGTGATGCGGAGTTGTCATAATAAACATCATTGACTTTTATCTAAGTTGTCGTGGTCACGCCTTCGGGCAGTTATTATTCATGTTACTTACATGTCCAGGGGTCTGATACAACCTCCCAGGTTCCGGTACATCTCAGCCCCTACAACTGAGGCTGCCTCCCGTCAGCTCAGGCCCTCAGTTGTGACACAGTATGGGAGAGGAAGTGAAGAGCAACTCAGACAGTGTACCCAGAGGAATGAGGACTTTGCAGTCTGTAAAATGAGGGGGATTGGGGGACGATGACGGGACACTATATTATCTGTTTGTCTGAATATGTGTGACTGTATGCATATATTCATACCTCCAAAAGTGCTTTATTTATGGAAACTGTTCCACCGTCTCACTGCGGCCCACAGGTGTTCAGCCAAACAGATTGGGAAGCACTGTGCATGTCCCAAGCATGACATGAAAAGCACACACACAAGGACTCAATCCCTGCATCCCAAATGTTGCTCTTTAGTTCACTACACCCCCCAAATCCTTAATCCAGCTCTGCCATGTTCTATTCTAGTTCAATGTCTATTATTTAATTCAGTGCTATTCTAATTCAAAAGACAAAACCTTCTTTATGAATAAATTAAATAATCTAAGTAAAACTGAATTAAATTTCATGTACACGTCTGATCTCTGTAATATAGTATTCTGTGAAATCTTGTTCCTCTTGCTGCTATAAAAACAGCTGAACATTTCTTTAACAAGAAGATAGATCTGGATCTTTACAGCGTGTTTAATGCTGTCCATTTATATTAGGTTATTTCAGGTCATTCCTCTTTTGTTACATTTACAAAAAGAGCCAGCAAGATCCCTGAGGGTTGTTGTTCATCTCACACTTTAATAACTTGTTTTATTTAATGTCATTGCTGCCCTGCACTGATTTCTCACTCTGTTGAACACCAAAATACCACAATTTCATGCCATGCATAAAGATATAAAAAAACCCACAAAAACAAAATAATAATGAACAGCAACAGACCCTTTGAAACAGCATCTGACCATAATTAAGACCACTTACATTGAAAACTGCATTTTATTTTTCCTTTTTGGTATGACATACTGTATAGAGCCCAATTCATCATGACATAATTATCTCTAGTAATAATTATGTTTTGAACTCGATGCGAGTTCAAAGATGATTTTAGAGGCATTCATCATGCCTCCTAACCTAGAGTACCACTTTCGAAAAGCTGCTCTTTTAGCAGAGTCAGCTTTTTTGCAGTTTAGGAGTTCTTGTGGTTCTCCTATTCTGATATTCTTCACAGCTGCCCATGTTCCGTGGACATGCTGCAATGCGCCATCTGCTGTACGGGCACTAGCGGTCAAGCTATCACTCACATAGGCCCCTCCCCAGTCTGGATACTGAGGAGCATGGTGTAAGGTCCGCTGACTGCAGGGGTCAGGAGGAGGCTTCACCGGAGGCCGGCACAGGACAGATCTGACATAGCCAGAGCACACACAGGGATCCAACACAGCCGGAGGCAGAGTGTGCGGTGAGTACAGAGCAGGAGGATCTGAAAAGATCCCATCTGCTGCACAAGCTGCTGCTTACAAGGTTATACAACACTATAGAAGGCTGTACGCCATCTCAGATTGGGGTACAGTTTCACACAAAAGTTCCAAATTCTGAAATGCTTTTACGGAACTTCATGAATGGCACAATTTCCACATCCCCAAACAAAAGTATGGGTACTGTGGAAATTATTGTAAGAGAATTGTAACCAGGAAATATCTGTGATTACACTGTTGATGAATGGCTCTGAACCTTAATTTATACAAATGTGTGTGAAAATGTTAATTTTCACCTACTTTTGTAGAAATTAAGGGATGATGAATAGACCCCATAGCATTACCATTTACGAAGTTAATTTAACGTTAAGGATAAGATTATTTTAAAAGCGATTTGTAGAGCAGCCGAGAGTTAAGTCAGGTTCTAATGCCAGAGAGGGGGGCAGGTCAAGGCCCCGTCATGAGTTTTCTGCAGAAAGTGTGGTGTGTCAAGGCCAGGGGCACCCTTATGTGTGATTTCCTCTGCCTGTGCACCTGTCTTCCAGCACTGCCAGTGTGCCTTTTTATATTGTGTTTCTGTCTCCAAGAAATTTTTGTGTCTCTGCCCCCTCAACGAGTTTGTCTCCCAGCACTGCCTGTCTGACCATCCATCAGTGCTGCTTGTGTTTCTGCCTGTCCTTTCAGCGAGTCAATGTACCAGTCCTGTGTGTGTGTCCTCAAGTCCTAATAGTGGACCCTGCAAAAGCTAAGTTGCTTTTGTAATGCAGAGTGGCAATAAAAAACAAAGCATGGGGGGGGGCGTGGCTTAGCTGCTGAGGAGAGTGGAGATACATGAAGAAAGCTCCTGCAGCATAAGCACTAAAACTACCTTTTTCCTGCACTTTCCTGTTCCCAGAAGGTATCTGGAGTCCCTTTACCCCTCTCTGAGCTACTCGGGTGCGTGCTGCGGAATCGGGGAGCAAATTCAGAGCTCCTGCGGATTGCGGCCCACCCGCTCCTCCCAGCCTGGGGACTAAATTTATGTCCGCTGCCGACGCTGACCCCCGGAGACGCGGACATACCCTCCGACCGCTGGTGACACCCGCTGGACTCCCCGCTGCTGCGGGCACTACCCAGGAGCGCTGCTGATACCCCAGCCCTGAATACAGACCCGGAGGAGGACGGTTCCCGGCCGGTGGGCCCGACGGAGCGGACGCGCAGCGGCCATCTTGCTGGACCCTCTCGAGGTCCCCGGCCGCCTCCTCTGCCGTACGACTGCCGGAGCCACTGCTGGGTGCCTACACACCGAGCGGGTGAGTCCTCACGCGGCCCGCTGCCTATCGCGGGACCCGCGCTCCCCACACTCTACCCCCGCGAGTTACGGCCTAGTGGAGTTGGCGGCTAGTGACTCCCCGGCCTACCACGACACGGCGCCCTGGGCCGGACCCCTGGGAGACCCCCGCAACCTTACGGCACGGTGTCACCTGCCCTCTCTGCCTCCCCTCGCATTACATCCGGGGCCCTCTGCTCCCATTGGGATCCCGCTGCATACAATATCGGACTCTCCTTGCTTAAATACAACTGAGGCCGGGGGAAAGGAGATCTCCACTACTGAGTCACATTTAAAACATCTCCCCACCATTGCTGTTACCCAGCCTGTTGCAAAGGTCCCTATCAACCACAGATAGCCCCCGCTGCCCGGGATACCTTGCCCGGGTCCCTGCGGGCCCTCGGGACAAGCTAGGGGCCCGACCTGCATCATACATACCTGGCTGCCCATCGCACCCACTACGGTGCCTGCTCCTCAGGAGCCTGCGCCCACTTGACTGCCCCGGGCCCAGCGGATGACGACGGAGACAGCCACAGACCCACTTCACCGGTGCGAGGATCGCCCCTACCCTGCCAGTCCACTGCTGGGGTGACCTGCATGCTATTACCAATCCATTCCTCTCTCGCCGCTTGGTGAGCCACACAGAGCTTATGGCTCCCTAAGCATAACGACCACGAAGTGACGGGGGGTCCTGCCTTTATTGCATTATTCTACTACGTTGATATGAAGCACTGTATTCACAATGTCACAAAAGAATCGCAAGAACTCTCAGACGCCTAAACCTAGTATCCTGCGAGCTTGGGAGAAGGCTGGATCTTCCACCCGGAACTCGCCGTCAACGGAGCATTCCTTTGACCCCACTGACGTTCCCACCTCTAACAGTCCACTATCCACCCAGGACATAGTGGCTATCGTTACGAAAACGATCCAGTCAGAAATGAGATCGGTTTTGACCGAGTTCAGGTCCGAAATAGCCGAACTGGGGTCTCGCACGGATGCACTGGAGCGCAAAGTTGACGACGTCTGCCAATTTCAAACGGTGGTTGAACAGGAACTTCTGGATATTCGGGCAGATATGGAAGCGTACAAGGACCACTTAGAAGATATGGACAACCGCAATCGTCGGAACAATATCCGAGTCCGCAACATCCCTGAAAGTGTGTCCTCTAGCTCTCTCCCCGAGTATCTGGAGAACCTTTTCTTACAACTGACTCCAGATGTCCCCGAAGCTCTTCTCCAGCTAGATCGAGCCCACAGGGCCCTCCGACCCAGACCGCCCCTGACTCAACCGCCACGTGACGTAATTATTCGCTTCCACTACTACGCCACTAAAGAGCGAATCATGCTGGCGACCAGAGGGCTACCGGTGGTCTCTTATGCCGGCTCCCAGTTACAACTGTTCCAGGACTTGGCTCCCTCCACCCTCAAAAAGCGCAGGGATCTCGCTCACGTAACCAAGGTGCTACAAGCCCATTCCATTAAATACAAGTGGGGCTTCCCTTTCCAACTGCAGATTACGCAAAACGGGAAGACCTTTACAGTCAAGACCCCATCACAAGGAGCTGATTTACTTAAAACTTTTGGCATTTTTGAAGACCTCCCTGAGGCGACTCGAGACCAGGCAACATCCCTAACATCAAGCCCAAGGGCCCCTGCCCCGGAATGGTCCTCCACCTGAACGTCCTCAGACACTACGTGACGTAACCGTTGTTACGTGTGATATATGCGGTTTCTGAGTACTTTAATATTTCGATTTACTATATGTTCACATTTGTTCTTCGGGTTCCCCGTGTGGCCTGGTAGCTGTGCCGCCATGGGCGATGCGGTCCGCTTGATTACACGTGAGAGTCAAGTAGCTCTTTACCCCTAAAGATTGTTTTTATGTTTGTCCATGATTAACATGAGGTTTGATTGTTGTTAACCATAATTTCCTGGTAAAACTGATGCATGTTTAGTGACCGCTCTCTTACATGCTCTTTTTCGTCCCCTCATTCTGTTTCTATCATTCACACTATTCTCTCCTCTCATTAATGCAATTCTGCTAGCCTCCTTTACTCCCCCTGTCACTTGGTCGCTTCCATTATACCCTCTCTCCCCTTATGCTTCCTTTCACCCTACTCTTTGCTCTATCACAAGTCCACGTCCCCCACCGAAGGATGCGCCAGGACGGCGTCTATCCTTTTTGTGTCAAACCCGGCCCTATTATAGGAAAGGGTTTTTCCCCTCTGTATCCTTATACAGACATCTTTTCCCACCTCCTCTCTCTCTTTCCATCCTTTTCTCCCCTCCAACCCCATGGTCGGTTTGGACCCGTCCTGCCCCTCACTTTGCGTCGCTCACATTTCATCCCACCATGACCTTGAAAATTATCTCGGTTAATGCCAACGGCCTTAACTCCCCCACTAAACGAGCCATGGCCATCCAATTTTTCAATAGACAAAAGTCAGATATAGTACTGATCCAAGAGACCCACTTTAAACCTCCGCACCCCTCCATGTCCTGCAAACAATTCCCACACGTCTATTATTCAAACATGCCTGCCAAACGCAGGGGAACCGCTATTATGATCCGCCGAGGCCTCCCTCTAATTGTTCATGATACTGTCTCAGATCCTCAGGGTCGCTACGTTATCCTATCATGCTCCTATAACCAAGCTCCTCTGATCCTGGCTTCCATTTATGCCCCTAATGCGCAGCAGGGTTTTCTTTTTACAGCCTTTTTTGACAGCCTTTCCCGCCTCCCTACGGGCATGACTATAATTGGTGGAGATTGCAATGTCACCTTGGACCCGCTCCACGACAGGTCTCGCCCCGGCCCTGCGACTTCTGCTCCCGCCAAACTGGCCAAGCGTCTACAAGCACAATTATCACTGTATAACTTATATGACGGATGGAGAACGTTGTACCCCTCAGCGAGAGGATTTACTCACTACTCCCCACCTCACGACCTCTATACTCGCATAGACTATGTGTTCGTCGACCGGGATACTACCCGCAAACTCCTTAGCGCCCAGACGATCCCCATCTCTTGGTCAGACCACTCAGCTGTTTTGCTTGAGATTTCATCTTCCTCACCCCCCACCACCCGCTACTGGCGCCTGAATGAATCTCTCCTACTTAAGAAATGCACTATTGCTGACATTACCACCGCACTAGCTAATTATTATGCTGACAATGCGACCCCAGACATTCCTCCCTCCCTGATATGGGAAGCACACAAGGCCACCATTCGTGGCTACCTTATAAGCCTCTCGGCCGCCCAAAAGAAAATCGAAGCACAACGGATCCAAGCCTTAGAATCAGAGCTTGCCGCCCTGACCCTCCTGCATCAACGCCGTCCCAGAAAGAAAACATATTCCAAACTCCTAGCAGTTAAGGGCCAGCTGTCCCAGATTCTTACCAAAAAGGCAGTTAAGGCGCTCTTGTGGGCGCGTCAGAGGTTCTATGAGAAGTCAGACAAGGCCGACACTTTGCTAGCCCAGAAACTCAGAGCGAAACGTACTCAAAACCGCATTGTTTCGCTACGCTGTACGGATGGTTCTACCACATTTGACCCGACACGAATGGCTTCCCAATTTCGGGATTACTATACATCACTGTACAACCTCCCTTCCACATCGGATATCGATCCCTGCCACGTCTCTAAGATTCAAGAATATTTATCCACTTGCAAACTCCCTAAACTTTCCGACGTAGACGTGTCGACACTTAATGCCCCCATTTCCGCAGAGGAAATCTCAGTGGCAATTCAACAACTACGTCGCACCGCAGCCCCTGGCCCCGATGGCTTTACAGCCTTGTATTATAAAAAATTTACAACCCCTTTACTCCCCATACTTCAATCTCTGTTTAACTCAGTCCTGGACGGAGGTTCATTCGATTCAGCCACCACTAGGGCCAACCTCATCCTCATCCCAAAGTCAGATAGAGACCCGCTGGAGATGAAGAACTACCGACCTATTTCGCTCTTAAATGTCGACCTAAAGCTCTTTGCCAAAATTCTGGCAAACAGACTGGCTCCATTTTTACCCTCACTCATTCACCCCGACCAGGTCGGCTTTATCCCCTCTAGACAGGCCGCAGATAACACCAGGCGTCTCATCGACCTCATCCAGCTAGCACAAGATAAGTCTCTCCCGACTCTGGTCATGGCCCTCGACGCAGAAAAGGCCTTCGATAGGGTAGCCTGGCCATTCCTACAGCAGACGCTGCTCAATATGGGCCTACATGGCGCCTTCTATAAAGGCATTACATCGCTATATCAGAATCCCTCAGCCTCAATCTTAATTAATGGTCTCTCCTCTGATCCTCTGCCCATTCGCAACGGCACCCGACAGGGCTGTCCCCTTTCCCCCCTGCTTTTTGCCCTCATTATGGAACCATTGGCAGCTAAGATCAGGTTGAACCGTAACATATCCGGTATCATATCGGGAACCCAAAATAACAAAATTGCACTGTATGCCGATGACGTCATCCTCACCCTGACCGACCCGTCTGCCTCCCTCCCACATGTGATGGAGGAGATAGATACGTACAGTCGGTTGTCGAACTACAACATTAACTCGGACAAAACCGAAATTCTAGCCTTACATGTCGCAGATCCGGATCTTCGGCTTTTACAGGCTTCCTTCCCATGTGCCTGGCAAGCTGATAAACTCAAATACCTGGGCATCTATTTAACTAAGTCCTACTCTGGTCTCTACGCCGCCAATTTCCCCAGATTATTATCCTCTATTAAACATGACATGACCAAGTGGAACAAATACATTCTGTCCTGGTTTGGACGAATGACGGCAGTCAAGATGACTCTATTACCCCGCCTGTTATATCTATGGCAAACTCTCCCCGTACACGTTCCCACCTCCATCCTCAAAAACCTCCAGGCGGACCTTAACAGATTCATTTGGGCCGGGCGGAAGCCCAGAGTAAGGATGCGAATCCTTCAAAAACACCGCTTAGAGGGGGGCCTGGGAGTTCCTGACCTCCTTAAATACTATAGAGCTGCCCACTTAACCACGTGTGTCCTTTGGCACGATAACCCTGGACACAGAGTCTGGACACATCTGGAAGCTACTACACTACAGAGGTATTCCCCTTATAGTCTGCTCTGGTGTCGCCCGAATAGTCGCCCCACCGCCTCCTCTCTGTTGCCCACAGTGCGCTTTACTCTTTCCATCTGGGATCTTTGCTCACGACTCTATCGACTACGCTCCTCCCATCCTCTGCTTACCCCTCTGTGGAACAATCCCGACTTTCCACCAGGGGAGAATCATCTGGCTTTTGAGTCATGGACCAGTCACAACGCACTCTTCCTTCTGGACATCGCCCCGCTACACACGTTCCCCACATATGCTGATCTGCAATCCCGCTTCTCCCTCCCGCGCTCAACCTTTTATCAATTCTTACAGATACGCCACTTTTTTAACTCTATCCCCAGATCGCCACCCATGGGAGGTAAGTCGAGCTTTGAATCCCTGTGTCGCACTTGTCGATCAACTAAGGGCTTGCTCTCAGCCATATACCAAATTTTGCTGGCTCACAACTCGCCCCCGAAAGAACCCCATGAAGCGGCTTGGGAGCGGGAGGTAGGTGAGGACCTGACGACAGATGAGTGGTCTGAGATCAGGCAAGAAATCTCCACGAGCTCCATTTCAGTCCGAATTAAGGAAAACGCCTATAAATTATATTATCGTTGGTACCTGGTGCCATCGCGTCTCCATTCAATCTACCCTTCCTCCTCAGATAGATGTTGGCGTCAATGTGGCCAACGCGGAACCCTGCTGCACATTTGGTGGAACTGCCCGTTGATTAGGGGATACTGGACTAGGGTCCATAGACTTATCTTCAACGTCCTTGGCCTGACAGTCCCGAGGTCACCTTTCTATTCCCTGCTCTCTCGCCCAATCCCTCACACCCCTCGCCACCAACAGAAACTAACTAAGCATATTCTAAATACGGCCAAATGCCAAATTGCGGCCAACTGGAAATCCATGTCACCCCCCACAATCCCTGCCACCATAAATGCTATCTGGCAAACCTATAGACTAGAACGTATCACTGCAGTTCTCCACGACACCCCAGACAACTTTACCGTCACGTGGTCAGTCACCCTGGACGACATTCTTTGGTGCTGAACCCCCGTTGGCTACCATATAACATATAACACATAACATATAACATATAACACATAAGATAATATAAGTCATCATGATACCCAATTCAGCCACCTGACGCATTGCCCAGGCGGCTGGGTCCGGCCGACCATCCCCCCCCCTCCCTAACTTTCTCCCCCTCCCCTTCTCTTCACCCCCTTTTCTATCATTATGTTTCCTTCTTGTTCTTCTTTTATAAGCTATATTGTTTCACTAAGAGATATTCCTTCACCCTTGACTACGGTACACAACCGATGCGCAACGCCACCTACTGGTGGTTCTCCGTACATAGGCATACATATTTGTTTGACCTACCGCACACCAGCTGTCATACCTAAGTTGATATTTTGCTACTGTCTTTTAACTATTGACTACGTTATGTGCCATTATGTGATACCTGTACTTCATACTTTACGAATATCTTGTTAAAAGTTAAAACTCAATAAAAACTTTTTCTCAAAAAAAAAAAAACAAAGCATGGGGATGTATAATACATATCGAGTATCCCATATCCGGAATGCTCAGGAACAGAAGTATTCAGGTTATGGGGTTATTCCGGATATCAGAATACCTGTAATCTAGCAGGGTCCTGATTGTCCGCGACGTATCTGGCGTGTCGTTGGGTTCGGGGGGGGGGGGAGCAGGAGCGGCGGGGTTGTCTGGCGTGTCGGTGAGGGAATGGCTGCAAAGCCACTCCCCTACGTGCTGTGATTGGCCGCGGACTCCAGTGACATCATGACGCCGACCACATCATGACTACATCGTCACTACAGGCCCGAAAACAATAGTTCCAATACATAGACTTATATTGAGATTTTTCCTCATAGGAGCGTATGGGTTCCGCTTGACTGACAGCCCAGCAGCACTAAGCCAATCAGGAAAGCGCTATTACGTGGTGCTCCCTGGTTGGCTGGTGGGTCTCATAGTGACAGATGTCATGCGAAGGCCTGCCATTTGGGAAAGGGGATCCATATGTATGTTCACATAGATCTCCGTAGTCCACTGGTTCGGGATATTCTTTTTTTTTTTTTTTAACCTCAGGGATGCCTACATGGACTGAAGAGAACTGATCTACACAGGAAATAGGTGAGGTTTTTTTTTTACATGTTATGTATGGATTACTACTGGAGAAGGGGACCAAAACACTACGGGGGATGGTAGGTATGTATGTGTGAGTGTGTGTATGTATGTATGTATGTATGTATGTATGTATGTGTCAGTGTGAATGTGCAAGGTCGTGTTATTAAAGTTGTACTTTGTACAGTGTCCGTGTTCTGTCTTTATTGTAATATTTGTTTTACTGGTGGAACTACAGGTACCAGCAGTCCCTTTTATGCCCTGCATGCTTGTACTTGTGGTTCTCCAAGTACCAGCATGTGGGGGATGCTTGCTAGGACCTGTAGTTCAACCAGTAAAGCACAATATTAATTTTATTTTTTAAATACAATTGCTATGAACTCGCCACTGACAGCCCAGGAGTGACGGGCCTTGCGCTTCAGCCCCGACCCTTGGGTTCCCCAGAGGAGGACACCCTTATTTGGGGGGGTCCCCACTCCCCAAGGGAACCCCGGCCAAGGCTGACTAGTTGGGGGGTAATGTTATGGCCGCAGGGACCAGCATAAACATGTTCCCTGGCTGTGTCATTACCTCCTTGGCTAGTAGAGTTTGGTGATGATTTTAAAAATACGGGGGCTTTATGACAATTTTCCCCATATTTTTAGAACCAGGATTGGTCCAAGAGCCTGGTGCTGGTTCTCTAAATACAGTGCGAACTCACACAATTTTCCCCCTGTATTTTTAGAACCAGGACCGGCTCAAATGGCCCAGGGCTGGTTATGCTTAGGAAGGAGGTACTGTGTAAAATACACAGTATTTTTCTTTAAATTTTAACTCTCTTAAACTTTTACACAGAGAACCAATGCACGGATCTACCTGATCTGTACAGCCTTCTCTAAACACGCTGCACAGGGGGACAGCTATTTGAAAAGTGCATTTTGAGATGATTCACAGTTGTATTTGCAGAAACGAAGCTTGGTAAATATCCCTGTTGTAGTGGTGCCTATGACCAGTTTGCCCAAAGGTATATTTGTTTTTACATGTCTGTTCTACCATGTTTTGCCGTTCTATTTGAGCAAACACTACTGTGTTTTGTGTTTAGTAAATTACCGAGATGAAAAATACAAACATGTTTGCAAACTCGAACACAGGGGGTAATTCAGACCTGATCGCTCGCTAGCGTTTTTTGCAGCGCTGCGATCAGGTCAGAACTGCGCATGCGTATGGACCAAAATGTGCAGGCACGTCGCACGGGTACAAAATGGATCTTTGCTGTGCGATGGGTTTAACGAAGAATCAATTTGCACAGCCGATCGCAAGGAGATTGACAGGAAGAAGGTGTTTGTGGGTGGCAACTGACCATTTTTAGGGAGTGGTTGTAAAAACGCAGGCGTGTCCAAGCGTTTGCAGGGCGGGTGTGTGACGTCAATTCCGGCCCCGGACAGGCTGTAGTGATCGCAGCGGCTGAGTATAAGTCCTGGGCAACTCAGAAACTGCACAAAGTTTTTTTTGTACCGCTAGGCTGCACATGCGATTGCACACTTGCACAGCTAAAATACAATCCCCGGTGGGCGGCGACTATGCGAACGCAGGACTTCAAAAAACAGCTAGCGAGCGATCAGGTCTGAATTACCCCCACAGTGCTTAGTAAAGTTTCTGTGTACTGGATGCAGCTAACTTCAAATAAAATGTTATTATAGCATGTACAAAACCATTTTATCCATCTAAATATGCTACTAAAACCACTAGATAAAAGTATTGTACAAGTTGCCTATAACAACCAATGAGCTTCTACCTATCATTTTATAGACTGTGCCTGATAAATGCTAACTCAAAGCTGATTGGTTGCTATGGGCAGCTTCTCCACTTGTCCACTTCTGCACTCTTTAGATCGCTTTTGATATCGCTGCCTACTGCTAACCTAGGTACACTTCTAGTTTGTGACATTCACTTGACATTCACTACGCAGACCAAAGTGATTTGCACATTACCATAGTGATTTAAGGCAGCCATCCAGTACTCTTTATAATTGCATTCCAATGTGTTTGCCCTCAACAGTTCTATCTCATGCCATCCCACCTTATTCAGGTCACATCCCCATTGTGTGTCCTGTCTGTAAAACATGTTTGCCAACATTTTGGGAGGGGAGGTCCAGATGGCAAGGGCAGGGGGTATGGCAGCATGATTTGTGTTACCATGACCCCACCTGACACTACAGATTTCCACCACTTGCAGCATCATGCCCTGGGTGGCATGATAATACAATTCACCAAGAATCTGTTAGTATAGGATGCGCTCTGTGCCTGTCTCCTTCCACATAGAAGCCTATGGGCGCATCCCCTATTGTTAATCCCCTTATGCCAGTGTCTCTCGGAAACGGAGCTATATGCGATGTATGCTCTGGTCTTCCATCTTAGCGTGCAGAGCTGAGACCGGGAGCGGAGCTCAGTATCAGAGACTTACAGTGTTCCTTGCATGTATCGCGGCTCTGGAGCTACTGCAGAGCCGGGCACCACATCTTCTCTACAGCGAGAGTTAGACTGCACAGCTGTGCAGTCCTCCGTCCCTTGCCACCGGGAGATAACTTCTGCTGGGACACCGCAGCCACACAATCATCAGACTGATAAGTACCGCTACCACTGCTGTGTTACCTTGTATGATATAAGGGGGTCAATTGCCTATATCAATAATACATCCGAGTCAACTGTGTGTTTACTGAATAAACCTGCATTACTGTTTAAGTTCATTAAGTGTGCGGACTGATGTCACTACACCAGGCAATCCCATATACTCTGCCAACAGGTTATGGGCCCAGTCCCGCGTGTGCCTAAAGATTAATGCCTGAGTGTTTTTGAGTAATCACACAAAGTTTAAAGTGACATTTTATACAAGTGCAGAAAGGATGTATAGCACAGGACACAGCATGAACTTTGCTAAGCTGAAAGGTTCAGAGAACTATGCTACATGGAAGTTTGCCATGGAGATGTAGATTAAGCGGGAAAAGTTGTGGAAGGCCACAAATAGACCCAGGAGCAGGTCCAAACCCAGATGACGTATACAGAGCCATCGGGATGATAGGTTTAGCTGTGGAGCAGCATGTCTATTCAATAGTCAGTGGGAAAGTGTCAGCTAAGGACATGTGGACATCCTTGCAAAATGCGTATGAAGACAAAGGCCCTCATTCCGAGTCGTTCGCTCGGTAATTTTCATCGCATCGCAGTGAAATTCCGCTTAGTACGCATGCGCAATATTCGCACTGCGACTGCGCCAAGTAATTTAACAATGAAGATAGTATTTTTACTCACGGCTTTTTCTTCGCTCCGGCGATCGTAGTGTGATTGACAGGAAATGGGTGTTACTGGGCGGAAACACAGCGTTTTATGGGCGTGTGGATAAAAACGCTACCGTTTCCGGAAAAAACGCAGGAGTGGCCGGAGAAACGGGGGAGTGTCTGAGCGAACGCTGGGTGTGTTTGTGACGTCAAACCAGGAACGACAAGCACTGAACTGATCGCAGATGCCGAGTAAGTCTGAAGCTACTCTGAAACTGCTAAGTAGTTTGTAATCGCAATATTGCGAATACATCGGTCGCAATTTTAAGAAGCTAAGATTCACTCCCAGTAGGCGGCGGCTTAGCGTGTGTAACTCTGCTAAAATCGCCTTGCGAGCGATCAACTCGGAATGAGGGCCAAAGGTCTAATGAGAAGGATAAGTTTGAGACACATTCTATATGGAACGAAACTGAGTACCTGCAAAGACATGAACAATTACTGTACATTGATAAGTTATTGTCGATAGTTCAGCAGTTGGCATCTGTGGGAGCACAGATGGACGAGGAAGAAGTGGCAATGGCTATGTTACATAATCTGATGCCAGAATTTGATTTTTTTGGTGGTTGCATTAGAGTCAAATGACACTAAGCTGACAACGGAGATTGTAAGGGCCAAGTTGCTGCAGTTCCAGGAACGTATTCCTGTCGAGACCATAACTGAGGGTTCTGCGTTGATCACAAAGGGCACAAAGTCCAAAAAGCACAAATTCAAATGTTTTGTATTTCACAAGATAGGACATAAAGCTTCAGATTGCAGAATGAGAAATTCCAGTGGTGCGCAGAAGCAGCGTGACAAGCCAAACGAGTCAGCACTGAATGTAGCAGACAGTCACAGGAAGGATTGCTGGTATGGACTCGGGGGCCACTAGACATTTCAGTTGCAATAAGCATTGGTTCAATTCTTTAACACTGTGTGTACCCTTTACAGTTACAGGGATTGGAAATAAGGTCCTTACTGCATCACAAGCTAGGACAATCACAGTTCGTTTAAGAATTGGAGGAGAAACAGTTGTAACAGATATACAAGATGTGTTGTATGTGCCTGATTTAGGAAGTGATCTCAATGCTATCAGCATCCTAGATAATAAAGGCTATAAAGTCCAATTTCAGAAGGGCAAATGTATGGTGCATAATAAAAGAGGCACTGTTATTGCTTCAGTAACCCGGTGCAACTAACTATGGGGGTAATTCAGACCTGATCGCTCGCTAGTGTTTTTTGCAGCGCTGCAATCAGGTCAGAACTGCTCATGCATATGCACCACAATGCACAGGCGCGTCGCACGGGTACAAAGCGGATCGCCGCTCAGTGATGGGTTTGTGCGAAGAATCCATTCGCACGGTGATCGCAAGGTGATTGACAGGAAGAAGGCGTTTGTTGGTGGTAACTGATCGTTTTCTGGGAGTGTTTGAAAAACGCAGGCGTTCCCAAGTGTTTGCAGGGCGGATGTCTGACATCAATTCTGGTCCCGGACAGGCTGAAGTGATCGCATTGGCTGAGTAAGTCCTGGGCTACTCAGAAACTGCACAAGATCTTTTTGTACCGCTCGGCTGGGCGGCGACTATGCGAACGCAGGATTGCAAAAAACAGCTAGCGAGCGATCAGGTCTGAATTATCCCCTATATGCCCTGGACACTGAGGAGTGTACTGCAATGATGGCTACTGATGAAAAACAGTCGATTGAGCTGTGGCACAAATGCTTGGGTCATCTGGGATATGGCAATGTCGAGAAACTAGTAGATGAAATGGTAACAGGGATCACCGTGAGCAACGCTGAAAGACCCATGTGTGAGAGTTGCATAAAAGGCAAGCAAACTCCCAACCCATTTCCAAAGTCAGTTAGTAGAGCAGACACACCGTTAGCTCTAGTGCACACAGTGTGTGTGGTCCAATGGAGGAAGAATCAGTCAGTGGCTACAGGTATTTCATGACTCTCATTGATGACGCCACAAGAATGACACACGTGTACTTCATTAAATAAAACAGTGAAGTTGTCAACAAAATTGTGGAATACAAAAACCTGGTGATGAATCAGACAGGTCTTAAACTAAAGATCCTGAGATCAGACAACGATGGAGAGTATGATAACAAAGTCTTAGCCGCATTCCTTAAGAAATATGGCATAAAGCATCAGCTAACAATTGCCTACACACCGGAACAAAATGGTGTGACTGAGCTGCCAAATCACACAATTGTTGAAAGAGCACGGATTACGTTAAGTGATGCTAGCCTGGAAAAAAAGTTTTGGCCAGAAGCAGTGTCTACTGCAGTCAGGGCCGGCTCCTGACGCATTCCAATAGAGCGGCCAAACAGGGTGCCACACTTAATGGGCGCCGCTAGCTCTGGCTGCCATATTGGAGCCTGGAGCCAGGTCCCTATGGCAGCGTATGCAGTACCAAACACTGTGCTCCTCCTGCTGGCAGGCGGCACTGTGACTCTGTCCACCATTACTGACTGTCAGCATGGTAACAATGGCAATGGGAGGTTTAGGCTCCATATACCGACTACCGGCACCCTGCAGACACAGCCGGGGTGAGTGAGGAACCAGCGGGGGGAAGGGGGGGGGACCCAGGGTGGAACAGGATCCTCTCCTCACTCCCCTGTAATACTGGTTACCCAATGCTGCAGGAGTCAGGGTGGGACGCAGCGAGGAGCGGGAGTTGTGTCTCCTGCTCAGCTCCTGGTGTGGTCTGTCATCTGTGATGGGATTCAAGCTGCAGTGACAGTCCTGGGGAGGCATGCGCATGGGGGGTGCCTGGTGCACACAGGCACCCCCTAATGTCTGGCACACACAGCACTGCTGCAGTGACCGCCGAGATTGTTGCTCATTCCTGTCCCCACCACCTGCCCAATCAGGAGGGACTGTTAATTTACTTTAGTAGTGGCCGCACTGGGTGCACACTGCACGCCACTGAAGAAGACGGAGCCTTCTCCCGGCTCCGCCTCTTGATAACGTGATGCTGAGCGTCCTCCCGCCGGCCCGTGCTCGCCTCTCTCTCTCTACTTGTGTGCCACGCCACATGACAGCGTTCCTAGGAAGAGTAGGAGAACTACGTAAGGGCCACAACTATGGGGATTGCGTGAGGGGCACAATTACTATAGGCATTGTGTGAGGGACACTATTACTATTGGCATTGTGTGAGGGACACTATTACTATAGGCATTGTGTGAGGGGCACTATTACTATGGGCATTGTGTGAGGGACACTATTACTATGGGCATTGTGTGAGGGGCACTATTACTATAGGCATTGTGTGAGGGACACTATTACTATGGGCATTGTGTGAGGGGCACTATTACTATAGGCATTGTGTGAGGGACACTATTACTATGGGCATTGTGTGAGGGACACTATTACTATTGGCATTGTGTGAGGGACACTATTACTATAGGCATTGTGTGAGGGGCACTATTACTATGGGCATTGTGTGAGGAGCACTATTACTATGGGCGTTGTGTGAGAGGCACTATTACTATAGGCATTGTGTGAGGGACACTATTACTATTGGCATTGTGTGAGGGACACTATTACTATGGGCATTGTGTGAGAGGCACTATTACTATGGGCATTGTGTGAGAGGCACTATTACTATAGGCATTGTGTGAGGGACACTATTACTATTGGCATTGTGTGAGGGACACTATTACTATAGGCATTGTGTGAGGGGCACTATTACTATGGGCATTGTGTGAGGGGCACTATTACTATGGGCATTGTGTGAGAGGCACTATTACTATGGGCATTGTGTGAGGGGCACTATTACTATGGGCATTGTGTGAGAGGCACTATTACTATGGGCATTGTGTGAGGGACACTATTACTATAGGCATTGTGTGAGGGGCACTATTACTATAGGCATTGTGTGAGGGACACTATTACTATTGGCATTGTGTGAGGGACACTATTACTATAGGCATTGTGTGAGGGGCACTATTACTATGGGCATTGTGTGAGGGGCACTATTACTATGGGCATTGTGTGAGAGGCACTATTACTATGGGCATTGTGTGAGGGACACTATTACTATAGGCATTGTGTGAGGGGCACTATTACTATGGGCATTGTGTGAGGGGCACTATTACTATGGGCATTGTGTGAGAGGCACTATTACTATGGGCATTGTGTGAGGGGCACTATTACTATGGGCATTGTGTGAGAGGCACTATTACTATGGGCATTGTGTGAGGGACACTATTACTATAGGCATTGTGTGAGGGGCACTATTACTATGGGCATTGTGTGAGGGGCACTATTACTATAGGCATTGTGTGGGGGACACTATTACTATAGGCATTGTGTGAGGGGCACTATTACTATGGGCATTGTGTGAGGGGCACTATTACTATGGGCATTGTGTGAGGGACACTATTACTATAGGCATTGTGTGAGGGGCACTATTACTATGGGCATTGTGTGAGAGGCACTATTACTATGGGCATTGTGTGGGGGACACTATTACTATAGGCATTGTGTGAGGGGCACTATTACTATGGGCATTGTGTGAGAAGCACTATTACTATGGGCATTGTGTGGGGGACACTATTACTATAGGCATTGTGTGAGGGGCACTATTACTATGGGCATTGTGTGAGAGGCACTATTACTATGGGCATTGTGTGGGGGACACTATTACTATAGGCATTGTGTGAGGGACACTATTACTATAGGCATTGTGTGAGGGGCACTATTACTATGGGCATTGTGTGCGGGGCACTATTACTATGGGCATTGTGTGAGAGGCACTATTACTATGGGCATTGTGTGAGGGGCACTATTACTATTGGCATTGTGTGAGGGACACTATTACTATAGGCATTGTGTGAGGGGCACTATTACTATGGGCACTGTGTGAGGGGCACTATTATTATGGGCATTGGCCCTCATTCCAAGTTGATCGCTAGCTGCTTTTGTTCGCAGCGCAGTGATCAGGTTAAAAATAGGCAATTCTGCGCATGCGTATGGGGAGCACTGCACACGCGCGTTGTACTTTCACAAAAGCCGATGCAGTTTTACACAAGCTCTAGCGACGCTTTTCAGTCGCACTGCTGGCCACAGACTGATTGACAGGAAGTGGGTGTTTTCGGGGAGTGTGTGAAAAAACGCAGGCGTGCCAGATAAAAATGCAGGATTGGCTGGAAAAACGCATGCGTGGCTGGCCGAACGCAGGGCGTGTTTGTGATGTCAAAACAGGAACTAAATAGTCTGAAGTGATCGCAAGGTAAGAGTAGGTCTGCAACTACTCTGAAACTGCACAATTTTTTTGTAGTAGCACTGCGATCCTTTCGTTCGCACTTCTGCTAAGCTAAGATACACTCCCAGAGGGTGGCGGCTTAGCGTTTGCACTGCTGCTAAAAGCAGCTAGCAAGCGAACAACTTGGAATGAGGGCCGTTGTGTGAGGGGCACTATTACTATAGGCATTGTGTGAGGGGTGCTATTACTATGGACATTGTGTGAGGGGCACTATTACTATGGATATTGTGTGAGGGACACTACTATATGGGCATTGTTCAAGGGGCACTACTATTGTGGGCATTGTGTAAGGGGCACAACTACTACCATGGGCATTGTGTAAGGGGAACTACGTGTGGGCATTACGTAAGGGACACACCTACGTGTGGGCATTGTCTAAGGGGCACAACTACGTGTGGACATTGTGTAAGGGGCACTACTGCTATGGGCATTGTGTAAGGGGCACAACTACTGCGTGGGAATCGTGTAAAGGGCACTTCTACTATGGGCATTGTGTAAGGGACACTACTGCTATGGGCATTGTGTAAGGGGCACAACTACTGCGTGGGAATCGTGTAAGGGGCACTACTACTAAGGGCATTGTGTAAGGGACACTACTGCTATGGGCATTGTGTAAGGGGCACAACTACTGCGTGGGAATCGTGTAAGGGGCACTACTACTATGGGCATTGTGTAAGGGACACAACTACGTGTGGGCATTGTGTAAGGGGCACAACTGCATTGTCTAAGGGGAACTGCTATTATGGGCATTGTGTAAGGGGCACTACTACTATGGGCATTGTGTAAGGGGCACTACTATTATGGGCATTGTGTAAGGGGCATTACTACTGTGGGCATTGTGTAAGGGGAACTGCTATTGTAGGAATTGTGTAAGGGGCACAGCTACTGTCTAGGCATTGTGTAAGGGGCACAACCACTGTCTGGGCATTGTGTAAGGGGCACAACTACTGTCTGGGCAATGTGTAAGGGGGACAGATACTGTGCGGGCATTGTATAATGGGCACAATTACAGTGGGCATTGTGTATGGAGCACAACTATGGGCATTGTGTAAGGGGCACTACTACTGTGGACATTGTGTGTAAGCGGCACTGGACACAGAATGGAGGGAGGTGGAGACTGAAAAGACACAGGGTGAAAAGGGCAGGCTGAGAGACACGGAGTGAAGGGTGGGAGGCTGAAAGACAGAGATTGAAGGGGGCAGGCTGAGAGACAAAGTGACGGGTGGGAGGCTGAACGACACAGAATGAAGGGTGAGAGGCACAGAGTGAAGGGGGGACTGAGAGTCACAGAGAATGTATAATGCTCAGATACTGTGACGACAGCAAAGGATACAGACTTTGGTATGTTACAAATAAACGTCTTCTTAAATCCAGAGATGTGGTATTCTACGAGGCTAACTGGAGCAGTGGAGCAACAAGAAAATGTATTATTGGATGTACAGGCAGCAGAAAGCGTGTCTGAATCTGAGAGTGTCAAAGCAGACAACAAGTCAGGGAACAGAAGTTCCATGAGGAGCAACAAAGGTGTTCCAGCTAAGAAATACAGTGAGGAGGATGCAACATAGCTTACTATGAACCTCAAAATATACAGGAAGCAAAGTCAAGCAGTGATTGGACAGAGAGGAAGTCAGCAATTGATACAGAACTGTCAGCACTAAATGATAACAGTACATGGACTATGGTTGATAGACCAAGTGACCGTAAAATGATTAAGAATAAGTATGTTTTCTGCAAGAAGTTGAATGAAGACGGGACAGTAGCTCGTTATAATGCCCGCCTTGTTGCCAAGGGATATACCCAGAAATATGGAATTGATTACGGAGAGATCTACTCACCAGTCGCAAGGTATAGCACCTTAAGGTTAGTGATTGCTATTGCTACACTACATGATCTACTGTTATATCAACTAGACTTTGAGTCTGCATTCCTGAATGGAGAGTTAGTTGAGGAAATTTACATGGAACCACCTGAACACTATGATATGGATGTATTCCAAACTGGGAAGGTTTGTCTCTTAAAGAAGTCACTATACGGCCTCAAGCAAAGTGGTCATTGCTGTTATCTGAAGTTAGATGCAGTGCTTCTAGAATTGAACTTTGTTTGATTGACAGGCAGAGGCGGTCGCTGGGAAAGCCGCCGGCATTCGGCCGCCGTTTAGGGGCGCGGTCCGGGCAACGCAGGCATGCCCAGACTGTTGGGGGGGGATGACATCACATGCAGCCGCTGCACCCTCACAGTGACGAGTAGCTCCAAGCCAGCACACAGGAGCTGTGCTGGTGGGGAGCTACTCTTCAAGTACAAAAGCATCGCTGCAGTGCGATGCTTTTGTACTTGTGCAATGGGGCAGGGACTGACATGCGGGCCGGACTAGCCCTGTGCTGGGCGTCCCCTCACATGTCCGTGTGACTGATAGTAGACATGCTAAATTTAGCACATCTACGATCAGGTCTGAATTAGCCCCTTTATGTGAATTAGGTCTTCTTTACCACAGTGAGAACATCAACATAAAGTGAGATAACAACGGAGCAATTGATCTTTCTTGTAGCACAAAGCATCATGGACAGTCTAAGCACATTGCTTCATCCGTGATTTGGTGCAAAACAAGTCCATGATTTGGTGGAAAACAAGTCCGTCCGTGGAATATGTTGCAAGTGAAGATAAGATTGCCGACATGTTGACAAAAGGACTGTCATCACACTTGTTACATGCATTCTTGATGGACTGTGGACTTGAATATAGTTAATTTTTATTTATTCTTACTGTTTCGCTTCACATTTATGTTTTTTGGTTACAGGAATGACTTTCTTGAAATTGTTTGATAAAATGTTATGTTCTTTAAAGTATTAGACTGGAGACAATCTTAAACGAGGGGGAGTGTTAGTATATGATGCGCTTTGTACCTGTCTCCTTCCACATAGAAGCCTATGGGCGCATCCTCTAGTGTTAATCCCCTTGTGCGGAGCTATATGTGATGTTGCTCTGGTCCTCCATCTTAGAGAGTGAGTGTAAGCATGCAGAGCTGAGACCAGGAGCAGAGCTCAGTGACAGTCTCGAAGTTTCCCAGACCATCAGATCAGCTAATCTACAGAGATTATGCGATTCACGCCCTCCGAAACCCCCACCTGGCATCGCGGGCTGACCGTTCTAAATAATATCAAATGACAAAATATCCATAGTGACCAAAGAGATTGGAGTCTGCATACTCTGAGCCCCCCTGCCTGACCTCAGCGCCTGATCCTATGTATGGTGGATGCCTATGAGAGGACGAGGTCCATAATGATGATATGCTAGATTAATTAGCTGATCTGATGGTCTGGGAAACTTCGAGACTGCAAAACCCTGATATGCTTGATTATACCTACCATCTGGTACGCATAATATATATATGAGTGTTGGTGTGTGTCATCAAGGAACTACTAGAAGTTACCACACTATGAGGCGCTTGTTTCATCTTTATTGATTCTAGATTTGCCTCGAACCCAGCGGCGTTCCGAGAAACTAAGCAGCCATCCATAAAAAGACCTGTGGCGTGAAGTGTGATTACGACAGACATGAATTATCCCTTTTTTGTACATTTACTTATTGAGAAAAATTATGGGAGTAAGGAGAAGTTGGGCATTGACTTAATACTGTTTACTATATATATATATACATATATATATATACACGCACGCACACACACACACACACACACACACACACACACACACACACACACACACACACACACACAGAAATGAGCGTCAGACCATTTTATGTTGGTTTTGGTTGTAATTCATCGTCCAGTTTTATTTTTTTATTTCGGCCGTGACTGGTTTTGGTTTTGAATTCTTTACAAAAATTGACAAAACAAACTAAGTGGATCATTCAGACCTGATCGCTGGGCTGCTAACTTTACTGTCCTGTGTTCAGATAGTCGCCGCCCAAGGGGGAGTGTAAATTCGCTGTGCAAGTGTGCGATCATGTGTACGCCGAGCTGCAAAAATGCAGTGTATCCATATCCAGTCTCTGCACAGCCCAGAACTTACTCCTACAGTGCGATCAGAAGAGGGTGATTGGGGCCAGAGCTGACATCACACACCCTCCCTGAAAATGCTTGGAAACGCCTGCGTTTTCTCTGACATCACACACCCTCCCTGAAAACGCTTGGAAACGCATGCATTTTCCCTGACACGCCCAGTAAATGGTCAGTTATCACCCACAAACGGCCTTTTCCTGTCAATCACCTTGCGAAAGCCCATGCAAATGAAATTTTTGCACCATCCTGTCGCTGACCGGTGATGCCCGTTGTTGTTGGCCGATGCGCGTGCGAATTGCGGTGCATACGCATGCACAGTCAATTGCTGATCGCCCACTGTGCGATAATACACAGCAGCGATCAGGTCTAAATCACACCCTAAAATCATATCATTTGGGCCTTTTTGTTCCTAAAGTAGCAATAACATTAATCTTCACTTATTTCCAGTGAATTTTGGTCACCTCACAGCTACAATATTGTTTTCATCTGCTTTAGGCAAAAGGTTGCAGCTAGCTGGCTGGTTACTAAGCAGTGGCGGATTTTACCTATGGGCTGCAGGACTGCAACCCCCCCAGGTAAAATCCTCCACCCAGCTCAGTGTCAGTGATGCCAGATGCAGCCCGTGACTGCACTGAATTCACTATGACCGGCAGTGACTTCCTATTGGATGCTGCACCTGTCAGTCACAGACACACTACAGGCAGTCCTATTGGGAGGTGTTTCCACCCTCCAGGACTGCCAGACCGGCCTGTAATAAGCAGAGAGCTGGGTTCCTGTAGGAAGACACTCCCTGCCTTTGGCGCAGCCCAATCTGGTTTCTATTGGCTGCAGCAGATGCAGTCCATAGAAGTCGGAGGTTTGCGCATGCGCATGCGCAGTCACACCACAGCATTTGTGCATGCACCCACTGGATCCATTGCACAGCTGCTGGGACCCAGGGCTGGCTGCCTCCTCTCCTCTCCCAGCATGGGGGTAGCGACAACCCTACTACTAAACGTAAGTAGGAGCTGCCGCTGCTGTTAGTAAGTATCAGAGCAGTGGCACAAACATACAACAGTTTATAGCACAACTATGAAACAAGCTGCGAAGTCACAGTACTTATATGTTATGGATACACAGTGGGGTTTGGCCTGCGGAGTCACAGTACTTGTATGTTATGAATACCCAGTGTGTTATGGCCTGTGGAGTCACAGTACTTGTATGTTACAGATACATAGTGGGGTACTGCCTGCGGAGTCACGGTACTTGTACATTATGGATACTAGAGATGAGCGGGTTCGGTTCCTCTGAATCCGAACCCGCCCGAACTTCAGGTTTTTTACACGGGTCCGAGCAGGCTCGGATCTTCCCGCCTTGCTCGGCTAACCCGAGCGCGCCCGAACGTCATCATCACGCTGTCGGATTCTCGCGAGGCTCGGATTCTATCGCGAGACTCGGATTCTATATAAGGAGCCGCGCGTCGCCGCCATTTTCACACGTGCATTGAGAGTCATAGGGAGAGGACGTGGCTGGCGTCCTCTCCGTTTAGAGAAGAGAGAGACACAGTATTTTCGGGGAGCATTATTAGGAGGAGTACTACTGTATACTATAACTATACTACTTGCTGAAGTGATATATAGATTAGATAGTGTGACTGTAACTAAGTGTATTATCTGACTTGTGGGGGAGACACTGACAATGGGGAGCAGTTAGAGTCTGAGAGCAGGACTCAGGAGTACATATAACGTACAGTGCACCCTTTTGCTGCCAGAGTCAGTGCCACACTGCCATTGTTGTGACCACACTGACCACCAGTATAATAATATATTTTGTGATTGTCTGCTTAGGCCTCGGAGTACTAGTTGCAAGTTGCAACGTGACCTGTCCTGAAGTGACCACCAGTTTAATAATCAATCACCACCAGTTTAATATATATATATATATATATAATTGTATATAATATATATATATATATATATAATATTGTATACCACCTACCCGTGTTTTTTTTTTTTTCATTCTTCTTTATACATACTACTATAGTAGCTTACTGTAGCAGTCTGCGGTGCTGTGCTGAGCTGACAGTGTCCAGCAGGTCCGTCATCAGTCATCATTACCTAATAAATATATTATCTACCTGTCCGGCTGCAGTACTAGTGATATTATATATACATACATATATATATTGATTAGAGATGAGCGGGTTCGGTTTCTCTGAATCCGAACCCGCCAGAACTTCATGTTTTTTTTCACGGGTCCGAGCGACTCGGATCTTCCCGCCTTGCTCGGTTAACCCGAGCGCGCCCGAACGTCATCATGACGCTGTCGGATTCTCGCGAGGCTCGGATTCTATCGCGAGACTCGGATTCTATATAAGGAGCCGCGCGTCGCCGCCATTTTCACACGTGCATTGAGATTGATAGGGAGAGGACGTGGCTGGCGTCCTCTCCATTTAGATTATAAGAGACTGAGAGAGATTTACTGGAGCTGACTAGGAGGAGTACTGTTACTGTAGAAGTGTAGAGACTGAGTGGAGAGAGTTTACTAGTGAGGACAGTGCAGTTTACTTTATAATCCGTTCTCTGCCTGAAAAAAGCGATACACAGCACACAGTGACTCAGTCACATACCATATCTGTGTGCACTGCTCAGGCTCAGGCCAGTGTGCTGCATCATCTATTATCTATATATAATATTATATATATCTGTCTGACTGCTCAGCTCACACAGCTTATAATTGTGGGGGAGACTGGGGAGCACTACTGCAGTGCCAGTTATAGGTTATAGCAGGAGCCAGGAGTACATAATATATTATATAGTGAGTGACCACCAGACACACAGTGCAGTTTATTTAATATATCCGTTCTCTGCCTGAAAAAAGCGATACACACAGTGACTCAGTCAGTCACATACCATATCTGTGTGCACTGCTCAGGCTCAGGCCAGTGTGCTGCATCATCTATTATCTATATATAATATTATATATATCTGTCTGACTGCTCAGCTCACACAGCTTATAATTGTGGGGGAGACTGGGGAGCACTACTGCAGTGCCAGTTATAGGTTATAGCAGGAGCCAGGAGTACATAATATATTATATAGTGAGTGACCACCAGACACACAGTGCAGTTTATTTAATATATCCGTTCTCTGCCTGAAAAAAGCGATACACACAGTGACTCAGTCAGTCACATACCATATCTGTGTGCACTGCTCAGGCTCAGGCCAGTGTGCTGCATCATCTATATATATTATATATCTGTCTGACTGCTCAGCTCACACAGCTTATAATTGTGGGGGAGACTGGGGAGCACTACTGCAGTGCCAGTTATAGGTTATAGCAGGAGCCAGGAGTACATATTATATTAAAATTAAACAGTGCACACTTTTGCTGCAGGAGTGCCACTGCCAGTGTGACTGACCAGTGACCTGACCACACTGACCACCAGTATAGTTAGTAGTATACTATATTGTGATTGCCTGAAAAAGTTAAACACTCATCGTGTGACTTCACTTGTGTGTTTTTTTTTTTTTTATTCTATAAAAATAAAACTCATTCTGCTGACAGACAGTGTCCAGCAGGTCCGTCATTATATAATATATAATATATACCTGTCCGGCTGCAGTAGTGATATATATATATTTTTTATATCATTTATCATCCAGTCGCAGCAGACACAGTACGGTAGTTCACGGCTGTGGCTACCTCTGTGTCTCTGCACTCGGCAGGCAGTCCGTCCATAATTGTAATACCACCTAACCGTGGATTTTTTTCATTCTTCTTTATACATACATAGTTACATAGACATCTTCTCTTTATCAACCAGTCTATATTAGCTGCAGACACAGTACAGTACGGTAGTTCACGGCTGTGGCTACCTCTGTGTCTGCACTCGGCAGGCAGTCCGTCCATAATTGTATACCACCTAACCGTGGTTTTTTTTCATTCTTCTTTATACATACATAGTTACATAGACATCTTCTCTTTATCAACCAGTCTATATTAGCTGCAGACACAGTACAGTACGGTAGTTCACGGCTGTGGCTACCTCTGTGTCTGCACTCGGCAGGCAGTCCGTCCATAATTGTATACCACCTAACCGTGGATTTTTTTTCATTCTTCTTTATACATACATAGTTACATAGACATCTTCTCTTTATCAACCAGTCTATATTAGCTGCAGACACAGTACAGTACGGTAGTTCACGGCTGTGGCTACCTCTGTGTCTGCACTCGGCAGGCAGTCCGTCCATAATTGTATACCACCTAACCGTGGATTTTTTTCAGTCTTCTTTAT
The DNA here is from genome assembly GCF_028390025.1 of Pseudophryne corroboree. Classification (NCBI taxonomy): domain Eukaryota; kingdom Metazoa; phylum Chordata; class Amphibia; order Anura; family Myobatrachidae; genus Pseudophryne; species Pseudophryne corroboree. Next base: position 337,473,699 of record NC_086448.1, on the reverse strand, counting down.
ACATACATAGTTACATAGACATCTTCTCTTTATCAACCAGTCTATATTAGCTGCAGACACAGTACAGTACGGTAGTTCACGGCTGTGGCTACCTCTGTGTCTGCAGTCGGCAGGCAGTCCATAATTGTATACTAGTATCCATCTCCATTGTTTACCTGAGGTGCCTTTTAGTTGTGCCTATTAAAATATGGAGAACAAAAATGTTGAGGTTCCAAAATTAGGGAAAGATCAAGATCCACTTCCACCTCGTGCTGAAGCTGCTGCCACTAGTCATGGCCGAGACGATGAAATGCCAGCAACGTCGTCTGCCAAGGCCGATGCCCAATGTCATAGTACAGAGCATGTCAAATCCAAAACACCAAATATCAGAAAAAAAAGGACTCCAAAACCTAAAATAAAATTGTCGGAGGAGAAGCGTAAACTTGCCAATATGCCATTTACCACACGGAGTGGCAAGGAACGGCTGAGGCCCTGGCCTATGTTCATGGCTAGTGGTTCAGCTTCACATGAGGATGGAAGCACTCAGCCTCTCGCTAGAAAAATGAAAAGACTCAAGCTGGCAAAAGCAGCACAGCAAAGAACTGTGCATTCTTCGAAATCCCAAATCCACAAGGAGAGTCCAATTGTGTCGGTTGCGATGCCTGACCTTCCCAACACTGGACGTGAAGAGCATGCGCCTTCCACCATTTGCACGCCCCCTGCAAGTGCTGGAAGGAGCACCCGCAGTCCAGTTCCTGATAGTCAGAATGAAGATGTCAGTGTTGAAGTACACCAGGATGAGGAGGATATGGGTGTTGCTGGCGCTGGGGAGGAAATTGACCAGGAGGATTCTGATGGTGAGGTGGTTTGTTTAAGTCAGGCACCCGGGGAGACACCTGTTGTCCGTGGGAGGAATATGGCCGTTGACATGCCAGGTGAAAATACCAAAAAAATCAGCTCTTCGGTGTGGAGGTATTTCACCAGAAATGCGGACAACAGGTGTCAAGCCGTGTGTTCCCTTTGTCAAGCTGTAATAAGTAGGGGTAAGGACGTTAACCACCTCGGAACATCCTCCCTTATACGTCACCTGCAGCGCATTCATAATAAGTCAGTGACAAGTTCAAAAACTTTGGGTGACAGCGGAAGCAGTCCACTGACCAGTAAATCCCTTCCTCTTGTAACCAAGCTCACGCAAACCACCCCACCAACTCCCTCAGTGTCAATTTCCTCCTTCCCCAGGAATGCCAATAGTCCTGCAGGCCATGTCACTGGCAATTCTGACGAGTCCTCTCCTGCCTGGGATTCCTCCGATGCATCCTTGCGTGTAACGCCTACTGCTGCTGGCGCTGCTGTTGTTGCCGCTGGGAGTCGATGGTCATCCCAGAGGGGAAGTCGTAAGCCCACTTGTACTACTTCCAGTAAGCAATTGACTGTTCAACAGTCCTTTGCGAGGAAGATGAAATATCACAGCAGTCATCCTACTGCAAAGCGGATAACTGAGGCCTTGACAACTATGTTGGTGTTAGACGTGCGTCCGGTATCCGCCGTTAGTTCACAGGGAACTAGACAATTTATTGAGGCAGTGTGCCCCCGTTACCAAATACCATCTAGGTTCCACTTCTCTAGGCAGGCGATACCGAGAATGTACACGGACGTCAGAAAAAGACTCACCAGTGTCCTAAAAAATGCAGTTGTACCCAATGTCCACTTAACCACGGACATGTGGACAAGGGGAGCAGGGCAGGGTCAGGACTATATGACTGTGACAGCCCACTGGGTAGATGTATGGACTCCCGCCGCAAGAACAGCAGCGGCGGCACCAGTAGCAGCATCTCGCAAACGCCAACTCTTTCCTAGGCAGGCTACGCTTTGTATCACCGCTTTCCAGAATACGCACACAGCTGAAAACCTCTTACGGCAACTGAGGAAGATCATCGCGGAATGGCTTACCCCAATTGGACTCTCCTGTGGATTTGTGGCATCGGACAACGCCAGCAATATTGTGTGTGCATTAAATATGGGCAAATTCCAGCACGTCCCATGTTTTGCACATACCTTGAATTTGGTGGTGCAGAATTTTTTAAAAAACGACAGGGGCGTGCAAGAGATGCTGTCGGTGGCCAGAAAAATTGCGGGACACTTTCGGCGTACAGGCACCACGTACAGAAGACTGGAGCACCACCAAAAACTACTGAACCTGCCCTGCCATCATCTGAAGCAAGAAGTGGTAACGAGGTGGAATTCAACCCTCTATATGCTTCCGAGGTTGGAGGAGCAGCAAAAGGCCATTCAAGCCTATACAATTGAGCACGATATAGGAGGTGGAATGCACCTGTCTCAAGTGCAGTGGAGAATGATTTCAACGTTGTGCAAGGTTCTGATGCCCTTTGAACTTGCCACACGTGAAGTCAGTTCAGACACTGCCAGCCTGAGTCAGGTCATTCCCCTCATCAGGCTTTTGCAGAAGAAGCTGGAGGCATTGAAGAAGGAGCTAAAAGGGAGCGATTCCGCTAGGCATGTGGGACTTGTGGATGCAGCCCTTAATTCGCTTAACAAGGATTCACGGGTGGTCAATCTGTTGAAATCAGAGCACTACATTTTGGCCACCGTGCTCGATCCTAGATTTAAAGCCTACCTTGGATCTCTCTTTCCGGCAGACACAAGTCTGCTGGGGTTGAAAGACCTGCTGGTGACAAAATTGTCAAGTCAAGCGGAACGCGACCTGTCAACATCTCCTCCTTCACATTCTCCCGCAACTGGGGGTGCGAGGAAAAGGCTCAGAATTCCGAGCCCACCCGCTGGCGGTGATGCAGGGCAGTCTGGAGCGACTGCTGATGCTGACATCTGGTCCGGACTGAAGGACCTGACAACGATTACGGACATGTCGTCTACTGTCACTGCATATGATTCTCTCAACATTGATAGAATGGTGGAGGATTATATGAGTGACCGCATCCAAGTAGGCACGTCACACAGTCCGTACTTATACTGGCAGGAAAAAGAGGCAATTTGGAGGCCCTTGCACAAACTGGCTTTATTCTACCTAAGTTGCCCTCCCACAAGTGTGTACTCCGAAAGAGTGTTTAGTGCCGCCGCTCACCTTGTCAGCAATCGGCGTACGAGGTTACATCCAGAAAATGTGGAGAAGATGATGTTCATTAAAATGAATTATAATCAATTCCTCCGCGGAGACATTGACCAGCAGCAATTGCCTCCACAAAGTACACAGGGAGCTGAGATGGTGGATTCCAGTGGGGACGAATTGATAATCTGTGAGGAGGGGGATGTACACGGTGATATATCGGAGGGTGAAGATGAGGTGGACATCTTGCCTCTGTAGAGCCAGTTTGTGCAAGGAGAGATTAATTGCTTCTTTTTTGGGGGGGGTCCAAACCAACCCGTCATATCAGTCACAGTCGTGTGGCAGACCCTGTCACTGAAATGATGGGTTGGTTAAAGTGTGCATGTCCTGTTTTGTTTATACAACATAAGGGTGGGTGGGAGGGCCCAAGGACAATTCCATCTTGCACCTCTTTTTTCTTTTCTTTTTCTTTGCATCATGTGCTGATTGGGGAGGGTTTTTTGGAAGGGACATCCTGCGTGACACTGCAGTGCCACTCCTAGATGGGCCCGGTGTTTGTGTCGGCCACTAGGGTCGCTAATCTTACTCACACAGCTACCTCATTGCGCCTCTTTTTTTCTTTGCGTCATGTGTTGTTTGGGGAGGGTTTTTTGGAAGGGACATCCTGCGTGACACTGCAGTGCCACTCCTAGATGGGCCCGGTGTTTGTGTCGGCCACTAGGGTCGCTAATCTTACTCACACAGCTACCTCATTGCGCCTCTTTTTTTCTTTGCGTCATGTGCTGTTTGGGGAGGGTTTTTTGGAAGGGACATCCTGCGTGACACTGCAGTGCCACTCCTAGATGGGCCCGGTGTTTGTGTCGGCCACTAGGGTCGCTTATCTTACTCACACAGCGACCTCGGTGCAAATTTTAGGACTAAAAATAATATTGTGAGGTGTGAGGTATTCAGAATAGACTGAAAATGAGTGGAAATTATGGTTTTTGAGGTTAATAATACTTTGGGATCAAAATGACCCCCAAATTCTATGATTTAAGCTGTTTTTTAGTGTTTTTTGAAAAAAACACCCGAATCCAAAACACACCCGAATCCGACAAAAAAAATTCGGTGAGGTTTTGCCAAAACGCGTTCGAACCCAAAACACGGCCGCGGAACCGAACCCAAAACCAAAACACAAAACCCGAAAAATTTCAGGCGCTCATCTCTAATATTGATTTCATCTCATTATCAATCATCAAGTCTATATTAGCAGCAGACACAGTACGTTAGTCCACGGCTGTAGCTACCTCTGTGTCGGCACTCAGCAGTCCATCCATAATTCTATACCACCTACCCGTGTTTTTTTTTTTTTTCGTTCTTCTTTGTACATACTACTATAGTATAGTAGCTTACTGTAGCAGTCTGCGGTGCTGCTGAGCTGACAGTGTCCAGCAGGTCCATCATCAGTCATCATTACCTAATAAATATATTATCTACCTGTCCGGCTGCAGTACTAGTGATATTATATATACATACATATATATATTGATTTCATCTCATTATCAATCATCCAGTCTATATTAGCAGCAGACACAGTACGTTAGTCCACGGCTGTAGCTACCTCTGTGTCGGCACTCAGCAGTCCATCCATAATTGTATACCACCTACCCGTGGTTTTTTTTTTTCCGTTCTTCTTTGTACATACTACTATAGTATAGTAGCTTACTGTAGCAGTCTGCGGTGCTGCTGAGCTGACAGTGTCCAGCAGGTCCGTCATCAGTCATCATTACCTAATAAATATATTATCTACCTGTCCGGCTGCAGTACTAGTGATATTATATATACATACATATATATATTGATTTCATCTCATTATCAATCATCCAGTCTATATTAGCAGCAGACACAGTACGTTAGTCCACGGCTGTAGCTACCTCTGTGTCGGCACTCGGCAGTCCATCCATAATTGTATACCACCTACCCGTGGTTTTTTTTTTTCTTTCTTCTTTGTACATACTACTATAGAGTATAGTAGCTTACTGTAGCAGTCTGCGGTGCTGCTGAGCTGACAGTGTCCAGCAGGTCCGTCATCAGTCATCATTGCCTAATAAATATATTATCTACCTGTCCGGCTGCAGTACTAGTGATATTATATATACATACATATATATATTGATTTCATCTCATTATCAATCATCCAGTCTATATTAGCAGCAGACACAGTACGTTAGTCCACGGCTGTAGCTACCTCTGTGTCGGCACTCAGCAGTCCATCCATAATTGTATACCACCTACCCGTGGTTTCCTTTTTTTTCGTTCTTCTTTGTACATACTACTATAGTATAGTAGCTTACTGTAGCAGTCTGCGGTGCTGCTGAGCTGACAGTGTCCAGCAGGTCCGTCATCAGTCATCATTACCTAATAAATATATTATCTACCTGTCCGGCTGCAGTACTAGTGATATTATATATACATACATATATATATTGATTTCATCTCATTATCAATCATCCAGTCTATATTAGCAGCAGACAAAGTACGTTAGTCCACGGCTGTAGATACCTCTGTGTCGGCACTCGGCAGTCCATCCATAAGTATACTAGTATCCATCCATCTCCATTGTTTACCTGAGGTGCCTTTTAGTTGTGCCTATTAAAATATGGAGAACAAAAATGTTGAGGTTCCAAAATTAGGGAAAGATCAAGATCCACTTCCACCTCGTGCTGAAGCTGCTGCCACTAGTCATGGCCGAGACGATGAAATGCCAGCAACGTCGTCTGCCAAGGCCGATGCCCAATGTCATAGTACAGAGCATGTCAAATCCAAAACACCAAATATCAGTAAAAAAAGGACTCCAAAACCTAAAATAAAATTGTCGGAGGAGAAGCGTAAACTTGCCAATATGCCATTTACCACACGGAGTGGCAAGGAACGGCTGAGGCCCTGGCCTATGTTCATGGCTAGTGGTTCAGCTTCACATGAGGATGGAAGCACTCAGCCTCTCGCTAGAAAACTGAAAAGACTCAAGCTGGCAAAAGCACCGCAAAGAACTGTGCGTTCTTCGAAATCCCAAATCCACAAGGAGAGTCCAATTGTGTCGGTTGCGATGCCTGACCTTCCCAACACTGGACGTGAAGAGCATGCGCCTTCCACCATTTGCACGCCCCCTGCAAGTGCTGGAAGGAGCACCCGCAGTCCAGTTCCTGATAGTCAGATTGAAGATGTCAGTGTTGAAGTACACCAGGATGAGGAGGATATGGGTGTTGCTGGCGCTGGGGAGGAAATTGACAAAGAGGATTCTGATGGTGAGGTGGTTTGTTTAAGTCAGGCACCCGGGGAGACACCTGTTGTCCGTGGGAGGAATATGGCCACTGACATGCCTGGTGAAAATACCAAAAAAATCAGCTCTTCGGTGTGGAAGTATTTCAACAGAAATGCGGACAACAGGTGTCAAGCCGTGTGTTGCCTTTGTCAAGCTGTAATAAGTAGGGGTAAGGACGTTAACCACCTCGGAACATCCTCCCTTATACGTCACCTGCAGCGCATTCATAATAAGTCAGTGACAAGTTCAAAAACTTTGGGTGACAGCGGAAGCAGTCCACTGACCAGTAAATCCCTTCCTCTTGTAACCAAGCTCCCGCAAACCACCCCACCAACTCCCTCAGTGTCAATTTCCTCCTTCCCCAGGAATGCCAATAGTCCTGCAGGCCATGTCACTGGCAATTCTGACGATTCCTCTCCTGCCTGGGATTCCTCCGATGCATCCTTGCGTGTAACGCCTACTGCTGCTGGCGCTGCTGTTGTTGCTGCTGGGAGTCGATGGTCATCCCAGAGGGGAAGTCGTAAGACCACTTTTACTACTTCCACCAAGCAATTGACTGTCCAACAGTCCTTTGCGAGGAAGATGAAATATCACAGCAGTCATCCTACTGCAAAGCGGATAACTGAGGCCTTGGCATCCTGGGTGGTGAGAAACGTGGTTCCGGTATCCATCATTACTGCAGAGCCAACTAGAGACTTGTTGGAGGTACTGTGTCCCCGGTACCAAATACCATCTAGGTTCCATTTCTCTAGGCAGGCGATACCGAAAATGTACACAGACCTCAGAAAAAGAGTCACCAGTGTCCTAAAAAATGCAGCTGTACCCAATGTCCACTTAACCACGGACATGTGGACAAGTGGAGCAGGGCAGGGTCAGGACTATATGACTGACAGCCCACTGGGTAGATGTATGGACTCCCGCCGCAAGAACAGCAGCGGCGGCACCAGTAGCAGCATCTCACAAACGCCAACTCTTTCCTAGGCAGGCTACGCTTTGTATCACCGCTTTCCAGAATACGCACACAGCTGAAAACCTCTTACGGCAACTGAGGAAGATCATCGCGGAATGGCTTACCCCAATTGGACTCTCCTGTGGATTTGTGGCATCGGACAATGCCAGCAATATTGTGTGTGCATTAAATATGGGCAAATTCCAGCACGTCCCATGTTTTGCACATACCTTGAATTTGGTGGTGCAGAATTATTTAAAAAACGACAGGGGCGTGCAAGAGATGCTGTCGGTGGCCAGAAGAATTGCGGGACACTTTCGGCGTACAGGCACCACGTACAGAAGACTGGAGCACCACCAAAAACTACTGAACCTGCCCTGCCATCATCTGAAGCAAGAAGTGGTAACGAGGTGGAATTCAACCCTCTATATGCTTTAGAGGTTGGAGGAGCAGCAAAAGGCCATTCAAGCCTATACAATTGAGCACGATATAGGAGGTGGAATGCACCTGTCTCAAGCGCAGTGGAGAATGATTTCAACGTTGTGCAAGGTTCTGATGCCCTTTGAACTTGCCACACGTGAAGTCAGTTCAGACACTGCCAGCCTGAGTCAGGTCATTCCCCTCATCAGGCTTTTGCAGAAGAAGCTGGAGACATTGAAGGAGGAGCTAACATGGAGCGATTCCGCTAGGCATGTGGGACTTGTGGATGGAGCCCTTAATTCGCTTAACAAGGATTCACGGGTGGTCAATCTGTTGAAATCAGAGCACTACATTTTGGCCACCGTGCTCGATCCTAGATTTAAAGCCTACCTTGGATCTCTCTTTCCGGCAGACACAAGTCTGCTGGGGTTGAAAGACCTGCTGGTGAGAAAATTGTCAAGTCAAGCGGAACGCGACCTGTCAACATCTCCTCCTTCACATTCTCCCGCAACTGGGGGTGCGAGGAAAAGGCTCAGAATTCCGAGCCCACCCGCTGGCGGTGATGCAGGGCAGTCTGGAGCGACTGCTGATGCTGACATCTGGTCCGGACTGAAGGACCTGACAACGATTACGGACATGTCGTCTACTGTCACTGCATATGATTCTCTCAACATTGAAAGAATGGTGGAGGATTATATGAGTGACCGCATCCAAGTAGGCACGTCACACAGTCCGTACTTATACTGGCAGGAAAAAGAGGCAATTTGGAGGCCCTTGCACAAACTGGCTTTATTCTACCTAAGTTGCCCTCCCACAAGTGTGTACTCCGAAAGAGTGTTTAGTGCCGCCGCTCACCTTGTCAGCAATCGGCGTACGAGGTTACATCCAGAAAATGTGGAGAAGATGATGTTCATTAAAATGAATTATAATCAATTCCTCCGTGGAGACATTGACCAGCAGCAATTGCCTCCACAAAGTACACAGGGAGCTGAGATGGTGGATTCCAGTGGGGACGAATTGATAATCTGTGAGGAGGGGGATGTACACGGTGATATATCGGAGGATGATGATGAGGTGGACATCTTGCCTCTGTAGAGCCAGTTTGTGCAAGGAGAGATTAATTGCTTCTTTTTTGGTGGGGGTCCAAACCAACCCGTCATTTCAGTCACAGTCGTGTGGCAGACCCTGTCACTGAAATGATGGGTTGGTTAAAGTGTGCATGTCCTGTTTATACAACATAAGGGTGGGTGGGAGGGCCCAAGGACAATTCCATCTTGCACCTCTTTTTTCTTTAATTTTTCTTTGCGTCATGTGCTGTTTGGGGAGGGTTTTTTGGAAGGGACATCCTGCGTGACACTGCAGTGCCACTCCTAGATGGGCCCGGTGTTTGTGTCGGCCACTAGGGTCGCTTATCTTACTCACACAGCTACCTCATTGCGCCTCTTTTTTTCTTTGCGTCATGTGCTGTTTGGGGAGGGTTTTTTGGAAGGGACATCCTGCGTGACACTGCAGTGCCACTCCTAGATGGGCCCGGTGTTTGTGTCGGCCACTAGGGTCGCTTATCTTACTCACACAGCTACCTCATTGCGCCTCTTTTTTTCTTTGCGTCATGTGCTGTTTGGGGAGGGTTTTTTGGAAGGGACATCCTGCGTGACACTGCAGTGCCACTCCTAGATGGGCCCGGTGTTTGTGTCGGCCACTAGGGTCGCTTATCTTACTCACACAGCTACCTCATTGCGCCTCTTTTTTTCTTTGCGTCATGTGCTGTTTGGGGAGGGTTTTTTGGAAGGGACATCCTGCGTGACACTGCAGTGACACTCCTAGATGGGCCCGGTGTTTGTGTCGGCCACTAGGGTCGCTTATCTTACTCACACAGCTACCTCATTGCGCCTCTTTTTTTCTTTGCGTCATGTGCTGTTTGGGGAGGGTTTTTTGGAAGGGACATCCTGCGTGACACTGCAGTGACACTCCTAGATGGGCCCGGTGTTTGTGTCGGCCACTAGGGTCGCTTATCTTACTCACACAGCTACCTCATTGCGCCTCTTTTTTTCTTTGCGTCATGTGCTGTTTGGGGAGGGTTTTTTGGAAGGGACATCCTGCGTGACACTGCAGTGACACTCCTAGATGGGCCCGGTGTTTGTGTCGGCCACTAGGGTCGCTTATCTTACTCACACAGCTACCTCATTGCGCCTCTTTTTTTCTTTGCGTCATGTGCTGTTTGGGGAGGGTTTTTTGGAAGGGACATCCTGCGTGACACTGCAGTGACACTCCTAGATGGGCCCGGTGTTTGTGTCGGCCACTAGGGTCGCTTATCTTACTCACACAGCTACCTCATTGCGCCTCTTTTTTTCTTTGCGTCATGTGCTGTTTGGGGAGGGTTTTTTGGAAGGGACATCCTGCGTGACACTGCAGTGACACTCCTAGATGGGCCCGGTGTTTGTGTCGGCCACTAGGGTCGCTTAGCTTAGTCATCCAGTGACCTAGGTGCAAATTTTAGGACTAAAAATAATATTGTGAGGTGTGAGGTATTCAGAATACACTGAAAATGAGTGTAAATTATGGTTTTTGAGGTTAATAATACTTTGGGATCAAAATGACCCCCAAATTCTATGATTTAAGCTGTTTTTTAGTGTTTTTTGAAAAAAACACCCGAATCCAAAACACACCCGAATCCGACCAAAAAAATTCGGTGAGGTTTTGCCAAAACGCGGTCGAACTCAAAACACGGCCGCGGAACCGAACCCAAAACCAAAACACAAAACCCGAAAAATTTCCGGCGCTCATCTCTAATGGATACACAGTGGGTAATGGCCGGTGGAGTCACAGTACTTGTATATTATGGATACATAGTGGGGTACAGCCTGCGGAGTCACAGTACTTGTACATTATGGATACACAGTGGGTTAAGGCACAAAAAACATTCACTTTTTTAACTTAAACTTTTTTTTTTTTCAACTTACATGACAAGTAACAATGATAATCCACACTGTAGTGCTGCTTGTGAACACACAGCCATTGTACATGGACACAGCACAGCACATTTAACAAGCAGAGTACAGCGCAACACACAGCAGCGTGCCCCTTGTATACACTATACAGAGCACAGACACTTATTATGACTCTGGACACAACACAGCCAATGTAACCAGCAGAGTAAAGCGCAGCACACAGCAGCGTGCCTAAGAACAGAGTGAAATGGTGCCAAGTCCCGGCCGTGGTGCCCTTATATAGAATCCAAAACACATGAGAATCCAATGCCGGGAGGATGACGTTTTGCCTCGATGTGGAATCTGAGGCCTGGCATTCACATTTATGTTTCATTTAAAATTGGTAATTTAGGAGCATATCCATTAGTAGGCCCCATATTTTGGCAATAAGTTTAATTTTATCAGTGCTGTCTTTCAAATAAATTTTAAATAAATCTCTCTACAGCAATTTACCAAGAGCGACAGATGTCTGTCTGTGAGTGTGTCCTATTTGCTGCACAGATAATATTATGGGACCACCACTATCATCCCATAAGGTTAAAAGAGTGGCAGAGATGATTTCCAAGTTCTCTCTATGGCATTAGTGGTTACATTACTGTTTTAGTGCAGCTGAAATCAGTGAAGAAACAGTAGGTCTCTGCCTAACAATGGCATGTTTTAACTGAAAGCACTCTCCCTGTACAGAGCTTCTGACAATGTCCTTCTCATGTCAGGGCAGGATGATATTGACCTGACCTGTCAGGGGACCTAGCAGTGTAAGCATGGCTTAGTAAGGAGATTGAGAATGTTAGCTTAACAAGAGTGACCTCACCAGGGATAAAGAACAGCGGGGGTGATTCAGACCTGATCGTAGATGTGCTAAATTTAGCACATCTACGACCAGCTTTCCTGACATGCGGGGGGACGCCCAGCACAGGGCTAGTCCATCCCGCTGGTCAGGGCCGACCCCCCCGCACAAGTACAAATGCATCGCACAGCGGCGATGTTTTTGTACTGGAAGAATAGTTTCCAGCCAGCGCAGCTCCTGCGCGCTGGCAGGGAGCTACCTATTGCAGCCCGGGACGTCACACGCAGCCGCCGCGGCCCTCCTCCCCCCAATGGTCTGGGCACACCTGCGTTGCCCGGACCGCGCCCCCTAACTGGCAGCTAAACACCTTCCCCCCCCCCACTCCCGCCCTGCAACCGCCTCTGCCTGTCAATCGCAGGGCTAAGACAGCACTGTGGCGCCGCTGCATGTGCAGTTCAGGCCTGATCGCCGCTGTACGAAAACGCACAGCACCGATCAGGTCTGAATTAGCCCCAGTGTCTACTGAGAGAGAGGAAACTGGTGTTATAGCAATCATGTTAGCAGGAGAGGAGAGACACCGCACTGCGTGCATGGAAATAATCTGAGTCTTCGCCCATATGCATCTATGCGGCTACACTGTCCCCATCCATCTGCATGTGAAAGTAGCCATCATCACTATCAGCCAACATTTGCAACAGTTCCTGACCCTGATCCGTGCTTGAATCGCACTATACTTTTGTATGGTGAGTGCAATTTCTGAAGGAAAGGAAAACTCCCCTTTCTGTTTCTCCATGGAGTTCAGATTTGCCACCTCAGGATGGTGTGATCTGAACTTGGGTGGGGTAACTGCAGGGAAGCTCAAAGCTTCCCTGCTCTCTGTCTGGCACCCAGAAAATCCCTTGCAGCTTCCTGGGAGCTCAGCCGGTGGCGCCTGTGCAGAGGGACCCACTGGCTGACTTCACTCTGCACAGAGGGGACCGCAGCTGAAGACATCACTGGATCCCTGGATATATGAATTGCTACTTACTGTACCAAAGCTATATATCACACCAAACTGATACGATGTATAATGATATGTAACAATTAATTTTTCGATTTCTATACGAATAGAAACCTTAAAGTGGTATGACACTGGTTTTCCTTGTGCACAAGACAAATATATATAATAAACTTCATTCAAAATTGTAGTTAAGTTCTACAGTGTCATTAATGGACACCCATTGTCAATGACAGCTTAGGGATCCAGACTTTCAGATGGGAGAAAAAATGTTTTATTGGGTTCCAGGACCCACTATTGCTACAGGCATAATTGAAATGCTGCCCTCCACCCCACCCCACCCTACGCCACATATTCAGACAAACCCAAATTAAAGGCATTCCAAGAAGACGCAAAGGAGACATGAATCAGATCTCCTCTGTCAGTCTGCACTGCATGTAATGAGATGTTGTTAGCCAGTTTGAACACGATCAAAATGTGTCTTTCAGGCAACGAGAGTAAAAGTAAATAAAATCCTACATTTTATTATAGTATTTTACACATCTTGTATTCCTACAAACACAGCACTACTTTTTGTGTAATGTAGCCATTGGCGTTTCTATAATGGATGCAGTGTGTGCGGTGCACATGGGCCCCTGGGTCCAGGGGGCCCACACCGCACCCATTTTAATACTTACCATTCCGGAGTCCAGCGCCGGTTGCAGTGGAAAACGCCACCAAAATGGCTGCCAAGCATGTGCAGTAGCCAAATTGGTCTCCGGATCATGGCGGGCGCCATGTTTCCGGAGGCCTGCTCATACGCAGTAGACTTCCGGCACAGTGTCAGAGTCTACAGCGCCGTTCAGAGGAGGGGGCCCACCCAGAGGTGCACACGGGCCCCCTCCTCTGTAGATACGCCACTGAATGTAGCCCATAGACTACAACGGCTGACGCCATATGAAGATGGTCCCTTTCCTGGTTCTATTTGCATAATGCAGCCTATATACTACAAATACTGACCCAGGACTAGATGCAGGACTAGGGTGATAAAATGGAGAGAAAAAAACACCAGCCAATCAGCTCTTAACTGCCATGTCACAAGCCCTGTTTGAAAAATGACAGTTAGGAGCTGGTTGGCTGGTAGTTTATCACTTTTAATTTTATCATTTTCCAAGCGATGATGCATCTAGCCCACAATCTGAAGATGGCATTAGCTAAATCTGACAGCAAAGCAGCCTCCACAGAAACCTACAGGAGCTGCTATGTGGTCGGAAATGATGAGGCCGGAGTAGGTATTGGAACTATCTGCTCCAGTACCTCCATGGGTTTGTTAATATCAGGTGTGGATCGTTACGTCGACAGTCATTATGTCGACCACTATTGGTTGACAGTGATTAGGTTAACACATGAAATATGTCGACATTGTCATTAGCTCGACATGGATAAGATCGGCATGAAAAAAGGTCGACATGAGTTTATTTTTTGTGGTGTTGTTTTATTCGTAAAGAGACCGTGAACCCCAATTAGTGTACCGTGTCCCCTCGCATGGCTCTCTTTGCTAGACATGCTTCCGGCAGGTTCCTATTCCCAATCGTAGTCCACGTGGATCGTAAAGTATGAAAAAGTAAAAAAAATTAAGAAAAAAAATGTGAAAAACTGATGTCGACCTTTTCATGTGTCAACCTTTGCCATGTCAAGCTAGTGACCATGTTGACATAATGACTATGTCGACCTAATGCATGTCGACCAATAGTGGTCGACCTAATGAGTGTTGACCTAAGTGTTGTCGACCTAAAGATACCGTTAACATCTGCATTACCCTCAGAGAACAGCTGTTTTCAAGGGATATCCCGCAATTACTTTTTAATAAATACTGCAAATAACTACATATGTATCTGGGTATTGGGGTACATGAATATCCAGTCATTAAAGAGTTAGTGACTGTTGTTCATAACAACTAATTAGTCTGGTTTAGAAACCAAATAGAACATTTGAAAATAATGGATGAGGTTGTGTAAACACAAATGTACAGAAACTCATGATACATAACAGCTGATTCATTAATAAAAATGCTAAACTTACAAAGTTGTCATTAGCTTTATTATAATTATTTCATCTCAGAAGAAATGTTTGTTATAACTACTGTCAGACTATTAGTGATTTTGAGAATTGCATACTTGTAGACAAATGTGCTTTTTAAATACAGGTTGAGTATCCCATATTCAAAATGCTTGGGACCAGACGTCTTTTGGATATCGGATAATTCCGTATTTTGGAATAATTGCATACCAGATATCATGGTGATGGGACCTAAATTTAAGCACAGAATGTATTTATGTTTCATATACGCCTTATACACACAGCCTGAAGGTCATTTTAGCCAATATTTTTAATAACTTTGTACATTAAACAAAGTGTGTCTACATTCACACAAATCATTTATGTTTCATATACACCTTATACACACAGCCTGAAGGTCATTTAATACAATATTTTTAATAACTTTGTGTATTAAACAAAGTTTGTGCACAATGAGCCATCAGAAAACAAAGGTTTCACTATCTCACTCTCACTCAAAAAATTCCGTATTTCGGAATATTCCGTATTTCGGAATATTTGGATATGGGATACTCAACCTGTATTAGTCCAATCATACAGATACATGCTACACAGGGGGATCGGAACACCAACTTTCAGTGTGTCAAGTGTCAAGCGTCTGGTTTTATGTTCATTACAGACAGACACAAAAATTTGGATTTTTTTCCATCTCTATAGTTCATGAACAGTCCTTAGAAGTATATTTCTCAAAAACAAATTGCTATGTACAGACATAGCCATTACAGGTTTATTATATGCATATATTTTAAACGTACTCTGCAGCTCTTTACAATTGAGGACAAATGAAAATAAATTAAATACTTCAATATACAACATTTTTATTTATTTGTGCCTCATATAAAATCAATTGGCTGAGAGATTACATATACATAATCTAACCTAACCCTAACCTCCCCACTTGGGGGGTCATTCCGAGATGATCATAGCTGTGATAAATTTAGCACAGCTATAATCATTCACACTGACATGCGGGGGGACGCCCAGCACAGGGCTATCCCGCCCCGCATGTCAGTGCCGCCCCCCCGGCAGAAGTGCAAAAGGCATCAAGCACAGTGGTGATACCTTTGCACTTCAAGAGTAGCTCCCGACCAGCGCAGCTTTAGCGTGCTGGCCGGGAGCTATTCCTCGCTCTCCGGCCTGCAGTGGCTGCGTGTGATGTCACGCAGCCGCTGCAGCCCGCCCCCCCCCCCCCCTTCAGGCCGGACCGCGCCCACGAAATGGTGGCCGTCTCTGCCTGTCAATCAGGCAGAGGCGATCGTAGCAGCCTGACGGCCTTCGGCCGTCTGGCATGGGCCGGCGCATGCGCAGTTCTGACCCGATCGCACCACTACAATAAACTGCAGCGTGCGATCGGGTCAGAATGACCCCCTTAGTGTCTAAATCTAATCCCTCCGCTTTTGAAGTCTAACCCTAACCCTCCCCCCTTAGTGCCTAAACCTAACCCCCACACTGGTGGTGCCTACTCCTAATCAGGGTTTGCTTCTTCTTCTTCTTCTTCTTCTGTTCTTTTCTTTATACTTTTGTGTGAAACTTTGATAAATGAAATAAAAAATATCTGATTAAAAAAAAAGTGTCAGCATAGCATACAAAGCTATGCTGATTCAGGTACCACTAGACCGTGTATAGGGGTAGGTACTTAGACTCCGCCATTTAAAAATATGTGAAGAAACTGTAGTTCCTCTTTAAATCTTACATTATATTTAACAGGATTTATAAGGATACTGTCTACAGGTTAGTTTTTGTGTCAGCAGAAAAAAACCCAATTATGACTGTAATAAAGAAAAATTTATCTATTCTTTTAAAGATTAACATTTATTAAATGTGTCATTAAAAAAAATAATAATACAGGGTTGAACGGTGTCTATCAATTAAATTACGATGTAGGATGTACGTTATATGTCCATATGGGTATGGGACTCAGGGTCGAGACCAATTAGGTCGACACCCATTGTTCGACAGTGGCTAGGTCGACACTAGAAATAGGTCGACATGGCCATTAAGTCGACATGAACAAGGTCGACATGAAAAAAGATCCACATGATTTTTTATATTTTTTTGGTGTTGTTTTCTCCGTCAAGTGACCGGGAACCCCAATTAGTGCACCACGTTCCCTTGCATGCTGTGGGCAAGGTGCCTTGCTCCGCTACCACTGCGCTCGGCACAGGTTACCGTTCCCAATCGTAGTCCACGGGGAACGTAAAGTCTGAAACAGTCCAAAAAAAAAAAATTTGTGAAAAACTCATATCGACCTTTTTTCATGTTGACCTGGTTCATGATGACCTAATGGATGTGTCAACATATTTCTAGTGTTGACCTAGCCACTGTCGACCGATGGGTGTCGACCTAATTGGTGTTGACCCAGAGTCCGGATACCGTCCATATTAAGGGTAATCATCTCTTTTTTACTGCATTGGATAAGGCAGGCAGATGTAAAGCTTGAAGCCTTAACAGAAATGTCAGGTTATTTGTTATTTCTCATGGTGATGTCAGTTCCAGTTCATTTCCAGATCTTGGGGGTAATTCCAAGTTGATCGCAGCAGGAATTTTGTTAGCAGTTGGGCAAAACCATGTGCACTGCAGGGGAGGCAGATATAACATGTGCAGAGAGAGTTAGATTTGGGTGTGGTGTGTTCAATCTGCAATCTAAATTGCAGTGTAAAAATAAAGCAGCCAGTATTTACCCTGCACAGAAACAAAATAACCCACCCAAATCTAAAGGTGTGTACACACGGTGAGATAAATCTGTAAGATTTTGACTATATAGTCAAAATCTTATGAAAAGTTAGTGCATATCTCAAGGTGTTAGGCAGCTTGCGATACAGATTCGATCCCGATGCACGCTCCCGTGGGGTCGGTATCGTAAGGGTAGATAGACTGTGCAGGCAAGTCAATCTTGACTATCTAGTGTACAATCTAGTACAAAGTATAGTTAAAATTGGCACTTAGTCAAAATCATACATAGACAAAATCTCAAGCACAGATAGTCAAAATCTGTACTATCTGTGCTCTGGGGGAGTTCAAGGGAAATCTCATAGTCAAAATCGAACATAGCAGGGATCTCACCATGTGTACACACCTTAACTCTTTCTGCACATGTTATATCTGCCTCCCCTGCAGTGCACATGGTTTTGCCCAACTGCTAAAAAAAATTCCTTCTGCGATCAACTTGGAATTACCCCCCTTGACTTTTATATTTCTCTTACATCTGCGTTGACATTGTAGTGTGTAACAAAGCTGTTCAGCAAGTAGACATGACAGGAATGTCTGTGCTATTATATATAATCTATCAGCAACAGAAATGAAAATAACTGCTGCTTGACTACCCTTCCCTAGATAATGTAGCTTAAAGCTATGTGTAAAAAAGAGAAGTGCTGCAAATGTGTAGCAGAGGAAAACTGCCTATATATGTATATGTGATAAAGCTCTACCATGCTGGACACTAAGCAGCCTATATATTAAGCCAAAATCCAAAAACCTATGACTGTACGTCAAAGAATGGCTATTGCAGCAATTTATGCAATTCCCTATAAGAGTTAATACCATAGATTACAGTTCTTTTGCCATCTCAGTTTGGTGTTACTTCCCTTTTACACGCAGTTCCCTGCATGTACAGTACAGTAAGCAAGGAAGTGAAGAATCGCTTTCTCCTTTTAGTTGGAAGCGCTTGTCTGCCAGCAAAAGGAAAGTTTTTGCAGAGAAAGGGGTTTTTCGACTGTACTCAAGAAGCAGCCCCAGCATTGTAAATAACTGCAGTAATACAGTATGTATATACTGTATATGGAAAAATGGCCTGAACTCATAGCATCTTGCTGCCATTATCAGAATAGAGGCAGGGTGAAAGCGTCCCAGGTAAAGGGGATAATATGGTCACTCTAACTAATGACAGCACTAGAGTTTGGAAGTCTTGGTTTTTTTTTTCACATAGAATGTCTGATGAGTAGAAGTGAAAAAATCACCTGTAGCTTATTAGGTTAAATCAATCGGTTTCCGGACTCCAGGTCGACAACAAAAAGGTCGACACACATTGGTTCGATTCCAATTGGTCGACACACCTTATGTCGACATGGACAAAAGGTCGCCATGGACAAAAGGTCGACATGGAAAAAGGTCGACATGAGTTTTTCACAATTTTTTCCTTTTTTGGAACCTTTTCATACTTAACGATCCACGTGGACTACGATTGGAACGGTAATCTGTGCCGAGTGAAGCGAAGGCACCATGCGAGGGGACGCGGTGCACTAATTGGGGTTCCCGGTCACTCTACGAAGAAAACGACACCAAAAAAACATTAAAAACTCATGTCGACCTTTTTCCATGTTGACCTTGTTCCTGTCGACCTTTTGTCCATGTTGACCTTTTGTCCATGTCGACCTAAGGTGTGTCGACCAATTGGCGGCGACCTAAGGTGTGTCGACCTTTTTGTTGTCTACCTGGAGTCCCAGACCCAATCAATCGAACCAACACATGGAAGTCGGTCAATCATTTGTTCAAAAACTGTAATCTGTCGTATATCTACAAAATTCAGAAGTTAAAAATGTAACCCCTATATGCATGCACACTTGCTCCCATCTATGGATGGGATGTAATGGAGTGCAAGGTTTTAGGCACATTCCAACTCGCACCTTCTCGCACTTTGAGAAGGTGCAAGTTGGTGCCAAAACTCGCAAATGTAATGCAATGTGAGTTTTTAGTAAAACAACTCTAACTGCATGCGAGGTCTGGCGAAAAAACAGACCAGAAACCTAGTGGTTAAAGTCGGACAATGTAATGTGAGTTTCTTTACATTGGGCCTCATTCAGACCCGATCGCACGCTGCATCTTTTCGCGATCGGGTCTGTCCTGCGCATGCGTGTGACCCGCAATGCGCAGGCGAGTCACTGCCCGGCGCCGGGGGTCGCCAGAGAGCGATGGCTTCTGCGATGGAAGAGATCGCAGGGGCGATCGCAAGAAGATTGACAGGCAGGAGGTGTTCCTGGGCAGCAACTCACCGTTTTCTGGGAGTGTCGGAAGAAACGCAGGCGTGTCCGGCTGTTTCCTGGGGGGGTTCCTGACATCAGCATCTTCAGGGATCATCGCAGCGGGTGAGTAAGTCCTGGGCTTCTGCAGAAACTGCACAAACGCAGCCCTGCAAAGCCCTAACCCCCTCCCCTATAGGCGGCGATTCCCTGGTCGCAGCAGTGAAAAAAATAGCCTGCGTGCAGCCAGGTCTGAATTAGGCCCATTGTACGAGTTTGACAGAAGCATGCACAGATCAGTGAGATCCGTGAATGCTTCTGTCTGTAGAAGTAAAGAAATAGCGACGAACAGCCCCCCCCCCTCCCCACCCACAAAAGCATAACCAGCCCTAAACTCTTTGAGCCAGTCCTGGTTGCTAAAATACAGGAGAAAAATGTGTAGGGGTTCCCTGTATTTTTACAACCAGCACCGGGCTCTTTGTCCAGTCCTGGTTCCAAAAGATACAGGGAAAAAAAGACGTAGCGGTCCCCCATATTTTTGGAACCAGCACCGGTCTTAACTAGCCAGGGGGTAATGCTGCAGCAGGGGGACACTTTTCTACAGGTCCCTGCGGCTGCAGCATCACAACCCCACAACTAGTCACCCCTGGCCGGGGATCTCTGGGGAAGTAGAGACCCCTATAATAAAGGGTTCCTCCCTCCAGGCACCAAGGGCCAGGGATGAAGCCCAGGGCTATGGTCGCCACCCCTGGACTATAGGTGGTGACTTCATAGTTTTTTGTGTAAAAATAAATAAATATTGTCTTTTGCTAAGGAATTAGAAGTCCCAGCAAGTGGGGCATTAAAGGGCCCACTGGTACCTGTAGTTTCACAACAAAATAAATATTTAAATAAAGACAATACACACACACCGTGACAGTACAACTTTAGTAAATCACACTCACATACATACACACACACACTTACACATACTTACTTACATCCCACGCCGCCATTCACGTCCCCTTGTCCAGCAGAATCCATTAGGGTACCTGTAAACATCTGAACGTCGGGACCCCTCGTGACTCCTGTCATTTGGGGATCCGCCAGACAATCAGGGAGCGCCACGTCATAGCACTCTCCTGATTGGCTGTACGCTCCCGCCCTGCCAATCAAGTGGAGCGTATAGGCAATAATGGGGAAAGAAATCCCCATTATCGTCTATGTTGGGAATCTGCAGTCTGCGGTAGACCACAAGGTTAATTGAGGTCACTCGTAAGAGTGGGGCACTTCTGACTGAAGAAGCAAAAGCGAAGCGAACGCCTCGGATTCCGGAGGCACTCGCTCGTACACTAGCAAGCCCCCTCACTCCACACAAGGCAGTCCCAGGGGCCGGACCACTCCTCCACCTCTCACTCCACCCGCATCCAGGTACACTAAATCGGGTAGCTCTGTGAACGCTTCGGCTGGCCAGTCACAGTGTGCGCCTGCAATGCACAGCAACAGTGCGCACTACTGATCGGACCGCGCTCCTCAGCCACCCACTTTATCTTTCTTCCATCCGGGCATAACTGCAGGAGGATCCGCTCACTGCTGTTCATTGTGATCACAAGCCACACACAGCTGGCAGCAGCAATCCCCTGCAGCTTCACCTAGATCTACTCCCCCATCTCCTACCCATCTTCTCCTTCTTCCCTGTCTAGTACCAGCTTTTCTCTCCAATCCCTACCCACTACCTTCTCTTCCTTTTCTCTCTCCTTCCTCCCCTCTTGATTTCCTTTTCCTTTACAAAGTGCTCTCATTGGCTAATGCTTAAGTATTGTCCCTGTACAAATCTCCATATAATCAACTACCAGGAAGCATCTGACCCCATTTCCAGCAGCATACACTCCATATTCTTTCTTCCTCTCCTGGTGTGGATCTCGCAGACACTCTCACTCTGCCATCACTGTAATTCATACATACGACAGAGCCAGGGCCGGTGCTTGGGTGTTCGGCACCTCCCTGCAAACTATAAATTTGCGCTCTCCCATACTTTGCAAAGGGACAGCGCACATAATGCCCTCTGTAGCAGTGACGCTTATACACATAATGCTCCGTGTAGTAGTGCCGCTTACACACAAGGCCCCCTGTGGTAGTGGCGCTTACACCCGTAACGCCCCTTGTAGCAGGATGCTTATACAAGACGCCCCTTGTAGCAGTGATGCTTACACACGTAACGCCCCCTGTTCCAGTGACACTTACAAACGTAACGACCCCTGTACCAGTGACGCTTACACACTGTCGAAGTCAAAAATATTACATAGAGAGAACATACAGACTTCACACATTATAAGTCGCTATGCTTGCAAAGACGCACAGCAATATATGGTAACATATGCATTTACACAGACATGCCACAAAGATATATTCAACACATATTTCACACAGCACATAAATTTAACATATCAAGCACCAGACATCATAAGGTTTTAAATTATATAATGGAGTAACGTCATGTATGTGTATTATTGGAGCGGAGCAAGATGGACATGTCGTGCTTGGTGCCAAAGTAACCAGATTAATGTGTGTATTCATTTGATGCCTGTGATTAGGTTGTAGCACATTGCCATGAGTAGATATGATTAAATGTATGAAGTCACTCTTATTAGAACAATGAACTTCCTGGAAGACAGCATGCTTGCAGCTTGGTACCAGTGGCTATCTCCTGTAATTACACCATCAAGGCTGGACGTTGCTTGCATATGAACTGACAATGACTCATCATGAATGAGAAAGTTCCCTCCCCTAGACCAATAACAAGAGATCTGTGCACGCCCCCAATAGACTCAATGTATAGCTGATGCCACATAGAAGAGCTTCCTGTTTGTCCCAGGTGCTGACCGAGATGGGCTTCTGCTGCTTTGAGCATGGAGGGAGAGCTAAAGATGGAGGAGGGGGAGCGTAGTAAGCATTGAATAAATATGGTGATGTATTGCTGGCCGTGTCTGTAATGAATTAGTTTGTAATAACTGCTTACTGTGTAAATCGTAACCATGTAACTATATATATACTGTACATTGTGATATATTGAATACATATCCTTTTAACAACAAATATATACATCAATGAGCTTCGGAACTCAGATAATGTGTGGGTGTATTGTTTTCTCTTATGGGATGTAGTGTTTTGCGACGTACAGCGCAATTTCGTAGCACATGGTAATAAGATGTGCCTGGCGTCCACAGTATATATTAGAGCTGGCATTTTAAATATTTGTTAGAAAGTAATTTGACTTCAACAACACATAACGCCCCCTGTACCAGTGACGCTTATACACATAATGCTCCCTGTAACAGTGCCGCTTATACACACAATAAACCCTGTAGTAGTGACGCTTACACACGTAACGCCCCCTGTAGCAGTGACACTTGCACACGTAACGCACCCTGTAGCAGTGACACTTGCACACGTTATGCACCTTGTACCAGTGACGCTTGCACATGTAACACACCCTGTACCAGTGACGCTTGCATGAGTAACACACCCTGTAGCAGTTGTGCTTGCACACGTAACGCACCCTGTAGCAGTGACACTTGCACATGTAGCACCCCCTGTAGTAGTGACACTTGCACAAGTAACACACCCTGTAGTAGTGAAACGTGCACAAGTAACACACCCTGTACCAGTGACACTTGCACACGTAACGCCCCCTGTACCAGTGACGCTTACACACGTAATGCCCCCTGTACCACTGAAGCTTACACACGTAACGCCTCCTGTACCAATGATGCTTACACACGTAATACCTCCTGTACTAGTGACGCTTATACACATAACGCCTTCTGTACCAGTGACGCTTACACACGTAACACCCCCTATACCACTGACGCTTACACACGTAATGCCTCCTGTACCAGTGATGCTTACACACGTAACGCCTACTGTACTAGTGATGCTTACACACGTAATGCCTCCTGCACCAGTTATGCTTACACACATAACACCACCTGTACCACTGACGCTTACACATATAACGCCTCCTGTACCAGTGATGCTTACACACATAACGCCTCCTGTACCACTGACGCTTACACATGTAACGCCCCCTGTACCACTGACGCTTACACATGTAACGCCTCCTGTACCAGTGGCGCTTACACGCGTAACGCCTCCTGTACCAGTGATGCTTACACACGTAATGCCCCCTATACCACTGACGCTTACACACGTAACGCCTCCTGTACCAGTGATGCTTACACACAACACGTCTTCTGTACCAGTGATGCTTACACATGTAACGCCCCCTGTTCCTGTGTGATGCTTACACAGGTAACGCCTCCTGTACCAGTGATGCTAACACATGTAACGCCTTCTGTACCAGTGACGCTTACACACGTAACGCCCCCTATACCACTGACGCTTACACACGTAATGCCTCCTGTACCAGTGATGCTTACACACGACACACCTTCTGTACCAGTGATGCTGACACACGTAACACCTCCTGTACCAGTGGCGCTTACACACGCAATGCCTCCTGTACCAGTGACGCTTACACACGTAATGCCCCCTATACCACTGACGCTTACACACGTAACGCCTCCTGTACCAGTAATGCTTACACACAACACATCTTCTGTACCAGTGATGCTTACACACCTAACGCCCCCTGTACCAGTGTGACGCTTACACACGTAACGCCTCCTGTACCAGTGATGCTTACACATGTAACGCCTCCTGTACCAGTGATGCTTACACACGTAACACCCCCTGTACCAGTAACGAAAACACATGTAACGCCCTCTGTACCACTGACGTTTACACACGTAACGCCTCCTATACCAGTGATGCTTACACACATAACGCCCCCTGTACCAGTGATGCTTAAACACGTAACGTCCCCTGTACCAGTGATGCTTACACACGTAACGCCTCCTGTACCACTGACACTTACACATGTAATGCCCCCTGTACCACTGACGCTTACACACGTAACATCTCCTGTACCAGTGACACTCTCACACGTAATGCCCCCTGTACCAGTGATGCTTACACACGTA